>NC_064628.1:88990325-89299575 GCF_023864275.1 Schistocerca cancellata | reverse complement strand
TGTGCAGCTGACGGACTTTGAGCGAGGGCGTATAGTGGGCATGCGGGAGGCCGGGTGGACGTACCGCCGAATTGCTCAACACGTGGGGCGTGAGGTCTCCACAGTACATCGATGTTGTCGCCAGTGGTCGGCGGAAGGTGCACGTGCCCGTCGACCTGAGACCGGACCGCAGCGACGCACGGATGCACGCCAAGACCGTAGGATCCTTCGCAGTACCGTAGGGGACCGCACCGCCACTTCCCAGCAAATTAGGGACACTGTTGCTCCTGGGGTATCGGCGAGGACCATTCGCAACCGTCTCCATGAAGCTGGGCTACGGTCCCGCACACCGTTAGGCCGTCTTCCGCTCACGCCCCAACATCGTGCAGCCCGCCTCCAGTGGTGTCGCGACAGGCGTGAATGGAGGGAAGAATGGAGACGTGTCGTCTTCAGCGATGAGAGTCGCTTCTGCCTTGGTGCCAATGATGGTCGTATGCGTGTTTGGCGCCGTGCAGGTGAACGCCACAATCAGGACTGCATACGACCGAGGCACACAGGGCCAACACCCGGCATCATGGTGTGGGGAACGATCTCCTACACTGGCCGTACACCACTGGTGATCGTCGAGGGGACACTGAATAGTGTACATCCAAACCGTCATCGAACCCATCGTTCTACCATTCCTAGACCGGCAAGGGAACTTGCTGTTCCAACAGGACAATGCACGTCCGCATGTATCCCGTGCCACCCAACGTGCTCTAGAAGGTGTAAGTCAACTACCCTGGCCAGCAAGATCTCCGGATCTGTCCCCCATTGAGCATGTTTGGGACTGGATGAAGCGTCGTCTCACGCGGTCTGCACGTCCAGCACGAACGCTGGTCCATCTGAGGCGCCAGGTGGAAATGGCATGGCAAGCCGTTCCACAGGACTACATCCAGCATCTCTACGATCGTCTCCATGGGAGAATAGCAGCCTGCATTGCTGCGAAAGGTGGATATACACTGTACTAGTGCCGACATTGTGCATGCTCTGTTGCCTGTGTCTATGTGCCTGTGGTTCTGTCAGTGTGATCATGTGATGTATCTGACCCCAGGAATGTGTCAATAAAGTTTCCCCTTCCTGGGACAATGAATTCACGGTGTTCTTATTTCAATTTCCAGGAGTGTATCTAGGCACTCATATGGAAAAACCCCCTTCCTCGTCACAAGTTGGAACTTTTCGTCATCAGGGAATGCAGCTTGAGTCATGTGCACATTCTCCTGAGGTAGAGTTTCAACGAGTTTCTGGAGTGGTGCCTGTATAAAACGTAGCGAGTCAAGGAAGTGGAACATAGTTCTTGTCGTCATTAGTTTGGAGAATGAAATATATTTCTCGACGCTCTCAGGCAGGACACTGACCTGCTCTTTCTTCATGCTGAAAGCATCCAAGTTTCAACAGGAAAGTGAGTCTCATATAAGCTTAAATTATGGAAGAAAACAGGTATGTGCCTTGGTAACTGGTGCTTCAAATTGCATATATTGTGAGCTTCACTATGGAACTTCACTGCAAGATGACAGTGGTCCATATGAAGAGTTTCCGTTTTTCTACCTAACGGCAGCCCATAAATATGACAGTCAGTCATTTCATGGTACAAATCTTCATTCTCCTTTGATCTGGTCATGGTAACGTTGTCGCTGTAAACCTTATCAACCTTCCATGAAAGTTTCTTGAGTTCAGTGAGCAGCCAAACCGCACGATTATACCCAACATAAGATTTGCAGCAGTTAAGACTTGAATCACAGAACGATTCAATTTGGTATGCTGCCGCATATGGTACCTGTTTTTCTGTAAAGGTAGTATGTGAGGCTGTAGGGTCACCTTCACAGTGGGTCACAGGAACGAGGAGGCATTCAAAGTCGGTGTACACCACAAACTGGGCATCACAATTGATGCTGAGTATTTTTAAACTTTATGAATTTGTTTTCATCAGTAGGCATAAAACACATACCGGGGCATTGGAAGTGCAGTCGACTAGATGTTTAGCTAAATACTTGCTTATCGAAAAGCCACTGAGGCACCTTAAGTAAATATGCTATTTACCCTTAGTTTGATCATCTGGGAAGCGGGGACATATCTTTGATCCAGATACAACGATACTTGCCTTACTCCTTATTTTTCTCACTGGAAAATAAGAGCATGTTTATATGCATCTCACGCTCACTGGCAGATTTTGAGAAATGGAGGGGGCCGACAACTACATGTTTCTTCTGTTCATCTGACTTGCATTTCTCCAGTCCATTGACATGAACCGATATTCTGGTATTCTGAGTCTGAAATTTAGATATGCCCTGGAGTTTAGTGGGAAACTCGATACCATCAATGTTATGCCCTCTGGGGATGATATTTGTACATATGTGGTATCTACCCACATTCTTTGGATGTAAATTGCGATTTCTCTTGCAAGCCAGGATTGACTATGCAAAACAAGCCTGATCCTTCTCATTTTTGACGTTAATGCATGACTTCTTATTTGCTATATCTTTAGGTAACTCGATATAGCTAGATCCTCCATTTACTGGATGATAGCCATGTGTACGGATGTTCAGGTGTAGTATTGGGCTGAATGCTTTTGCTGACCCTCTAACTTCCATCTTGGAAAATTGGGCCACCATAGTTCTCAAGATGGACTCATGAAACCAACTGGTGATTGATGTACTCTTTGTTATCACACCATTTTACCCTCAAAAATTAATGAAGACTTGTCTCTTCAACGCCAGAGGCAACTTTGGTGGGGGGGAGGGGGGGGGGGAAGGAAGTGCACAGCACTATGCAATATTTAATGGCACGATACCACAGATGATTAGCTTTATTTGTTCATGAGACCCAGAAAATATTAGATACAGGCTCCCAGGTAGTTGCCATTCTCCTTGACTTCCGGAAGGCATTCGATACAGTTCTGCACTGTTGCCTGATAAACGAAGTAAGAGCCTACAGAATATCAGACCAGCTGTGTGGCTGGATTGAAGAGTTTTTAGCAAACAGAACACAGTATGTTGTTCTCAATGGAGAGACGTCTACAGACGTTAAAATAACCTCTGGCGTACACAGGGGAGTGTTATGGGACCATTGCTTTTCACAATATATATAAATGACCTAGTAGATAGTGTCTGAAGTCCCATGCGGCTTTTCGTGGATGATGCTGTAGTATACAGATAAGTTACAGCATTTGAAAATTGCAGCGAAATGCAGGAAGATCTGCGGCGAATAGGCACTTGGTGCAGGAAGTGGCAACTGACCCTTAACATAGACAAATTTAATGTATTGCGAATACATAAGAGGAAGGATCCTTTATTGTATCGTTATATGATAACAGACCAAACACTGGTAGCAGTTACTTCTGTAAAATATCTGGGAGTATGCGTGCGGAACAATTTGAAGTGGAATGATCATATGAAATTAAATGTTGGTAATGCGGGTACCAGGTTGAGATTCATTGGGAGAGTCCTTAGAAAATGTAGTTCATCAACAAAGGAGGTGGCTTACAAAACACTCGTTCGACCTATACTTGAGTATTGTTCTTCAGTGTGGGATCTGTACCAGGTAGAGTTGACAAAGGAGATAAGAGAAGATCCAAAGAAGAGCTGCACGTTTCGTCGCAGGGTTATTTGGTAAGTGTGACAGCGTTACGGAGATGTTTGGCAAACTCAAGTGGCAGACTCTGCAAGAGAGGCGCTCTGCATCGCGGTGTAGCTTGCTCGCTAGGTTTCGAGAGGGTGCGTTTCTGGATGAGGTATCGAATATATTGCTTCCCCTACTTATACCTCCCGAGGAGATCACGAATGTAAAATTAGAGAGATTCGAGCGCGCACGGAGACTTTCCGGCAGTCGTTCTTCCCGCGAACCATACGCGACTGGAACAGGAAAGGGAGGTAATGACAGTGGCACGTGAAGTGCCCTCCGCCACACACCGTTGGGTGGCTTGCGGAGTATAAATGTAGATGTAGATGAAGATGTAGCTCCGTTTCCACTACAGGAAGGCATGCTCTTAGAAGTCCAACAGTGCTGCGGTACCCTCCTGCCTGAGCCTCAATTCTAGTGAACGAGATTCATTCCTCAAAGGCGTCACAGTCACCGAGTATTCTAACTGCAGTTTGGTGTTACTGACCTGATGTCATTCACTAAAAGGATGGAAGATGGAACTGCCACTAGCCACAGGATCACTGCTGTTACTAATACTATAGGTGCAACCAGCTGATGACCTTGACAAAGCTGCTTGCGGTGAGGTGTTTAGGAGTTGCAAGATCGGCGAGGAAGAGAAGGTGGGGGAGGAGGAGGAGATATTGCAGTATCAGACCAGTGCGAGCATCCTGACTGCGGCTGCTGTTTGTGAAGCCCTGAACTGCATGCCAGAGGGTGGGTGGCCCATGGATGCCAGACCAGTGCTGGGGCAGCAGCAGTGGGGGTGGCAACGGGGTTGGCAACGGCCACAGTGGCTTCCCTCACAGTGATGGGCGGCTCCCTTGCCATTAAGCCATGCCTCACCGGATCCCGCTTTGGCGAAGCTGGCTTTGCCACCCCCAGTGCCCATGCCACTGTGTACTGTGAGAATTGTTCCCGTGACCGACTGTTGAAGAGAAACAGAATAACGAAAAGGAGTGAAAGAACGTAGATTATTATTGTTATTTGTAAGTAGAATGAGTACATGTATATAAATCACGTATTTCTCTCTGGCTCCTTGGCATCTCCCTCAGATCATCCACCATCTCCTCACGCCAACGAAGGCCTCTCTCTCCATCTCCTCCACCCACTGTGGCATGCCATCCTTGCCTCAGATGGGGAAGAGCCATCTGTCCATCTCACTGATGATGTCACCTAAAACCTCATATTATTTTTTTAAATAATAAAAACATACACACACGCAAAAAACTACGAGAAAAAAATATTTTTTTAGAATATCCACTTACAGGAGATCTGCAATGGCTCCTGCTTATTTTTAACACATACTTCTCCCTGTTCCTCTTCTTTGGCAGGAAACCGTCTACAACAACAACAAAGACTATGCACCATATTACATATACAATGAAATTTTTATCAAACAGCAATATATTATGTATACACAGAACTATTGTTGCTGGCTCACCAATTATGAGTTGGACATATACTGAAACAATAAGATGACTTGTATTCAATACTACTAAATACTTAGTGAAAAAGTTACAATTAGCGATTTTTATTTTAAAAATCATGTACAACAGCTAGAACTCACTGACCGACCACTAAATAACAGCAGCATATTATGTATATGAAGAAAATATACGTATATATTTACTACTTATAATGGTCTTGCTGCTGCTGCTGCTGCAATCTCTCCGCCTTCAACTTATCCACAATTTGGTGGATGTATGCTGGAACAATAAGACGAAATGTATTTAATAACGCCACTACGAAATTCTTTGTGGAAGAAAATGTTACAGTTGCCAGTTTCAATATTAACTTACTAGGTAATTCCCATTACCCTTAGCATTTGCTGCCACTGGCATTGCCACTGCTATTGCCTGATGCCACAGCAGAACACTTCATGTTGGTAGAGAGAAGATGACGACAAAGCAGACAGACTAGTAACACAAGAAGGAGGAATGAAATTGAGCTGACTCACCCACGAACAATAGCAGAATTAGGCCAGGGGTGGAGGGGGTATGGTTTAACGAGGTGTGATTGGAACGTTTTAAGAATGGATCCACTACTGCTTACTGGTTTGGCGGGCACGTTCACGGAGGATGGGGAGTGAGTCAGTGCCTTGTCCTTGAACGCCCTCTGACAGGAAACTGTATTTCCTTTATTAAGTTTGTTGTGGCAGGTGGTTGAGCGCGGCTCTGTTTGGGCTTTCTGCCGGATTCTGTCTGCATTAAAATGGACGTAAAAACGGAGCAAAGAGTTCGTGTGAAATTTTGTTTTAAAACCGGGAAATCAACTTCTGATACTTAAGAACTATTAAAAACAGCTTTTGGAGATAATTGTATGAGCCAGTCAAATGTTTTTGTCAGCTTCAACTGATTTAAAAATGGCCGCGAATCATTTGAAGATGAACCACGGTCCGACCGTCGTTCCACCTCAAAAACGAATAAAAACGTTGTGAAAGTTCGCGACTTGGTGCGCTCTGATCGTAGACTTACAATTAGGGAGATGGCTGATGAATTTACTTTAAATTTCTATGGAGTTCAGTCAGTTTTAACTGAAGATCTGAACATGCGTCGAGTGTCTGCAAAATTCATTCCAAAAGTGTTGTCAAATGACCAGAGAAAATACCGTATTGAAGTGTGCCAAGAACTGATTAATCGGACTAAAAATGACCCAGATTTGTTAAATAGGGTAATTACAGGTGACGAATCGTGGGTGTATGGATATGATCCTGAAACAAAAGCGCAGTCTTCGCAGTGGAAGACTCCAGGTTCACCATAACCGAAAAAAGCACGGCAAAGTCGGTCGTACATGAAGACAATGTTGGTGACTTTTTTCAATTCTACCGGTATTGTACATCATGAATATACCCTTGGAGGGCAGACAATGAACCAGGACTACTAAAATTGTGTCCTTGAGCGTTTGCGCGAAAAGGTGTGGAAGAAAAGGCCTGCATTGTGAAAAGACAGGAATTCGGTACTACACCATGTAAGTAGGCTGTTTATGTTTTCTTATCGGCAACGTTACGTAGCGCTCGGTATGAAAATCACTGGCTGTGCTGTGTGCAGTCTGTGGCTAGTTTGCATTGTTGTCTGCCATTGTAGTGTCGGGCAGCGGCAGCTGGATGTGAACAGCGCGTAGCGTTGCGCAGTTGGAGGTGAGCCGCCAGCATTGGTGGATGTGGGGAGAGAAATGGCGGAGTTTTGAAATTTGGAAAAATGGATGTCATGAACTGCTATATATATTATGATTATTAAGGTAAATACATTGTTTGTTCTCTATCAAAATCTTTCATTTGCGAACTATGCCTATCAGTAGTTAGTGCCTTCCGTAGTTTGAATCTTTTATTTAGCTGGCAGTAGTGGTGCTCGCTGTATTGCAGTAGTTCGAGTAACCAAGATTTTTGTGAGGTAAGCGATTTGTGAAACGCATAGGTTAATGTTAGTCAGGGCCATTCTTTTTAGGGATTTCTGAAAGTCAGATTGCGTTGCACTAAAAATATTGTGTGTCAGTTTAAGCACAGTCGTATATAATTGTTCAAAGGGGACGTTTCAACCATTAAAATGCTTCTCTTCATGCCTCCTCCATAGTTGAATTTTTGAACAAATTCAAAATTCCTGTGCTTCCACAACCGCCATATTCCTCTGATTTGGCCCCTGCAGACTTCTACCTGTTTCCTAAACTGAAATTTTCACTGAAAGGGAAGCCGTTTGACTCGATTGAAGACATCCAGGCAAATACGTAGAGTGTTCTTAACACACTTCAGGAAAAAATTTCTAGGAATATTTCCAAAAGTGGAAACACCGTTGCAAACGGTGTGATCAGTCAGAGGGGGACTATTTTGAAGGGGATGCACCACAGTAGCATTTAAGTACCGCCATTGTACAAGTACAAGCCCGTTCTTAAAACTTTCCAATCACACCTCGTATTGACTAAAGCTCTGCCCAGTAATTTAGCAGGAACCAATCAGACTGCAGTATTCGGGGACACCTTGGTCGACAGGTTTGGACAGATTAGTTCATGCACGTGCAAACAGGAAGTAGCCACTTGAGATGGCGAAGGATGCTTCTAAGAACAAAGGGGACCATGGGTGCAGGGTGATCTGACTACCAGACGGTCACAAAAAAAAGAGCACAATATTCTAAGACACCATGGTCTGCTGGTTTGGACAGTTGGTCGGAATCCCCCCAAGCAGTGGCACATAGTGGGCACTTTAGGCGTGTTAATACCGCGAGACGGCTGACAGTCCTTTATGGGGTGGCCTCTCGGACACCAGCATGTGGTGCAGGCGAACGAAATAGCTAGCGCTTTGGCGCACGAAGATGCAGTGTCCTGGCCGGCATGGCTCCTGGCAGATCTGCACTGCATTGGTGCTAAGACGCAATTGCAAGGTTTTTGACAGAGTAATTACCTGGAACGAGTTACACAGACGTCGATTTCCTGACGGTATTCCTTGCGCCATCGGAAAAAAATGTGCTCTATTTAATTACTTCTTTTCGGTGTATTTTACAAGACCTACATCTTTCAAAACAGCATAGAATGATGGGCTTTTCCTGCCACATAAAAGAGGTATCCAACCCTCGTGAATTGAGTTTTATAAATAAACAGTATCAGGCTCCAACTCCCAACTAATATAAAAGTACAGAGCGGCAAGTTAAGGTTTACCTTTTTCTGTGTTTTCCTTGTGGTATAATTACTAAATTTCGTGTATGTTTTTCTATTTAAGTAGTTTAATCTCGGGTTCTTGTATGTGTGATATCATTCAGTCTGTAGCACAGTGTATTGCTCGCTGGAAAGCCAGCTATGTATCTCATTAATGCATCATCGTTCATTGGTGACACATCAGGAGGGAAGCATGTTGCATATCCAAGATTCTGTCTGCTTTTATAGTTTAGTTCTTCAGTTAGTCTTGCTAGGACGGTTAGGATGTATGCATGCTGTGTGGAAATGCGGAAGGGGCTGGCTGGAGTATGCGAACAACTGAAAGTTCTTTTGGCTATGGTCAGTCATCATCAGGCTGCTGCCTCAGGGTGTAGTGGTAGTGGAGAATCACACCTCAGGTGTTGCTTGTTTTTCCCATAGGCTCTGCTCACAAGCCACCTTCTAGTGCACCCAACATGACGCTTCCACTTTCACATCAGGATGAGTGGTGGGTGGTAATGCTTTTACGTCACTCAGGATGGAGGGCCAATGTGGAGACTGGCTGCTTGACCAGAGTGAATACCCTTTGAGTGGAGAGATGGCCGCTCTTTCAGCAGGGTCTAAGCAAGCACACAGGGTAAGGGGTTTACTAGTTATTGGCAGTTCCAATGTTAGGCGCGTCATGGAGCCCCTTAGGCAGATGGCGTTCAGGGCTGAAAAGAAAGCCAATGTGCACTCGATATGTCTGCTGGGGGACCTCATACAATAAGTGGTGGCGGCACTGCTGCTGAGCATGCAGGGTGCAGTTGTCAGCAGGTTGTGGCTCACATCGACACCAATGACTCCTGTCACGTGGGTTCTGAGGCCATCCTCAGTTCACACAGGTAGCTGGCGGAGGTGGTGAAGCCTGCTGTCTTCATGTGTGGGGTGCAAGCAAAGCTCGCAATTTCCAGCACCATTCCCAGCGTTGATTGGGGTCCTTTGGTTTGGAGCGAAGTGGAGGGTCTCAACCAAAGGCTTCGTTGACTCTGTGGCGGTCTTGACTGTGGATTTATAAACTTGCGCTATCATGTTGGTATTTGTAGGACTCCTCTTGATGCCGGCCGGTGTGGCCGAACGATTCTAGGCGCTTCAATCTAGAACCGCGCGATCCCTACGGTCGCAGGTTCGAATACTGCCTCGGGCATGGATGTGTGTGATGTCCTTAGGTTAGTTAGGTTTAAGTAGTTCTAAGTTCCAGGGGACTGATGACCTCAGATGTTAAGTCCCATAGTGCTCAGAGCCACTTGAACCACTTGAACTCCTCTTGATAGGTGAGGGGTGCACTACACAAAGAAAGCAGCTACTCAGGTAGGAGGGTAGTTGTGGAGTGCACGAGAGGTTTTTTTTAGTCTACACGGTAGTATGTGGTGCTCTGATGAACACTCACTAGTCTGTACGCAGCAAGGGATCTCAAACAGCGTTCAGAATAAAGACACTTCAACTATCATGATTTTATCAGTAAACTATAAAAGTATTCATACTAACATTCCAAAATTTACTGCCCTCCAGAAAAGTTCTCACGCTCAAGTTATTTTTGGGGCCGAGAGCTGGCTGCAACTCGAAGTGGAGATAGTTAGCAAGTCATGGAATGTATAACAAAAAGATAGATTAGAGCCCATAGGAGAACAAGTGTTCATTGCAGTTGAAAATAACATTGTCTCTATTAAGATTGAAGTTGCGTGTGACAGTGAAGTTGTCTGGTCACATATAAGAGATGTAGATGAAACCAAGTTAATTGATGGATGTTTCTACCGGCCTCCCAATTCTGCAGTGACAATTCTAGAGTATTCAAAGAAAGTCTGTGGCCAATAGCACGTAAATACCCAGAGCATGCAATACTAGTTGGACTTTAAACTAGCGAACGTAGACTGGAATGTCTATTGATTCATTGTGGGGGTTACAGACAGGCAGTAATGAAAAATACTTTTGAACACGTTTTCTGAAAACTGTCTTGAGCAGCTATCTCGGCAGTCCACACACAATGAAAACATCTTAGACCTTGTAGCCACAAACAGGCCGTACCTCACTGACAATGTCAGTATAGAAATAAGGATTAGCTGATCATGGTGTCATTATAGCAACTATGATTACGAAAGTTAATACATCAGTCAAGAAGGGTAGGAGAGTGTTTCTGCTAGGCAGAGCAGATACGCAGTCGTTAGCATCTCTCTTACGCAGTGAACTGACAGCGCTTAGTTTCAGTAAGATGGGTGTGCAGGAATTATGGACAAAGTTTAAGCAGATTGTAAATTGTGGTCTGGAGAATTATGTCCCTAATAAGTGGATAAAGGTCGGAAAAGACCCACTGTGGCTTAATAATGAAATTCGGAGGATGCTGAGGAAGCAGCAACTGTTCAACTCTCAGTTCAAAACGGAACGCTCAAATGACAACAAGCGGAGGTTAGTAGAGATTCGTGCGTCTGTGAAAAGATCTCTGCGCGAAGCATACAACAACTACCATCATCACACCTTAGCAAAAGATCTGGTAGAGAATCCGACAAAATTCTGGTCTTATGTAAAATTGCTAAGTGGTCGTAAGGCTTCCATTCAGTCCATTGTTGACCAGTCTGGTGTGGCAGTTGAAGACAGCAAACCAAATGCCGAAGTTTTAAATTTCACGTTCAAGAAATCGTTCACACTGGAGAATCGGACAAACATACCGTCATTTGACGATCAGGCGGACTCCCGTATGGACGACATAGTAATAAGCATCCCTGGCATAGAGAAACAACTGAAAGATTTGAAAGCAAATAAATTACCAGGTCAGGATGGAATCCCAATTCGATTTTACAAAGAGTGACTCTTAAGTGACTCTAAAAAAGAGCAGGTCACTCCAATGTATAAAAATGGTAAAAGAACGGACCCGCAAAATTACGCACCGGTATCCCTAACTTTGGTTTGCTGCAGAATCCTTGAATATATTCTCAGTTCGATTATAACAAACTTTACAGAGACTGGGAAGCTCATGTCCATGAATCAGCATGGTTTTTGAAAGCATTGCTCATGTGAAACTCAGCTTGCCCTTTTCTCACATGATACACTGCGAACAACAGACGAAGAGAAACAGGTAGATTCCATATTTCTAGATTTCCGGTAAGCACAGTGCCCCATTTTAGGCTGTCAACAAAGGTACAAGCATATGGAGTAAGTTCACAGATATGTGAGGGGCTTGAAGACTTCTTAAGTAAAAGAACCCAATATGTTGTCCTTGATAGCGAGAGATCATCAGGCTGCTACGGTCGCAGGTTCGAATCCTGCCTCGGGCATGGGTGTGTGTGCTGTCCTTAGGTTCGTTAGGTTTAAGTAGTTCTAAGTTCTAGGGGACTTATGACCTAAGATGTTGAGTCCCATAGTGCTCAGAGCCATTTGAACCTTTTTTTTTTTTTTTTTTTTTTTTTTTTTTTTTTTTTTTTTGAGGGATCATCAGAGGCAAGGGTATCGCCAGGAGTGCCCCAGGGAAGTGTGACAGGAACGCTGTTGTTCTCTGTATACATAAATGATTTGGCGGACACGATGGGCAGCCATCTGCGGTTGTTTGCCGATGATGCTGTTGTGTACGGTAAGGTGTCGAAGTTGAGTGACTGTAGGAAGACACAAGACGACTTAGGCAAAATTTACAGTTGGTGTGATGTGGAAAAAACTAAGTTACGCATGTGAGAACAGTGGTAGGAAAGGCGAATGGTTTACTTCGGTTTATCGGGAAAATTTTAGGAAAGAGTGGTCCACCTGTGAAGGAGACCGCATATAGATTGCTTGAGTGACCTGTTCTTGAGCACTGCTCATATATTTGGGATCCGTACCAGGTCGGATTGAAGGAAAACATCGAAGGCAGGCTGCTAGATTTGTTACCAGTAGGTTTCCCTGGAGGTTCCCTGGAGGGAAAGCTATGATCTTTTCGAGAAACACTATTCAGAAAATTTAGAGAACCGGCATTTGAAGCTGACTGCCTAACGATCTTGCTGCCGCCAACGTACGTTGCGCGTAAGGACCACGAAGAAAGAAACGAGAAATTAGGCCTCATCCGAAGGTATATACATAGTCGTCTTTCGCTCGCTCTATTTGTGAGTGGAACAGAACATTTTGTGAAGTTCTGTTGGTATTGGTGTTAGTTGTGGTTTAGTAGTATTAATAAAAGTTGTTGCTTTCTTAGCAGAGAGAGAATTTAGAGACCGCTATTGTTAGTTCTTTAAATAGTTCTACTGGTGTAATTGAACTGAAGGTAACGTAGACGTTTAGTTTTTTTTTCGGTAACTGTGGTTTTACCATGAGTGTGAAGTTTGGGCTCTGTCGTAGGTTTGTGGGTAGTGGGTAACGGTGTGGGATTTGTTCAAAGTACTTTCATTGTGGGGGAATGCAGTGAGGAAGCCAGTGGGCATTCTAGCGAGATCCTCTCCAGGGAATGCAGAATGTGCAGTAGAAATAAATTGATAGAGGAACAGGAGCGTAAGATATGTGCCCTTCAGGTGCAGTTACAATACGCAAAGGAACTAGGTAGGCTGAGGAGAGTGAAGGATGCTGGGGATTGGGAACTGGCAGTTGGCAAGAAGGCAGCTAGGAGGAGGTGGAGGTATTCAGACAGTTGTACTTTGCATATAGGCATTACATTTGACCAATTGTCAGAGTTGAGTGGAAAGGAGCCTCTTATAGCTGTAGGTGTAGGCAACATGCAGCAGTCCCTAGAAGTTAGGGGGCCTAAGTCAGTTGCAAAGTCTGACAGAAAGAAGAAGGTTCTGCTGCTAAGTAGTTCGCACGGTAGAGGTGTGGGCCACTAGTAGCAGAAAGTGTTGGGCAATGAGAACCAGGTCACCAGTATTGTGAAGCCTAGTGCAGGATTGGCTCAGGTGACTGGCAGCATAGGGGAGTTATGTAGGAATTTTACGAAGGAGGATCAGGTAGTGATAGTGCTTGGAGCAGGGAATAGTCTTGATAGGGATGGGGGGCAAACCACCTCCAGGAGGACCTTGCCTAGTCAGCGGTGCGGGTCTCCCGCATCGTCCCCTACGTTCCTTGGAGTATGGGACCTTCTCATCATCATCAATGTCATGTAGGTGGTGACCTGGTAAAGATGGCTCTCAAACTGGTGGCACTAATGTGCATTTCGTGCAACTGTTTCAGCGTCATGATTGGTCTCATCTTAATGTGGCTGTTAGGCAAGTTAAGACAGGGCTGGAGAAGGCACTGATGGCATAAGGCATCGGTCACATTGCAGACGTGGCAGTAGATCAGGTTTCACACGGGCATGACCTGCACCTCAATAGGTATGGGAAGAGGAGGCTGGCAAAGCTTATAGGTGACAATGTAGTGGGTGGTGGTGGGAACACTCATGGAAAAATTCCTGTAGTATTTGCTGTTACAGCTACACCTTTCTTAGATTGAAGTCAACTGATTGGTATACCCGCTTAAAGGAAGTCCCTCTAACTAAGGAGTCACCTTCAAAGGACATCATGTTTCCAAGTAGAGAAGGTATTATCATATTTCATCAAAATATAAGAGATATTAGAGATAAAGTTAGTGAACTGCTTGTAGATGTTGAATGTGAAATTATTGGTATATCAGAGCACCACTTGCAACGGCCTTGTCACAGTGGAAACACCGGTTCCCGTCAGATCACCGAAGTTAAGCACTGTCAGGCTGGGCTAGCACTTGGATGGGTGACCTTCCAGTCTGCCGAGCGCTGTTGTCAAGCAGGGTGCACTCACCCCTTGTGAGGCAAACTGAGGAGCTACTTGATTGAGAAGTAGCAGCTCCGGTCTCGTAAACTGACATACGGCCGGGAGAGCGGTGTGCTGACCACATGCCCCTCCATATCTGCATCCAGTGACGCCTGTGGGCTGAGGATGAAATGGCGGCCAGTTGGTACCGTTGGACCTTCCAAGGCCTGGTCGGACGGGGTTTCAGAGCACCACTTAAATAATTTGACAATCCAAAGGCTTCCTTTACCAGGATACAGATTAGCTGGCTGTTTTTCAAGGAATTCCTTGTGGAGTGGGGGAGCAGCCATCTACATAAAAAACAGTATTCCCTTTGAGTCCATAGACGTATCACAGCACTGCACTGAACAGATATTTGAATGTTGTGCAGGGACAGATGAATGTAGTATAACTAAACTTCTAATTGTTGTTGTTTATAGGTCCCCTAACTCTGACTTTACAGCATTTCTGCTCAAGTTAGAGAGGGTTCTTGATTTACTTTATCAGAAGTACCAGAAATTAGTTATATGTGGTAACTACAATATTAATTTTGTTTATGACTGTGCAAGGAAAAGTATGTTGGCAGATCTCCTAAACTCGTATTATCTGATGCACACTGTGTTTTTTCCAACTAGGGTGCAGGGGAACAGTAGCACAGTCATAGACAATATTTTCATTACTAGATGGGTATTCTGTTAGTAAAAGGTGAATGGCCTTTCAGACCATGATGCATAAATTTTAACACTAAAAGGCTTTTGTACTCAAACAAATGTCACATGTAATTACAAACTATATAGGAAAGCTAATCCAATGGCAATAGAGAGTTTATTAAGTCTCATCAAGGAACAAGAGTGGCAGGATGTTAATAGTGCAGGTAACATAGATGACAAATATAATGCTTTCCTTAACACATTTCCATGCTCTTTGAGAGTTGCTTTCCATTACAACGTTCTAAACAGGGTACTAGCAGCCTGGGTGGTTGACTAGTGGGATAAGGATATCATGTAGAACAAAGAGGGAATTATATCAAAATGTTAGAAGTAGTCACAATCAAACTACAGTAGCCCATTACAATCACTTTTGTAAGGTGCCTAAGGATGTTATTAGGAATGCAAAGAGTATGTGGAATGCAAATAGAATAGCTAATTCACAGATATACTCAAAAACATATGGTAAGTTGTGAAGGAAGTGTCTGGTCAACAGAACAAGGTCGATGATATAAAGTCAGTTTGTAGTAAAAATATTTCTATTGCTGATAAATCAGATATATGTACAGCATTTAACAATCATTTTCTGAACATTGCTGATGAAGTAAATAAACATTTAGTTTCCAATATTGGTGTCTGAAATACTTCTCTGTGATACTGACAAGAGGGAGATTGAGTCAATAATTAAATCACTGAAGACTAAGGACTCTCATGGATATGATGGAATGCCTAACAGAATATTAATAACAGAATATTAAAGTACTGTGCTGCACACGTTACCCCTGTATTTAGCCATATTTGTAATTTTTCCTTTAGGAGTGGTCAGTTTCCCAATCGATTAAGGTATTTGAAGTAAATGATCGTTCGACACGAAAATTAGTCTAATTTCCTTATGTTGTATGGTATTACATTTCTTCTGATTCTAAAAGATATTTTTGGCTCCTAAAGAGGCAGTTTCGGCAATATGTGGTGTAAGTTCACGAACCTCTTGTCGACCCCTGTACACTAGTCTGGGTTTTTTGACATTGGCCTCTCAATATACATATTCTTTACTTTCGTTTCTTGTTAACTATATTGGCTTAGTCGCAATAATAAGCAGCTTTCACTCAGTAAATACTCAGCAGAAATCCAACCAGCATTTGAATCGGA
Source organism: Schistocerca cancellata (assembly GCF_023864275.1). Classification (NCBI taxonomy): domain Eukaryota; kingdom Metazoa; phylum Arthropoda; class Insecta; order Orthoptera; family Acrididae; genus Schistocerca; species Schistocerca cancellata. Next base: position 89,283,710 of record NC_064628.1, on the reverse strand, counting down.
CTTCTTTAACTCTTGTGCAGAAAGGTATGCAGTATACTGCTGCATCCACTTTCAATAAGCTACCTCAAGAATTCAAAAAATTTAGCAGTAATCCACTCGCTTTCAAATCTAAACTGAATGGGTCACTTCTTCCACTCCTTTGAGGAGTTTCTTGAAAAATTAAGCTGATTCTTATGTTATATTATTGATTGCGTTTACTTAAATTTGTGGCTTGACGTTTTTGGGGTCATAAACATTTTATCTTTATATGTTATTACTTTTATGTTGTAATTTCATGTACTGACACTTTCCATGGCCTTGGAGATTTGTTCCTCAATTTGGTCCTATGGAACTGGACATGTAAATAGAATAAATAAAAGAAAGAAAAGACTAGTAGTGGTAGAGGGTTCCCACCACCACGCACTGTATGGTGGCTTCTGGAGTATCTATATAGATGTAGACATAGCTGTTTATACTTTGCTATGTAACTGACATTCATTCGATTTCGGTCATGAGATCCTTCCTCTCCACCACAGACTAATTCTTTTTCCTGCCAATTTCCAGATAGGGAGAGAAGGGGGCGGGGGGATTTCCCAGACAGAAGGGGTTTATTAAATTATCGATTTAATTAATTAGTCAATCAAGCTGATAGAGTGGGTGGGGGCTATATGAATAACTCAACCCTGAAAGTGTGCTTGTATCGGTAAGGAGAGGGGAGAGGTTTGGTGGCTTCCAGAGGGGGAGCTGGAGGGGAGGAGTGGGGGGTGTCTAGGAAGGACGGATTATTACCAGATGATGATGATGTTTGGTTTGTGGGGCACTCAACTGCGCGGTTATCAGCGCCCGTGCAAATTCCCAACCATTGCTCAGTCCAGTCTCACCACTTTCACGAATGATGATGAAATGATGAGGACAACACATACACCCAGTCATCTCGAAGCAGGTGAAAACCCTTGACCCCAGGCAGGAATCGAACCCGGGACCCCATGCTTGGGAAGCAAGAATGCGACCGCGGGACCACGAGTGGCAGACGATTATTCCCAGGGAGCTATAAATCAATTAACAGAACAATAGGTTCAGTGGGGAGGGTGAGCAGTTACATAAAAAACCACTTAGGAGAACAGTAGGTTAAGGTCATAAATCAATCAGCTGTCACAATTTAACCAATTTGCATATCAATTTGTTATCAAAAGTGTCTCAGAACATAGTTTGCCCCACTGCTTGCATATGTTGCAGACGCTTTGCAAAGCTCAGTAAACACAACGATTTTAAGAACGCCACAATACTACTGTGAACTGAACGCCATTGAAGTGGTGTGGGCACAGATTAGTAATTGCGTCCCAGTAAAGAACAAAACCTTCAAACTGGATGAAGTGAAAGTACTTCTGGTTGAATTTCAGATATGTGGCAGAAATGTATACACCACATTCAAAAAACTGAAATATAAATGTGGGACATGGGTAATATTGTGGAAGATCACAAAGAGACTTTATTTATTGATGTCAATAATAGCAGCAACAGCTCGTCTGACTCCTCAGATGTATGATTGTTCTGCCTGCATTCGGGAAAAAAAATAGAGAGCTCATTGTATAAAATTACTGGTGACTAGTTTTATTTATTCGTTTCATATTTTTCTCCAAATCCAACTAAAGCGCTTGTGTCACAGGGAGCAGGAAAAATGAGTACCCAATTGTATCCATAACTACAGATTTAATTCTCGTTTTTGTTTCTCATTTCTGAAGAGCTATGCATGATAAGCGCTTTGCTGTTGATACGTCTCCCCATCCTTTTGTTCAGCCCCAGTGAACACATGATCAGGACATGCATTATACTTCTGCAGGGCAGCTCAGCACGTGGCATTGTTTACTGACACTGTCTCCATCTCGATTCGGCGAATGGAGTATACGGTTCGTTGTCTACTGGCTGCGTGGGTGTGTCGTCTCCATACCTACCCCCACCACCATCCCCTGTCACCTCATCTTGTCGTTCGAAGCTGAAGCTGGTGTTACCTATGCTTATGTCAGACTTTCGTGGGAACTAGTTCTAATCGCTGTTCCATACGTCACTTTGGGATGCTGTGGTCTGTGGCGTCTGTTGCAGACTACTCTTACCATATGACAGTTATTGACATCTCTGGAACTAGGCAGACGCGCGTATACGAAGCTCGCGCTAAGTTAAGTGATTAATATTGAAATAAGAGATACTTTAGTTAATATTACGTTTTAGACTAGTGTATATACTTCTTCTCTAGGCTATCTGTTGAAGGTTTCGCTTTTCTGACCGTATTTAAATCGAAAAGGAAGTATTTCGTAAAAGGCCCGTGGTCGCTAGATTTGTTTACGTTTTTTAGGTGTAAATTTCGCGCGAGTGTAGATTTTCCTTTTTGACTAGAGTTACTGCTTCAAAGTCCAATTAATTCGTACTGGTCGTACAGAGTCTATGTAGTTAAAACTTTCGGAAGTAAGTTTAAAGATTTGTTCTTATTAGTGTTTATTTACGGACTAGTAGACTACAGGTTACGAAACTAGCCTACTGTGGTCTTGTGGCAATTTATTCTCTGCTTTTGTGTTAAGTTTGTCTATCAAACCATGTATGACAAATGTGGTGGTTGCCGTAGAATTTTGAAAGAGGGGTGTTCTGTGTAGATTGTAAGTTATGGTTTCAATGGGGTGAATGTAGCGACAAGGAAACGAGGGTAGAAAATGACACTCTTCCATGGCAGTGTAGGTTATGTAGAAAGGACAGAAAAATCGCGGAACAGGAGGCAAAAATTTGAGCCCTTAAGGCTGAATTAGAGAATGCGAACTTGGAATTACGTAGGTTAAGGGAGGAAAAAGAGACTGGGGACTGGGAAAAGGTGGAAAGCGAAGGGCGAAAAACTCCAGAAATTCAATTAGTAAATCAGTTTGGCTTGCTATCTGAAGTGGAGGAAGGACCTCATCCAGATGTAGTTGAAAGTAGGTTAAAGCAGAATATTAGCTTAAAGAAAAAAGACAGGTCGGGATCAAACCAGAATAGGAAAAGAAGAATTCTGCTCATAGGCAGCATTCATGGGTGGTGTGTGCGCCAGCAGCTTCAGGAGAAATTAGGTGCAGAGTACCAGGTCACAAGTTTTGTGAAACCAAGTGCTAGCCTTAGCCAGGTGACAGAAAACTTAGGTCAGCTATGCAGGGACTTTGAGAAGGAAGATCAGGTAATTATAGTTGGGGGAGCAGGAAACAGCCAGGCTATAAATCCAAGATACTGTATTAGGAGTACTTGGATAAAAGAGGAGCAGAAACTGAGCGCACAAATGTAGGTTTTGTGGAGGTCTTTCAACGCCATGACCAGCCCTGGGTAAACACTGCTGTAAGACATCTTAACACTGAGCTGAATGGGATGTTCCAGACACTGGCAAAATCTCACATAAGTGTTGTTCCAGCAAATGCTATTTCCCTGTGGTAAATGGATTGTCAGGCCATGATGCACAACTGATTAACTTACAAAACCTAACGAGGTGTACAGTTTAGAAACCATGAAGTAAAAGTTTGAGGTCGCTCACGCTCACCCTGGTATCTATACAGCATTTCCGAGAAAGCTTAAGAAATGTTAATTGGGCAGATGTATATAATGAGCCAAATGTTAATGATAAGTGCAACATATTTCTTGATAAATTTATAGCCCTCTTTGAACATTGTTTCCCAAAGAAAATGACTAAGTGTAACACCACACACTTTTCAAGGAAGCCTTGGATTACTACAGGTATTAAAGTGTCTTCAGACAGAAAAAGAAAACTGTATGAGACAGCGAGAACTAGTAAAGATCCCGAAGTAGTTTTACACTATAAAATTATTGTAACATACTGAGAAAAGTTGTAAGGAAATCAAGAAATATGTATGTTAGAGAAGAAATTACCAACTTCAGCAATAAAATAAAATCAATATGGAATGTTGTTAGAAGGGAGACAGGAAAAGTAACCACTGGGGTAGGTAGTATTACTGTTAAAGAGAACAAGACCATCCTAACCAACAGTACACAAGTAGCTAATGTGTTTAACAACCATTTCTTGAGCGTGAGAGAAAAAATTAATGACAACAGTTGAAAAGAATATGCTAGGCAGTACATGGAAGAGTCCGTTTTGAAAAAAATTAGTCAGATTAAGTTTCACCTAACAACCTCTTGTTAAATAAGTAAAATTATTAAATCTCTGAGAAATAAATGTTCTGTTGGAGTAGATGACATCTCTAATAAGATATTAAAACAATGTGGAGCAATTACAGCTGATGTTCTGAGTCATACATGTAATGCATCACTAACTCAAGGTATTTTCCCAGACAGTTTGAAATATGCCATTGTCAGGCCTGTCTACAAAAAGGGGGACACCACAGATGTCAATAATTATCGGCCAGTATCCTTGCTTAAAGCTTTCTCAAAAATCTTCGGTAATGTAATGTACTCAAGAGTGTGTGTGTGTGTTTGAGGTTTACGGGCGCTAAACAGCCTGGTCATCAGCGCCCATACTCAAGAGTGGTTAGCCATCTCAACAGTAATGGGATACTTAGTAAATCTCAGTTTGGATTTCAAAAATGCTGTTCCACTGAGACAGCAATATACAATTTCACTGTCCACATAATAGAGTCTTTAAATAGTAAAATGTCACCAATATGAATTTTCTATGACTTGTCCAAAGCATTTGATTGTGTGAACCATGACATTATGTTACAGAAATTACAATTCTATAGTATAAATGGAATAGCATATGAGTGGTTTAAGTCATACCTACAGAACAGAAAGCAAAAAGTTTCCTTATATGGGTCAACTGATTCAAATAAGTTTGCCACATTAGGTGTTCCACAGGGTTCAATCAAGGGTCCCTTTCTGTTCTTGATATATGTGAACGACCTCCCTTCCTATTTGAAACAGGAAGCTGAACTGACACAGTTTGCTGATGATACAAGCATCATTATTAATCCAGTAAAAGAAAATCAAATTGAAAATGATACAAATAAGGTATTTGGAAAAGTAATTAATTGGTTTTCTGCAAAAGGGCTTGTTCTAAACTTTGAAAAAACACACTACATCCAATTTTCTGCTGCAAAAAGTACAGTTCCTTCAATAAATATAACACATCAACAGAAATCAGTAAACAGGGTAGAGCATACAAAGTTTTCAGGTGAACATATAGATGAGAATCTTAATTGGAAAATTCATTTTTTGGATCTCCTAAAGCGACTAGATTCAGCAACTTTTGCGATCAGAATAATTGCCAATTTTGAGGACATAGAAATTAGTAAGCTAACATACTTAGCATACTTTCACTCTCTGATGTCATACAGAATAATATTTTGGGGTAACTCAACATTTAGACAAAAAGTATTCACTGCTCAAAAGAAAGCGGTTAGAAATATGTGGGGTTCATAGTCGCACATCTTATAGGCATCTTTTTAAAAGGTTAGGAATTCTTACAACAGCCTCACAATACATCTACTCACTAACGAAATTTATTCTCAACAATATGGACCAGTTTAAAAACAAGTGACATTCATGATTATAATACCAGAAAAAAGAAAGACTTACACTATCCTTTGCTCAACCAGTCTTTGGCACAGAAAGGGGTAAAATATGCTGCTATAAAAATTTTTGACAAATTACCAAATGAAATAAGGTGTCTGACAGACAGCAGTAATAGCTTCAAAAATAAAACTGAATCATATCTCCTTGACATCTCCTTCTATACCATAGATGAAGTCTTGAAGAGGAATAAATAAATCCATACATATAGTATATGCATTTTGTGCCATTTAAGGGATTGGGGTAAATAATACAAATATTAAACTTTAACTCTGTGTTGTAATATATAAATATTTTAAAAAAATTGTTTCATATGTGCATTTCTTGTGCACTTGACACATTCCACATCATAACAGCTACCATACCGTGCGATTGATCAATGGAATGTGCAACCAACTAACTAACTAGCTAACTAAATATGAGTGACACAGCCTCGTGCACAGTGGTAGCCTGTGGCTCAAACCAACTATAATACCAACAGATGGTCAAAGCAGTATCTTAAGTTTGGGTATGGTTCTGAGATGGAAAATTAGTAGAACATCGTGCCAGTGGCCTTCTATCTGAACCCATCCAATGTTGCAATGCTCGCAGCCATTCAGCCATCTTTTCCAGCACAGTTTATAAATCTTGATGAGCGCAGTAGGGCAAAGACAGAATCAGAGCGTTTTCTTTGTGCAGGTTGCCTACATTAGGGGCAAATATGCACTCCGGGCGAAACCTATTGTTCTCTTTTGATTGACAGGTTACGACCCTCTGAGAATAATCCTTCCTTTCGTACACTTTCAGGCCTGAGTTATTTGAATAGCCCCCTCCCACTTAATCAGTTTGATTAACTACTTAATTAAATTGATCAATTAATTAACTCCTCCTCCTCTGGTAAACCGCCAACACTCCTCTCCCCTCTACACCTCCCCTATCTGGAAATTGGCTGCTCTGTGTTGGAGAGGAAGGACTTCACAACAGGAAGTTCAATTACATAGCAGAGCATATATTGTTTATTTGTAAAAAATTCGGTTTGTAAGTTTGGATTTCTCTTGCTCATAATTTTTTGCTGTTTTGGAAGATACATGTCTTGTAAAGAAGTAATTAAATCGATCGTCTTTTTTTATTCTGCTCATACAATGAATACCATCATGAAACACCCATCACACATAATTACGCTGTTAAAAATCGTTCGATCGCGAACTCGCCACCCACGCAGGCTATCCCAGCCGTGCACCTCAGAGCTGGCGTCGACTGCTGGGCCATTCTCCTCCTGTCCTGCTGGGCTACCACAGGCCATCAGTCGTAGTCAGACCACAAAACAAAACAACATTTACCCAGTAAATGTCTGCAGAATACTGAGGCACGTGAGGACTCCTTCCCTCCAAGGCAAATGCCTGTCTCATAATCGATTCCACCATGGGCTATATATGTCCATTAATTATTTTCATCTCTATAGTACTGTGTACACGTAATTAAAGTTCATTGTATATGTAATATGATGTATATTCTCTGTTGTTGCAGATGACTTCCTGGCAGACGAAGAACGGGGACAGGAAGGGGTATGTGCTGCAGATACGCTGGAGCCATCGCAGATCTCATGCGAGTGTATATTCTAAAGAAATATATTTTTGTTTCCTGTAGTGTGCGTGTGTGTGTGTTTCAAAAAATGGTTCAAATTGCTCTGAGCACTATGGGACATAACTTCTGAGGTCATCAGTCCCTAGAGCTTAGAATTACTTAAACCTAACTAATCTAAGGACATCACACACATCCATGCCCGAGGCAGGATTCGAACTTGCGACTGTAGCGGTCACGTGGCTCCAGACTGAAGCGCCTACAACCGCTCAGCCATCCCGGCTGGCTGTGTATGTTTATTTATTATTAGATCATTATATTGTAGGCGATATAGGGGAGATAAACCAATTGTACCTCCCCAGCTCAGGTGAGGGCGAAATGCTACAGTGGGTGGAGAAGATGGAAGCAGACATTTGTCGTCGTGAGGAGATGAGGAAGATGCCAAGGGGCCAGACTGAAAAGGTAATACATGCTCACTCTGTTTAGAAATAATCAATCAGTACTCTTTCTTTCCTTGCAGCTTCAGCGGCAGCAAGCGATGTTTAGAACTTTGTACTTAAATTTTTCTCGTTAATCTACAGAGGAAAATTCACACAATACTGTGTGGCGCGGGTACAGGGGGGGGGGGGGTGGCGAAACTTATATCGTCAAAACGAGGCCCTGGGCGGCACGCTTCGCTGGAAAGGGCGCCGCTAGTCGCCGGTCAGGAAGCCGCCGCCGCCGTCGACCCCGCCCTGCTGCTCCCTCCTCCTCAACAGCACCGCTCTGGCGTCCATGGGCTAGCAGGTCACGGCTGCAGCAACCAGCTGCTCGCACCAGCCCAATTCCGCAGCATCTCCTCCTCCTGCACCTCCACTGTCAGGTCCTCGCTGATATCATGAGGTACAGCACATACCCCTCAAAATATCACTGCAAGCAACTCCATCGACTAGTTGTAGTTATATTATTAGTGATAGCAACGATCATGTTGCAAGGGGTAGTTTCTTCTTCTGGCCTTTTAGTGAAGGAGATCAGGTCATTCACGCAGTTAGAATACTCAGTGATTCCAGACGCCTTTGAGGAGCGAATCTCATTCACAAGGATCAAGAATCCAGCAGCAGAGTACCATGACCCTCTTGGTTTCCAATTGGTTGCGTTCCTGTCGTGGAAAAGGTACTCCTCAAGATAGTCAATGATCCATGGTATCCCGCCATTAAATGCAGTGCGGTGCTCTGCGTCGAACTGTTGCACGCCCCCAAAGTTGATTCTGGCATTGTAGAGATAAGTCTTAATTATCTTTGGGGGGGGGGGGGGAATGTCGTGATAACATGGAGCATGTCAAATGCTGAGTGCTATACTAGCCAAGTTTTCTGAGAAGGAAGTTAGGGGGTCAGCTAGGGCACTCAGCGAAATACTACATCTGGACATCCATACACATGTCTATGATCCAGTAAACGGAGTGTCTAGCTATATCCTTCTACCTAAATATTGAGTTAATTAGAGGACATGTATTAATGTCGAAAATAAAATCGATCAGGCTTGTTTGGCATGGTCAATCCTGATTTGCGAGAGAAATTGCATAAATGATCTACAGCGCACACATCGATATGGTAGATACCTTGACAATCACAAGTGTTATAACTTTGATAGTATCGAGTCAAGATCCAGGACATACCTAAATTTGAGGCGCAGACTACCAGAGTATCAGTTCATGTTTAGGGCCTGGAGAAGGAAAGCAAGTCGAATGAAAAGGACAAGCATACTGTCGTTCCATTTCTCAAAATTTGCTCGTGAGTGTAAGATGCATGTAACTTGCTACTCTTCTCTGAAGGTGATAATTATCACTATATTTGTATCAATGACACGTGTCGACTCCTTTCTATCCAACTGACCAAGCATGATGGTAAAAATCATATTTGTTTAAAGTGCCTGAACTATTTTTCCTCGCACATTTTATTAGCAGCGCACTAGTAGATTGCGTTTCCAAGAACCCAGTACGTTGTTATGCCTCCTGAGGAACACAAATTCATAAAGTTTAAAAATGTTCACCATAAATAGTGATGCCGATTTGTGGTGTACACCGACTTTGAATGCCTCCTCGCTCCTGTGACCCATTGTGAAGGTGACCCTACAGCCTCACATATTACCTTTACAGAAAAACATCTACCATATGCGGCAGCATACCAAATTGAATCGTCTTGTGATTCAAATCTTAACCACTGCAAATCTTACGTCGGGGATAATCCTGCGGTTTGGCTACTCACTGAGCTCAAGAAACTTTCATGGGAGGTTGATAAGGTTTACAGTGACATTCCCATGACCAGATCGAAGGAGAATGAAAATTTGTACCATAACAAGACTGACTGTCATATTTGTGGCCTGCCATTAGGTAAAAAAGCGGAAACTTGCAGTGAAGTTCTGTGGCCAGCCCACAATACATGCAATTTGAAGGGCCAGTTACCAAGGCACATACCTGTTTTCTTCCATAATTTAAGCGCATATGACTCTTACCTTCTTCTTGAGCACTTGGCTGGTTTCAGCATGAAGAAAGAACAGGTCACTGTCCTGCCTGAGCAGTAGAGTGTCCTGCCTGAGAGTGCAGAGAAATATATTTCATTCTTCAAACTAATGATGACAAGAACTATGTTCCACTTCCTTGACTTGCTGCGTTTTATGCAGGTACCACTCCAGAAACTCGTTGAAACTCTAACCTGGGAGGATATGCTCATGACTTGACCGGCATTCCCCGATGACGAAAAGTTCCAACTTGTGACGAGGAAGGGAGTTTTTTCATATGAGTACCTGGATAGTATGGCAAAACTAAACGAAACAAGACTACTCAACACGACTGCTTTCTCCAGCAATCTTACAGGCAATGCCATAATGGATGCAGAGTATGAGCATGCCATGAATGTCTGGCGGGAATTCAACTTTTCCACTTTAGGAGAGTATGCATGGCTTTACATGGACACAGACGTGCATTTGCTTGTGGGTGTTTTTGGGAAATTCTGGAGTCTACACATGACCACATATTCTCTGGATCCCGCCTTTTATTACACAGTACCTGGGTTGCCTTGGAACATAATTCTCAAAAAAACCAACCACGGTATCGAATTACTAACCGACATGCTTCTTTTCTATGACTGAGGGATCCGAAGGGGACTTTGCGAATGTGTCCATAGGCATGCGAAGGCAAATAACCCACGGATGGGTGATAGGTGATTGGTTCAATACATCCCTTGATTCGAGTTCCATAATGTACCTGGATGTAAATAACTTATACGGGCACACCATGCAGCAATCACTGCCAATTGGTGAGTTTTAATGGGTGCTTGAAGACGACTGCAAGGGATTAGGTGGAAAAATTATGGGGCATATGACAGCTGATCCTGATGTACGGTATGTGGTGGAGGCAGAATTCATGTGGTTTGCATGACGCTGGCACCGATTTCCGCTGTGTCCAGAGCAACTAGTTCCATTAGGAGGCTACACCTCAAAACAGATGACAACGCTGGTGAATAAGCAGGGACACATTATTCATTGTCGTAATCTCCAGCAATGTCTCAGTTTGGGGATGGAGCTGGTTAGGATCACCCATTCTATCTCCTTCAAGCAGACCCCCTGGTTGAAGTATATTGATCTGAATACGAGACAGAGATCTTCTGTGACATATAACTTGAGAAAGGTTTTTACAAATTAAAGAATAATTCAATTTTCGGTAAAACAATGGAGAATTTGAGGGAGCGATGTAAAATTTTGATTGGAACCGAATGGGATGGGCGTTATGGCGTAATAAAATCCATTGCCAGACCAAATATTAGGCAGGTCACCATACTTAATACGAACTTTTTTGCTGTGGAGATGGCAAAGACTGCAGTGGAGTTTACGAAACCTATTTATGTGAGAATGTGCATACTAGACCTATCCAACCTCCACATGTACCGCTTTCATTATGAGTTTCCGAAAACTCATTTCGCAGATCCTAAATTACATTATGTAGAACAGACAGCTTCATCTATTGGGTAAAGAACTGCGATCCATATGAAGTAATGAGGTACCACAGTAATGAATTCGACACATCATCATACATGGCCAATAATCCTTACAGTATTGTTCCACAGAACAAGAAGGTTATTGGTCTTATGAAGGATGAGGCAAATGAATTGTCAATTGTGGAGTTTGTAAGTCTGTGATCAAATATATGTATATGCATATTGCACATTGGTAGGTGCCACCCAGAGGCAGGCTAAGGGTGTGCATCATATCGAGAGCCCTCTCAATCGAAGACTATTCGCAGTGCCTGTACAGTGCTGCAGAGCAGCCGCCGCATCTGGTATGGCGAATTAGTATTCGATCGAGAGGACACGAGATGTACACTCTGCTGCAGTCTAAAATCAGCCTGTCACCTCATGTCAATAAAAGGGGTCATTTGTGATGATGGGATTGAAACTCTCCTGTATTCATACTACTCACTCGTAACGAGAGAAGGGATGGGGGACTCTGATTGAGTGAGAGAATGAGAGAGAGGTAGAGAGTGAGAGGGTGTGTCTGCAGAGTAGTAATATGACCCTTTTATCATAGTGTAAGTAATTGTTTGTTTGTGTGTGTATGTGTGTGTGTGTGTGTGTGTGTGTGTGTGTGTGTCTGTGTTTCTGTGTCAGTGTGTGTATGATGTAAACATTTATGTGTTCTATGTGCACATGTATAGATACATACAAAGATCATGTGTGGCAAAAAAAGATAAAAAGAAAAGAAAAAATGTGTATATATGCACACCATGTGTGTGAAAGAAAAAAGGTAAAAAAGCATAAACAAAAAAATATTTAAAAAAGGAGGGCAGACAGAAAAAATATTTGTATATTTATTTATTCATACATAACAAATGTGCACCTGTGTCTTGTAAATAGAGTAGTTTTTAAGTTTTTCACCTGCAGCTTGCCATCCTAGTCAGATTAGTTTTTAAGTGTATACAGTCCATCAGAATCATTATTACTGTATAAACCTATGCTACTGGGACTGTTGAAATTAGATTCTAAGTATACACATTACATCAGGATTATTGTAAAAGATATGCTACTGGGACTGTGGAACTTAGTTGTAGCAAAAGTATCTCTGCATTAGTTTTTAGTACAGATTTGTAAAAAATTCCAGTGCTGCTCGAAAAAGATTGTAAAAATTTTCTTGAACAGTGTTTCTGTCATAGGGTGTAAGTTAAATGTATCTCTGCATTGGAATGGCAGAGTCAAATTGCACCTCAAGAACACTGTATTGTAATCTCAAAAACTGAACTGTAATCAGAAAAACTGAATTATATTTGTGTCAACCGAATAAACGAAAAATTCGTTACCATGCGTCTGTGTTATTATTTACAAAAAAAACCTATCCCCTATTGCATTATATACATAGGCTATGCAGGTCACAAATGATATTAGTTTTTCTGAAGATGAGTGCTACTAAGGAGGTGAAGTTTAAGATTGGAGGTAACAAAATATATTGAATGGTTGCATGGAATTACGCCTATCGTGCAGCATAAACTGGGTTAAGGGAACAGGAGGCAAGTGACTGCGTCCATTTCCAAAGACATATAGCAAACATACCTAAAATTATATTTCCGGTGCTTGAAGAAAACCACAGGCATAGTATCTCGTTAAAACTGTACACTGTCAAAGAGGGAACAGGGATGAAAAAAGCACAGAGAGGTTGTGAGGTAAAAATTGATTCATTTCGCATCCAACCTAAAAATAATTTTACTTTTTCATAAGCAGACACAGCAACACTATTTTCACACATCTTCTTCCTCCTGAGTCGATGGAGAGCAGGACACCCGTAGAATTCCATGTCGAATAATCGAAGAGACATCACCATATCTTTGTAGGGTATGGCAGGATCATCCCAGTAAATTCCATGGTAGAAATGTGTTAACCACTTTGCTCTCTTCCATGTTTGAGCGCACTTCACATTCTTGGAAGACCTTGGCGCTGCAATGCTCGTTGAGAATCTCTCTGTTGTTCCTGCATCTTCTGTGTATGCTACGAATGCAACATCTTGAAATACGAACTGTCTATGCTTATCATCATAGAAACCCTGAGTATTTGCAGTGATGTTCACGCCTTGAGATGTCATTGCGGAATGCTCTAGGTAAGGCAGAGCACCAGTTCATTTATACAGCTCGTTGCACAACACTGGCGAGCAGGCAGTAGTTGATAACACAGTCATGAAGTCATGTAGAACTAGAGCATACGCTGCAGTGAGTTCCAGGAAATTTGTCGAAGATTCGAATTCAGTTCGTATATCTACTGGTCCAGACTCAATTATCTAGTTCTGTTTTGAGCAGTCTATTACAGTGATCGGTGATAGCTCCTTAAATTTCCATGGACAGAGTAGACACCCTTCTCCCTCTGCTTCAGTAATTTCAAAGTAAGAAGATCAAAACCTCGCATACATGTCATATGCTACACTGTATACATTTTCATCCCATTGCAGGTGTAAGTTGTCATATGAATAGAATTCTGAATTCAGGTAGACTCTGACATTAGTTAACATGCAACTGTCAAATACAGTGGAATCAACTGCTGTGATCTCTCTTCTGTCAGTCTGAAATGCAAGTATGATTAATCTAGGCATCTCTAGATACAAAGAGGTTTTCGAAGCCCATGTTTGTCTGCTTACAGTCGGTAGCACTGGGTACTTGAAAACTTTCAATGAGCGAAATATTATTGATAGATATGTACTGGAATTCAGAACTTTTAAAAGCTTGAAACACTCCTCGTCTGATACACTTACGTGAGGCATTTTCCCTACTATCTTGCTGATTGTGATCATATTCTCCTCTTGAGCTCCTTGAGCTCCATACCAGAATGAATTCTGTCTCGTGCCCTCAAAGTAGCTCATAAACATTTTTAGAGGTATGCATGCAGTAAATAGTTTATACTCTGCAACCATTCTATCTGTCGGATCGTCTATAAACCATCCTCCATTTTCTAAACCATTCAAATCCGTGGATAATGCAGAGACGTTATTTAAGGATTGATTTATGCCGACATTGTGGGTATGGTCGTTCTCAGACCTATTGAGTTCATAGCATATCTCTTGAAACAAGAATGCTAAAGCATTACGTGTAATCCTGAATCCCAGTGTAGCACTGCCGTCGGTTTTCTGGAATAATCCCTCCAAATATATGAAACTTTTGCATGGAAGCGTCAATGCATCTTGGTGCTGGATGACAATCCTAATTTCATCATTCTTGTTAAATGTGGCTGAAATGTAAGGTTTGTGCGAGAAGTATTCCTGACATATAATTCGCTCATCATACTCTAATGGACTGCTTCCATAGACTGAGTATATCATTGCGAGGTTTCAAGCTAAATGATTTAAGAAACTCGTAGTTCACATGTGTTATCCCTTTGCAGTTCAGCAGCAAAGTGACGTGTTTTGGATTGCGTGCACTGGTTTTATACAGTACGCCTATCCTGCCTTAGATGTAATCTTATGATTATTTCCTCACCACGAAAACGACAAGTTGATTATTCTGGTCCACAACACGCAACTCCAAATAGTTCAAGGTTTGAACTGTTACTGGAAGGTATATTGCATTGGTGGGAGTCTCAACGATTTTATACCCTGTTGCAACTGAGGGGAAAAACCGTAAATATTATGAATTAGACTGTCGTTGAGGTAAGAGTTCATTGCACTGTTACACTCCACTTGGATTGTGGTGACAGGCAGTATGTTCATAGTCTGATCTGACTTGTAAAATTTACTAGGACCCTTCTTGAAAACCTGTCCTTTTGTGAGGGCCAGTAGGCGGCCTATTGAACCTTACTGGTTGAAAACAGTCGTCACATTCACAGTCCTTGTTTGAGATTTAAGTGTATTGATATTTGAAGATTGTTTTAAGACTTCGTTTCAATCGTAGATATCGTATACATCAGGTTCTATTTCCACAATGTCTTTTCGCCATTAATACCCAGACACAGTTTGTTGTTAGTCTCGGTGATATTTGGGATGCTGTTGTACGTCTCCAGTCCAATCAATGAAATACTCCATTCACCAGTCCCCAAATCAACTGGTGGTAAGTAATTTGCGTGTACGAGCAATGTGGATGATCGTCCCCCCCCAACCCCCCCCCCTCCCCCATGAGCCATGGACCTTGCCGTTGGTGGGGAGGCTTGCGTGCCTCAGCGATACAGACAGCTGTACTGCAGGTGCAACCACAACGGAAGAGTATCTGTTGAGAGGCCAGAGAAACGTGTAGTTCCTGAAGAGGGGCAGCAGCCTTGTCAGTAGTTGCAGGGGCAACAGTCTGGACGATTGCCTGATCTGGCCTTGTAACATTAACCAAAACGGCCTTGCTGTGCTGGTACTGCAAATGGCTGAAAGCAAGGGGAAATTACAGCTGTAATTTGTCCCAAGGGCATGCAGCTTAAATGATGATGGCGTCCTCTTGGGTAAAATATTCCAGAGGTAAAATAGTCCCCCATTCAGATCTCCGGGATGGGACTACTCAGAAGGACGTCATTATTAGGAGAAACAAAACCAGCGTTCTACATATCGGAGTGTGGAATGTCAGATCCCTTAAACAGGCAGGCAAGTCAAAAAATTTAAAACTGGAAATGGATAGATTAAAGTCAGATATAGTGGGAATTGGTGAAGTTTGGTGGCAGAAGGAACACGACTTCTGGTCAAGTGAATACAGGGTTATAAATAAAAAATCAAATAGGGGTACTGCAGGAGTATGTTTAATAATGAATAAAAAAAATAGGAGCACGGGTAAGCTACTACAAACAGCATAGTGAACGCATTATTGTAGCCAAGATGGAAAATGAAGGCTACTCCTACTACAGTAATACAAGTTTATATGCCAACTATCTCCGCAGATGACAAAGAGACTGAGGAAATGTATGATGAGATAAAAGAAATTATTCAGATAGTTAAAGGAGACGAAAAGTTAATAGTCATGGGTGGCTGGAATTCGATAGTAGGAAAAGGAAGAGAAGGAAAAGTAGTCGGTAACATGGAATGGGGGAGTAATGAATGAACGAGGAAGCTGCCTAATAGAATTTTGCACAGAGCATAACTTAATCCCTCCCCCCATGAACCATGGACCTTGCCGTTGGTGGGGAGGCTTGCGTGCCTCAGCGATACAGATGGCCGTACCGTAGGTGCAACCACAATGGAGGGGTATCTGTTGAGAGGCCAGACAAACATGTGGTTCCTGAAGAGGGGCAGCAGCCTTTTCAGTAGTTGCAGGGGCAACTGGATGATTAACTGATCTGGCCTTGTAACATTAACCAAAACGGCCTTACTGTGCTGGTACTGCGAACGGCTGAAAGCAAGGGGAAACTACAGCCGTAATTTTTCCTGAGGACATGTAGCTCTACTGTATGATTAAATGATGATGGCGTCCTCTTGGGTAAAATATTCCGGAGGTAAAATAGTCCCCCATTCGGATCTCCGGGCGGGGACTACTCAGGAGGACGTCGTTATCAGGAGAAAGAAAACTGGCATTCTACGGATCGGAGCGTGGAATGTCAGGTAGGTTAGAAAATTTAAAAAGGGAAATGGATGGGTTAAAGTTAGATATAGTGGGAATTAGTGAAGTTCGGTGGCAGGAGGAACAAGACTTTTGGTCAGGTGATTACAGGGTTATAAATACAAAATCAAATAGGGGTAATGCAGGAGTAGGTTTAATAATTAATAAAAAAATAGGAGTGCGGGTTAGCTACTACAAACAGCATAGTGAACGCATTATTGTGGCCAAGATAGACACAAAGCCCATGCCTACTACAGTAGTACAAGTTTATATGCCAACTACCTCTGCAGATGATGAAGAAATAGATGAAATGTATGACGAGATAAAAGAAATTATTCAGGTAGTGAAGGGAGACGAAAATTTAATAGTCATGGGGGACTGGAATTCGTCAGTAGGAAAAGGGAGAGAAGGAAACATAGTAGGTGAATATGGATTGGGGGGAAGGAATGAAAGAGGAAGCCGACTTGTAGAATTTTGTTCAGAGCATAACTTAATTATAGCCAACACTTGGTTCAAGAATCATAAAAGAAGGTTGTATACCTGGAAGAATCCTGGAGATACTAAAAGGTATCAGATAGATTATATAATGGTAAGACAGAGATTTAGGAACCAGGTTTTAAATTGTAAGACATTTCCTGGGGCAGATGTGGATTCTGACCACAATCTATTGGTTATGAACTGCAGATTGAAACTAAAGAAACTGCAAAAAGGTGGGAATTTAAGGAGATGGGACCTGGATAAACTGAAAGAACCAGAAGTTGTAGAGAGTTTCAGGAAGAGCATAAGGGAACAATTGACAGGAATGGGGGAAAGAAATACAGTAGAAGAAGAATGGGTAGCTCTGAGGGATGAAGTAGTGAAGGCAGCAGACGATCAAGTAGGTAAAAAGACGAGGGCTACTAGAAATCCTTGGGTAACAGAAGAAATATTGAATTTAATTGATGAAAGGAGAAAATATAAAAATGCAGTAAATGAAGCAGGCAAAAAGGAATACAAACGTCTCAAAAATGATATCGACAGGAAGTGCAAAATGGCTAAGCAGGGATGGCTAGAGAACAAATGTAAGGATGTAGAGGCTTGTCTCACTAGGGGTAAGATTGATACTGCCTACAGGAAAATTAAAGAGACCTTTGGAGAGAAGAGAACCACTTGTATGAATATCAAGAGCTCAGATGGCAACCCAGTTCTAAGCAAAGAAGGAAAGGCAGAAAGGTGGAAGGAGTATATAGAGGGTTTATACAAGGGCGATGTACTTGAGGACAATATTATGGAAATGGAAGAGGATGTAGATGAAGACGAAATGGGAGATAAGATACTGCGTGAAGAGTTTGACAGAGCACTGAAAGACCTGAGTCGAAACAAGGCCCCGGGAGTAGACAACATTCCATTTGAACTACTGATGGCCTCGGGAGAGCCAGTCATGACAAAACTCTACCATCTGGTGAGCACGATGTATGAGACAGGCGAAATACCCTCAGACTTCAAGAAGAATATAATAATTCCAATCCCAAAGAAAGCAGGTGTTGACAGATGTGAAAATTACCGAACTATCAGTTTAATAAGTCACAGCTGCAAAATACTAACGCGAATTCTTTACAGGCGAATGGAAAAACTGGCAGAAGCCGACCTCGGGGAAGATCAGTTTGGATTCCGTAGAAATGTTGGAACACGTGAGGCAATACTGACCTTACGACTTATCTTAGAAGAAAGATTAAGAAAAGGCAAACCTACGTTTCTAGCATTTGTAGACTTAGAGAAAGCTTTTGACAATGTTAACTGGAATACTCTCTTTCAAATTCTGAAGGTGGCAGGGGTAAAATACAGGGAGCGAAAGGCTATTTACAGTTTGTACAGAAACCAGATGGCAGTTATAAGAGTCGAGGGGCATGAAAGGGAAGCAGTGGTTGGGAAAGGAGTAAGACAGGGTTGTAGCCTCTCCCCGATGTTATTCAATCTGTATATTGAGCAAGCAGTAAAGGAAACAAAAGAAAAATTCGGAGTAGGTATTAAAATTCATGGAGAAGAAGTAAAAACTTTGAGGTTCGCCGATGACATTGTAATTCTGTCAGAGACAGCAAAGGACTTGGAAGAGCAGTTGAACGGAATGGACAGTGTCTTGAAAGGAGGATATAAGATGAACATCAACAAAAGCAAAACGAGGATAATGGAATGTAGTCAAATTAAGTCGGGTGATGCTGAGGGAATGAGATTAGGAAATGAGACACTTAAAGTAGTAAAGGAGTTTTGCTATTTAGGGAGTAAAATAACCGATGATGGTCGAAGTAGAGAAGATATAAAATGTAGACTGGCAATGGCAAGGAAAGCGTTTCTGAAGAAGAGAAATTTGTTAACATCAAGTATAGATTTAAGTGTCAGGAAGTCATTTCTGAAAGTATTTGTATGGAGTGTAGCCATGTATGGAAGTGAAACATGGACGATAACTAGTTTGGACAAGAAGAGAATAGAAGCTTTCGAAATGTGGTGCTACAGAAGAATGCTGAAGATAAGGTGGGTAGATCACGTAACTAATGAGGAGGTATTGAATAGGATTGGGGAGAAGAGAAGTTTGTGGCACAACTTAACTAGAAGAAGGGATCGGTTGGTAGGACATGTTTTGAGGCATCAAGGGATCACAAATTTAGCATTGGAGGGCAGTGTGGAGGGTAAAAATCGTAGAGGGAGACCAAGAGATGAATACACTAAGCAGATTCAGAAGGATGTAGGTTGCAGTAGATACTGGGAGATGAAGAAGCTTGCACAGGATAGAGTAGCATGGAGAGCTGCATCAAACCAGTCTCAGGACTGAAGACCACAACAACAACAACATAACTTAATCATAGCTAACACTTGGAACCACGGTCTAGGAACCACGTTTTAAATTGTATGACATTTCCAGGGGCAGATGTGGACTCTGACCACAATCTATTGGTTATGAACTGTAGATTAAAACTAATGAAACTGCAAAAATGTGGGAATTGAAGGAGATGGGACCTGGGTAAACTGAAAGAACCAGAGGTTGTAGTGAGTTTCAGAGAGAGCATTAGGGAACGACTGACAAGAACTGGGGAAAGAAATACAGTAGAAGAAGAATGGCTAGCTTTGAGAGATGAAATAGTGAAGTTAGCAGAGGATCAAGTAGGTAAAAAGACGAGGGCTAGTAGAAGTCCTTGGGTAACAGAAGAGATATTGAATGTAATTGATGAAAGGTGAAAATACAAAAATGCAGTAAATGAAACAGGTAAAAAGGAATAAAAACGTCTCAAAAATGAGATCGACAGGAAGTGAAAAATGGCTAAGCAGGGGTGGCTTTGGGACAAATGCAAGGATGTATTTCAAGAATTTCAAGAATTTTATTCACCGTAGATGATTTTACAATGATATTGGTTTCGTCATAAGAGAGGCATATATCTCTAGAGGTAAGATAGATACTGCCTACAGGAAAATAAAAGAAACCTTTGGAGAAAAGAGAACCACTTCTATGAGTAATAAGAGCTCAGGTGGAAACCCAGTTCCAAGCAGAGATGGGAAAGCAAAAAAAAAGTTCAAATGTGTGTGAAATCTTATGGGACTTAACTGCTAAGGTCATCAGTCCCTATGGGAAAGCAGAAAGATGGAAGTAGTATATAGAGGGTCTATACAAGGGCGATATACTTGAGGATAATATTATGGAAATGGAGGAAGACGTAGATGAAGATGAAATGGGAGATATGAGACGGCGTGAAGAGTTTGACAGAGCACTGAAAGTCCTGAGTCGAAACAAGGCCCCAGGAGTAGACAACATTCCATTAGAATTACTGATAGCCTTGGGAGAGCCAGCCCTGACAATACTCTACCATGTGGTGAGCAAAATGTATCAGACACACGAAATACTCTCAGACTTCAAGAAGAATATAATAATTCCAATCTCAAAGAAAGCAGGTGTTGACAGATGTGAAAATTACCGGTCTATCAGTTTAATAAGTCACAGCTGCAAAATACTAACACGAATTCTGCACAGACTGCGAGGTGCCGGGGCTAGCAGTGTATTTAACACTCAATTCTTCTAGAATCTACATATGTACATGATGCTCTAAGCCCCCCCTATTCTAACTCCAACTTTTGCTGTTGCACAAGGATAAAAAAAATACGCGAACTGACTCTAATCAACCCTGCCAGTGGAGTAGAAGAGAGTTTGGCACCTGCAATAATTTAATTTGATAAATAAGTTAAATAAACGAAGGTTTCATTAACATAGTGAGGAATGATGGGGTTGCTCTACCGATTAACAGAATGAAAGTTCTGTCCAAAATAACAATATGATTTATTAAGACTAAACACAAAATAATAAACAAAAACACATGAAACAATACATCAAATTGGCTCAAATTGGATACTCATACAAACGCTGTGAATGTGAAGTTGTCCCTAAACTAGATTGTGAGGATTATGATGAAGTGGTATGTGCAGCCAATTCCTTGCAACTCAAATCTTAGAGAAAACACATAGCCAACCCAACATTAATTGCTGCTACCCAAGACAGAACAAAGTTAGAAAAAAGACGAACAGGCGTGCTCTGCTGAGCTCTGATTATCACCTAGGAAAATCCCTATCTGCCGGTGCTGCGGACATACATTACCAGACTGTCTTGTTGGCTGCCAGGACACGATCTGGCGTACTGGAGCCGTTGGCTGGTTGCTTTGACGTCCTCGACCGAAAGGCGAGAGCCGACTCCCTACAAGAACACCCGTACAAAACCGAACACAGAACATTCCCGCCCCCACGACAGTGGCCGTGGTTAAACGTTCCAATCAGCAACTCGAAAACCGGCGGAAAATTCCACTCCATTGCCGGAACGCTACCATTCCACCAATGGAGATTCTTGGCGCCAATTTCTGCGCCGATCTTGCTACGTCACGGAGCTATGCCCTGAGCAAGCCAATCACAGTTACTATTTTGCAGAAAGCGCGGGAATTTTCCCGCCACAGCTGCCTGGGTACACAAGTCATTCCCACGCCTCGCTGGTAGCCCGCCAGAAAGTGTTTTCGCTAAGTTTCTGCGAAGTAACGGAACCTCTAGTCCAGCCGCTACTTCAGGCCCAGCGGGCGTGCCTCTTGACAATGTCGGCGTCTGGAAAGCGTTCACTCGACTCCCTCACACCTGTCGGCTTACCCTTTCAAAGTCAAACAGAGAACGCCTGTCACTGGACCACCCGGGTGACGAGAGACGCTGCGTGGGAAGTCCGCGTGTGAAGGAATAGCAACTTTCCACCACATGCAATTAGAGAGGAGAATCGTAAGATAGAAATATGAGTGGGGGCTCATGCTACCTCTCATAGCCCCTACGCCATTTTAGATTGTAATTGGTGAGCGGTTGGCTCACTTAGGAGCAAGGTAGTGAGTCAATCGCCCAAGAACAATCTCGCAAACTGGCTGCACATGCCACACTCTATAAAGAAAATCACTGCAACTGAAAAATGCAGCTCATAGAGGGAGGATTATTTATGATGTAGCCAATTTCACCTTCTTAATATGGAACACTAACACTCACATCACACATCCATACCCAGGGAGCCCCTTCCAAACACCGATTCACACAGACATTCACTCTCTAAATATGGCCCGGACATGTGAGCCAAATATGGAGCAATTTATTCTTTACAGTCAGAGTTGGAGTGCTCCGCAATTAAATGCCCAAGATGTTACAACAATTTTAATCATTAAACTAACCTGAACTCACTCACACATGATACTATTTAAGTTAACAATCTCTTTGTGAGCTTTCAGAATCTAATTACAACCTCCGATTCATTCAGTCTCCCTGCAGCAAGAATAACCTTTACAAAATGTTCCCTGAACTGATGGTCCATTCACAATGACAGTGGTGGTATCTGCTTCAGTTTATGGGGACTTCAGGCACACTGTTTGCATACACACAACAATAAATACACGATACAAAAAAAACATGGTGTGGAGAACAATACAGTAATTTGTAATAAGAATTACAGTGTAAAACAAACACATAAAGGTATCACATACATTACAAAAACAACACTAGAGAAAGAAATTTAAGAAAAAAAACAAGGTTCATAGGACATTAAGTTGTGCGTGCACATTGCACACTGTTCACGACTGTGCTGAGAATGAGGCACTAAATCACATTGTTAGAAATGTTCGAAGCACTTCACAAATTCATTAGTTTCTCTGAGGGGGTTGGTATGTTGAGTCATATGCATTGATGCACGTGGTTCCATGTCTTGAGCATTGGAGGGGGCTTTTGGGATGGGGCCACAGTACTGACATCACATAGGGCTAAACGTCGGGTGTTGTTGCTACGTTGTTGCAACAGCAATAGGGAGTGCTGGAGCGTCTGCAGTACGCTGTTGAGATTGTAGTCAGACCCATGCATATGATCACGGCAGTACGGTAGGAAGACACAGTGATAGGCCCTCCTCACGTCGATTAATTGTCTCTGAGGTCTACTTGTTGTGATACATCACTAGTCTAGGTCTCTTCTCTCGCTGGACAGTACTTTACATTTCCCAATATTGCAGTTCGATGAGGGATGATGGCACGTGGAGTGACTCCACAAGTGTGTGAGGTCATCCATACAGGATCGAACTAGGAGCGACGATTGCTAAAACTGCTCTCTAATAGAGAGGAGAAGTTAGAAATGAGACCATACATTTGTTAGTGTGGCACGATACTGCTTTGTGTATGCAGATCGGCCAATGCTAGTGAGTTGTAAAAAACCCAAACAGGTGAGAATATAGCGTCCCTTTCTGTCCTGAGGCACATGAGGCGCAGGTTCTGACACGATATGTGATCTTCTTTGTGTACTCACGACAACGTAGTCTGCCGCAGGGAATCCCTCCAAACGGCTGCCGCGTCCAGAGAGCTATCAGGCTGTCGCGTGTGGGTCGCGTGTCAGTGTCAATGGCCAGCCTCACTTTCGCTTGTGGCCCGGCGAGGATCCCGCCTAATCCCTCAGCTTGCAGGACCGGACGCTCGCCTTCGGGCAGGTAGCCGAAGACCTCTTGTTTTTGCGCTGGCTGGCCTCTGCATTGCCACGATACCCGTCATCTGCACAGTTCTGACAAAAATCTTATGCCTAACTTTTTCCCATGACCTTCTATGTTATAATAAATTTACACAATGACACATTGATGGTCTGTCATTTCAGACACTCTTATTTTACTTTTATAGCTATTAATCTATGGCTATCATTATAACAAAGTAGAGACCGGTCTCACTACTGTACATGGTGTGTGACGCTACACTGGATGAACAGCTAAATGTGCGGGCCCGCACTAATGTTACTATTAATTATATAGATCGACAGTAGACATGCTCAAGAATTAACTACCATTTGCCAACGATCTACATTCTATGTCTTTTAATTAAATTATGTTGTTATGCAGGTCTAAGTTTTACTGTGCTATAAAGAACAAGCAACTATGCTACTTTCGCTCGCCCGTCGTCCCTCCATCTCGGGTCTGTGGTTTGGTGACCTGAAAAATAGCATCTCAACAGGCGCGCTCTGCTGAAGACTTGTGGTAGAAAACCGCCACACTATTAATCTAGTTATTGTTAAATCCTACAGTTTAACTTATCCTAGTATATGGTACTCTCTCTATTATTATTATTTTTTTTTACCTTATACAACACTCTTACATAATTCCTGTTCCGCTGAGATGTCTCGCTGCTGGCCGCTATTGACGACAGTGATGTGCGTGCCGTACGACTTGGCCTCCGAGTTCTCACTACGCCTCACTGAAACTCCAGAGACTGGGTTAGCCATGGCTATACACGACAATAAATTTATAGTTGCAACTTCCTTCTCTATGTGATGC
This sequence comes from Schistocerca cancellata, assembly GCF_023864275.1. NCBI lineage: Eukaryota > Metazoa > Arthropoda > Insecta > Orthoptera > Acrididae > Schistocerca > Schistocerca cancellata. Next base: position 89,259,282 of record NC_064628.1, on the reverse strand, counting down.
GGTTTTCGCAATCAAAGCACACCTTTCCAGAAGCAATGTAATATGACCACGCCAGGACTGGTTCCTGTTGCGGATTCAGTCGCCCAACACACGCCAGCTACACAGTATGTCACGAATATCCAAGTATAAGTCCCTGGTTATTCATCTGTGACAGTCACGAGCAGCACGCTAAATCCCCAACCAGCACATTGGCATGGTAGGCTTTACGCCCGCATTTCTCTCGTCTAGGGCACCATTGGAGTCAAACGCTCACAGGTTCACCCCGACTTGCAAGACAACGAAGCTGGCGCAGCTCTGCAAAAAAAACTATACTGCCCATATTCATCCTCGAAATCACGCAATATACCACAATCTTGCAGTGCACTGACGCGTGCCTGCAAGCATTGGTATGAACGTCTCACGAACTGGTTGTGGCCGCTATGGAGCGTATCACGACTTCTCAGAACGCTTCTAAGAGCACGTTCTTGTATGCGCCCGTTTGTGCGACATCTCGTCACTCATCTTTTTCCCTTAACATGGATACCAGATAGGAAAGGACAAAAACATTGCTCATGGAAAGGTAGTGCCTCTTATCGCAACGACAGAGGAGATCCCGAACATAGACAAAAAAAGTTAACAGCAGTAAATTCTTATGCGAGAAAACGCAGCGTGTTAATACTCTATTAATGCAACGATTATTGTTCCCCGAAGAAAGATTCATATCTTTGCCTATTCTACTATGTACACCACTTACACTACTACTACAGCAAGGTTCATGTATTTGCCTATTCTACTATGTACACCACTTACACTACTACTACAGCAAGGTTCATGTATTTGCCCATTCTACTATGTACACCACTTACACTGCTACTATTCCACGAACTCCTTTATGTGAAAGATGTGGTGGAGTCCTATGGACTTCTTTCCTTTCAGCGTCTCCAATTCATAAGCATTGTGGTGAGCTGCTCTCCTTATACGGTACGGCCCGTTGTAAACAGAATAGAATTTTTGGCATTTCATTTTTTGTTTGTTCGAAAGTCGGAAAGACTTAACGAGCACCTTTTGTCCAATTTGGAAGTGTCGTAGACGAGCTCCCCTGTCGGCACGTCTCTTCCTGACCTCTGCTGCAGCACGTATCCTCTTGAGAGCCAAATCCACTATGGCTTGGTGCTGCGTTCGCGCCCTTGGTGGGAAGTTTACGACCTCGGTTATCAAGTCCTTAGGAATCCGGTTTTTCACTACTGTAATGGGTGCCAATTTTGTTATCCCATGGGGTGCCTCATTGATCACCTTCTGGAAGTATTTAAGGAAAACGTCCCATGTCGTGTGCTGTTTGTTACAGTACAACCGGCACAAGTTTCCGAGTTCTTTAATAACCCGTTCTGCAGCATTCGAGCTCGGATGGTGTGAAGATATAACAATGGGATCAATTTTACATCGACGCAACGTCTCCTTCCAAGTTTTTGACTTAAACTGTGGCCCGTTATCAGAAATAATTTTACTCACATGACCAACCTGTGGTAGGAAATCCCGGATTAGGGCTCGTGATACAGTTCGTCCTGTCGCCCTCTTCAGTGGCGTAAAGGTAACGTATTTGGACGTTAGTTCAACAAACACTAATACGTAAGTATATCCTCTTCTTGTTCTTGGCAAAGGTCCCATCAAATCTGTTGCTGCTAATTGTCTTAATTTGGTCGGTACGATTGGGTATAATGGTGCCTGCATGCTCACAGTGGTGTGCTTAGCCTTTTGGCAGTCTTTACACACCGACAGTACCCTCCGAATTCGACGCTCCATGTTTCGAAAGTAACACATGGTCCTTAGCTTGAGACTGCACTTTCGTGGTCCGAAGTGTCCATAGCTGAGGTGAGTATGCCATATAACCTTGTTTATTAGGTGTTCAGGGATGCATACCCCCCATTCAGTGTCATTTGCATAATTTCGGTGGAAAATTATGCCTTTCCGCAAGAGGTAGAACTGCCTGATGGTGGCGTGTCTTCTGTCTATCCATTTCTGTTTCAATAACACTAGGGCAGGGTCCTTGTCTTGCTCCTTCTTGATGTCCTGCATACTACAGGTAATTAAATTTTCAAAGGCTACTTTCTGCATATAGAAAAGGCAGTAGTGATTTTCCTCCAGATCTTCTTCCATGTTGTGCTCAAATCCGATCGGTGACCGTGATAAGGCGTCTGCAATAATGTTATGACTGCCGGGGATATATTCTATCGAAAGGTTGTACTGCTGCAGATATGATGCCCACCTAACGAGCAGCCTGTGATTAAGCTTTGCAGTCATCAAGAACTCGAGTGCCTTGTGGTCTGTGTAGACCCTCGTCTTGCGACCAAACAGAAGGTATCTGAATTTTTCAAACGCCCATACAATAGCCAGCGCCTCTAACTCGGTTACTGAGTAATTCCTCTCACTCTTGGCTAGTACTCTGCTACCAAACGCAATTGTCTTCCACACCCTGTTTCCTTCATGTACATAGTCTTGGAACACCATGACACCCAGACCTGAGTATGAACTGTCCGTTACTATGCAAAGCTCTTCTGCTAAATTAGGGTGGGATAGGATGGGTGCTTGTAATAATGCGAATTTTAATGCTTTCCATTCGGATTCGGCCGCCTCATCCCATTCCCGAGGAATCTTCTTTCCTGTAAGTTGATGCAACCGAGGACTGCTCTGAGTTTTGACATGTATAAAGCGGTTGTAAAAATTTATGATCCCCAAGAACCCCCTTAACTGCTTCTTTGTCGTAGGAATGGGAAACTTTTCAATCGCTTCGATCTTTTCGGGATTTGGCGCAATGCCCTCACCCGTGATGATATGTCCTAGAAATTTGACAGAGGACGTCCCAAAATTCGATTTTTCGATATTGATAGTCACTCCGTATTCCTTGAATGTCGCAAGGAGTTCACCGAGGACCGCATTGTGCTCTCCCCAAGATTTCTCCGCGATCAGCAAATCGTCCACATAGCTGGTGACATGACGTTTCAAATTATCGCTTAGTATGCCGTCCAGCCCCCGAATGAATGCGGCAGATGAAACGTTCAAACCAAATGGTAGACGACGAAACCGGTAACATCTTCCAAATGCTAAAAAGGCTGTGTACTGTCTGCAATTTGGATGGAGCTCGATCTGCCAGAAACTCGATTTTAGATCAACTGATGAGAAGATTGATATTCCATGGAAGTTTTGTAAGAGTTCCTCTAATCGTTCCGGTCTGTCTGTTTCGGGTTCTATTATGGTATTAATTTGTCGCGAGTCCAAGACTAAACGAATACTACCATCTGCCTTCTCGACTACTGTTAACGGGTTATTATAGGCTGAAGCCGTAGGTTCTGTTATTCCTTCACTCAGCATTCGCGTAATTTCAGTTGCTACTTTCTGTCGATATGCCAAGGGGATTGGATAGGGTGGCACACGAAACTGGTTGTGCGGACGTACACGAAATTCATATTGGAAGTTCTTTATTGATCCTGTCTTGGGAAGGAAGACCTCCGCATGTTCTACTAGTAATTTATGAAGTTCTTTGCGGTGTTCGCACCTTATATTCTTTATTGCTTCCACTTTTTCTCCTATTTTCTCCTTTATTTCTCCCATTATTCCGACTTCATTCTCATCCATGTCCTCTCCCCTACCCGCAACGTCGACCTGTTCTTCCTTTCTGTCTTTCAGACACGCATAGTTTATCCGTACACAGTTAGACGGTAGTTGAGCTGGGATCAGCTGGTCGTCGAACTTAATGTGGACGGGATTCCCTTTCCTCAAAACCACTTCACCTCGTCCTAGATCAACTATCGCTTCATGTTCATTTAGGAAGTCCGTTCCTATTATCATGTCGATCGCCAGATTTGGCACGATCCAAAAGTTAGACTCTATCTTGTGTCCTTGGCAGGAGAATTCCAGTCTTGTTTGTTGGGTGACCTCCGTACATTTACCCGCTAATGCCCCTTTTATTTTGGTTTTCTTAACCGATAGGACAGGCCAGTCCATCTCCTGAGAGCACCTCTTGTATGCTGCCTCCGATATTGCTGTTATGTAGCTTCCACTATCTATTATCGCATTCATACTCTTTTCAGCTATTGCTACTGTGATAAGAGGCTGCCGATCTTGTCGAGGAGTTGCTTTATGTTCCTCGAGCAGGATTTCTGATAAATCTTCGTAATGTATCATCCGTAGTTGGCCAGGTCCGAGATTACGTGCGAAATTCCGGCGGCCTGTGTTCGCACTAGTCTGGCGTCAATCCCTTGTTAAGCTCCCCCTCCTCTGACGTGCATTAGGATTTGCGGGTCTAGTTTCAATCACCTGGTTCCACTGTTGTCCTTGGTTTCGCTCTCTCCAATTACGGTCGCTTTGCCGTTCGTTATTCCTCCTATCCCAGATTCCTTGTCTAGATTGACCCTGCTCCCTGACGTTCTGGTTTCCGTGTCTTTGGTTTCCATAACCTTGAATAGCGTAACCTTGATTTCCGTAACCCTGGTTTCCTAACTGACCAGTGCGATTATGCGATCTGTTGTCGTATTCCCTTGCTGGCCCGTGGTATTTTTTATTTTGCGCCTTCTTCCTGTCCTTTGCGTCTTGTTTATCAAAGACTACTTCGAGTTCGCGCAATAGACTCTTGAATGCTTCTATGTCAGATCCACACTTCCCGACAAGTGTCTGTTGGTACCTAACTGACAATTTGGAAAAGCAAAATTTGATGATTTCTCCGTTGCTATATGGACTACCTAAAAATTGATTCTTCTTGAGTAAATCATCAAGAAATTTGGTTACGCTCCTATGCCCGGACACTTCCAGTTCAGGACAAAATATTATTTCCTCTTTAATCCTGTCTTGCGTTTCCTTTGACCAGTAGGTCCGCAGGAATGCACCAACAAATTCCTGATAAGTCCGACACGTCACTGCCATATCCCGCATCTTTTCTGCGGCTTGGCCTTCGATGTGTCCACACATGAATTCTAATTTTGCCTGGGTTGGCCATGATGCCGGTAATGAAGTTGTAAACTGCATCACCCAGCTCTTCGGATGTATCGACTCTCCATTTTCTTTGAACTTCTGGAATTTTAGTATCGACAGGAAGTGATTGTGATCAAAATCCTGTCTGATCCTTGCACTGGTGTTGTCACTCGTTTCCGATACTTGCACGTCTGCTGAGTGTCCTGTTCTATCTTGCTGATAACTGTGATGTGCTACCTCTGTATCACAGTGGAAGTGGCACTCAGAATTCACTCTCCTAAGTGGGCTACAATTATTGGAGCTATTACTCGCTGTTTCTGCGTGTGCATTGTTAGTTCCGCACTCGGTCATTGGGCTAGAGCACGGCGGGCTTTTCCTCGGAGACACAGTTCTGTGTATTCCGTCATTGGTATCCGAACGCGCAGTGCTCGTGTGCCCGTTTTGCTCTAGTTTTGCTATCAGCCTCTCTACTTCTTCCATTCGTTTCGTGGTGTTTGCAACCGCGTTATTTCCTTGAGTTTTTAAGAATGCTAGGGATTTTGAGTGGGATTGTATTGTACGTCGCAAGCGCCCTGCGAGTTGAGAAGTTACTTTTGCGATTTTCATTGCCCCTGTTGCTGCCGTTTTGGCTAGGCCTCCTACTTTTTGTGCTACCATTGACATTTGTTTTGCTTCTTCACATTCTTCCTTTATTGTTAGTAATTCCCCACGAATTGCTCCTATATGCGAAATTATAGTCTGAGTGTCCTTCTTACGCTGTTCGTCCGCTTCTTCCTTCTCCTTCTTACGCTGTTCGTCAGCCTCTTCTTTCATTGATCGTAGGAAGCTCAGTATTGGGTTAATGTCATCTTTTTGATCCTCGTCACACATGGGCGATGTAACTCTGGACACCTGGGCGCTAGAGCTCTGACGTGACAAAGTTGGCCTCTGTCTGCTCTCGTTCGTTTGACTATAAACTTCTGCTACCGTCTCGATCTGAGTGCCTGTCTCTGTTTCATCCTCTAGCTCACTATCATATTCACGGCCGCGACGTTGCTCTAGGATCGCGTCCAAATCACCGTCCTCATCAATGAACCTGCCGTCCTGTCCTGCTAAAAATGTACCCATCTCATCTCCGAACCTATCCCCGTCAGTAAATTGCCCCTTATCCATTATGTATCCTCTTTTGTTTTAGCTTCGCTGGATAATAGTCGTGCCTTACTTCTCGTGATCATTCATGAAAAACTAATTTATCTACGATGCACAATAAAAATAATCTACTCCATATATTTTTCCACATAGACATAAAATTTCAACAACTCTGTAATTACATGCACGATTTGTTGTGGTACAGAAACTGCACACAAACACAACAAACGTGATGTGGTGCGGACACCACATCAAAGAAATACATAAAACAATGAACAAACAAACAAATATATACGATGAAAACAAAAACAGTAATCATGCGCCGCTACTTAAAACTAATCACGGAACTACAAGAAAAAGAACTAGGGTATTAATCATAAAAAAGTAGAGAAAAAAAATTTGAATGTTCGTACTAAGAATACTGTTTGTTAATCAGTGATTCTCAGGAAAGATCCGAGGCTAAGGGTCGCCATTTGATGCGAGGTGCCAGGGCTAGTAGTGTATTTAACACTCAATTCTTCTAGAATTTACATATGTACATGATGCTCTAAGCCCCCCTATTCTAACTCCAACTTTTGCTGTTGCACAAGGATAAAAAAAATACGCGAACTGACTCTAATCAACCCTGCCAGTGGAGTAGAAGAGAGTTTGGCACCTGCAATAATTTAATTTGATAAATAAGTTAAATAAACGAAGGTTTCATTAACATAGTGAGGAATGATGGGGTTGCTCTACCGATTAACAGAATGAAAGTTCTGTCCAAAATAACAATATGATTTATTAAGACTAAACACAAAATAATAAACAAAAACACATGAAACAATACATCAAATTGGCTCAAATTGGATACTCATACAAACGCTGTGAATGTGAAGTTGTCCCTAAACTAGATTGTGAGGATTATGATGAAGTGGTATGTGCAGCCAATTCCTTGCAACTCAAATCTTAGAGAAAACACATAGCCAACCCAACATTAATTGCTGCTACCCAAGACAGAACAAAGTTAGAAAAAAGACGAACAGGCGTGCTCTGCTGAGCTCTGATTATCACCTAGGAAAATCCCTATCTGCCGGTGCTGCGGACATACATTACCAGACTGTCTTGTTGGCTGCCAGGACACGATCTGGCGTACTGGAGCCGTTGGCTGGTTGCTTTGACGTCCTCGACCGAAAGGCGAGAGCCGACTCCCTACAAGAACACCCGTACAAAACCGAACACAGAACATTCCCGCCCCCACGACAGTGGCCGTGGTTAAACGTTCCAATCAGCAACTCGAAAACCGGCGGAAAATTCCACTCCATTGCCGGAACGCTACCATTCCACCAATGGAGATTCTTGGCGCCAATTTCTGCGCCGATCTTGCTACGTCACGGAGCTATGCCCCGAGCAAGCCAATCACAGTTACTATTTTGCAGAAAGCGCGGGAATTTTCCCGCCACAGCTGCCTGGGTACACAAGTCATCCCCACGCCTCGCTGGTAGCCCGCCAGAAAGTGTTTTCGCTAAGTTTCTGTGAAGTAACGGAACCTCTAGCCCAGCCGCTACTTCAGGCCCTGCGGGCGTGCCTCTTGACAATGTCGGCGTCTGGAAAGCGTTCACTCGACTCCCTCACACCTGTCGGCTTACCCTTTCAAAGTCAAACAGAGCCCGCCTGTCACTGGACCACCCGGGTGACGAGAGACGCTGCGTGGGAAGTCCGCGTGTGAAGGAATAGCAACTTCCCACCGCATGCAATTAGAGAGGAGAATCGTAAGATAGAAATATGAGAGGGGGCTCATGCCACCTCTCAAGACAAATGGAAAAACTGGTAGAAGCCGATCTCAGGGAAGCTCAGTTTGGATTCCGTAGAAATGTTGGAACACGTGAGGCAATACTTACCCTACGACATATCTTAGAAGATAGATTAAGGACAGGCAAACCTACATTTCTAACATTTGTAGACTTAGAGAAAGCTTTCGACAATGTTGACTGGAATACTCTCTTTCGAATTCTGAAGGTGGCAGGGGTCAAATACAGAGAGCAAAAGGCTATTTACAACTTTTACAGAAACCATATGGCAGTTATAAGAGTCGAGGGGCATGAAAGGAAAGCAGTGGTTGGGAAGTGAGTGAGACAGGGTTGTAGTCTATCCCCAGTGTTATTCAATCTGTATATTAAGCAAGCCGAAAAGGAAACAAAAGAAAAATTCGGAGTAGGAATTAAAATACATGGAGAAGAAATAACAACTTTGAAGTTTGTCGACGACATTGTAATTCTGTCATAGACAGCAAAGGATCGGGAAGAGCAGTTGAACGGAATGGATAGTGTTTTGAACGGAGGATATAGGATGAACATCAACAGAAGTAAGACGAGGATAATGGAATGTACTCGAACTAAATCAGATGATGCTGAGGTAATTAGATTAGGAAATGAGACACTTTAAAAGTAGTAGATGAGTTTTGCTATTTGGGGAGCAAAATAACTGATGATGGTCGAGGTAGAGTGGATATAAAATGTAGATTGGCAATGCCAAGAAAAGAGTTTCTGAATAAGAGAAATTTGTTAACATCGAGTATAGATTTAAGTGTCAGGAAGTCGTTTCTGAAAGTATTTGTATGGAGTGTAGCCATGTATGGAAGTGAAACATGGACGTTAAATAGATTGGACAAGAAGAGAATAGAAGCTTTCGAAATGTGGTGCTACAGAAGAATGCTGAAGATTAGATGGGCAGATCACATAACTAATGAGGAGGTATTGAACAGAATTGGGGAGAAGAGAAATTTGTGGCACAACTTGACTAGAAGAAGGGATCGGTTGGTAAGATATGTACTGAGGCATCAAGGGATCACCAATTTAGTATTGGAGGGCAGCGTGGAGGGTAAAAATCGTAGAGGGAGACCAAGAGATGAATACACTAAGCAGATTCAGAAGGATGTAGGTTGCAGTAGATACTGGGAGATGAAGAAGCTTGCACAGGATACAGTAACATGGAGAGCTGCATCAAACCTGTCTCTGGACTAAAGACCACAACAGCAAACGAATGATAGTTCTTTTAAAGTCAAAGTGTACGACATTGCATCTGAACACCAACCGACGAAGGAATATTTAAAGTTCTTCCTTACATATTCTTCCTCTTCTTTGTAAACGTCAGGAGAAACATGATGCGTAGATGTCCGCAATGCTGTGTATTAAAGTCCTGATAGCGCCAAAATTGTAGAACACACGCCTTCTGCAAGTGAAGTATCGTTGTAATTCTTCTGGCAGTTTCAGGTCACCAAATGAGTTGAAATAGTAGAAGGTATCTGCATTTTTCATAACATACGAAACCCAGTAGGTGCCGGGACCTCCAGCAACATCTAAATTCATAATGCCACATTCACCAGTTTTTCACATAGTCTTTGGTAATGTATCCTACATAAACACACCACGGAATCTTGGTATGTTGAATTTGTTTCTAACAAACTTAAGAAGATCAGTATTTTTGAGTGGTCGATCTCGCTGGCCTGCTAATGGGCTGTTTTTTTATTTATGAATAGACCAAGCCCTTTCCTGTATGGTTTAAGATGTAGTCCTTTTCCGATGGCTGCTGCTTCCATCATGTGGTGAAGTCTTCTTGCTTCTTCTAACTGCGCTTGGGAGTTCTGTGCGTTCTTGACTCTTGTGGCAATAGCCGCAGCAACACCAGCTAGTGAGCACACCGCTGAGAGAGGGGAGAGGGCTGGGATGAGGAATGGAAGAAAACCACCTGGTGGCTTGGGTACTGGTGGAACTCGAGATGCTTTAATCGATCCTCTTCTTCTTTCCGCACCCTTCTGCTTCAGAGCACTTTTAGCTGCATACATCGCAGCAAGGATACAATTTTTTAAATACCCCTTCTTCTTCTTCGTCATTGTCTTCTTCTTCTTCTTCTGGTTCTTCTTCAGTGTATGATGTGCAGCATTCATAGTTCGCTTGAAATTTATTACTCCTGGACCCAACTTAATTTTTCCACGTATGGTTTTATCAACTACTAATGCTGCAATGCTTTGGCCTATACCAATATCCTTTCTTCTGTGTATTGCCTCAGCCTTATCAGCTAAAATACTATCTGCAATGTGACGACTTGGGTGATCTTTATTTGCAGCATATGCAATGTCATAGTCCATACATACTTCGCCGAGCAGATTAACCTCATTATCATCTCGTTCCAAGCGTTTCTGAAGCTTTGTTTAAGGTCCAGAGTAGTTATATCCCAGAATGTGTAATTCCACTGGCAGTTTGTCTAGAATACCAGAATACCACCACCTCCTCTAATGCATCTCGTAGCGCAAACGTTATATAGCAAATCATTAGCGTCAATCCAGCTATTTTGTGCTGCATGAAAACCAAGCCATTTAACTTGTGCTCTATTTCCCCAACGTCTTATGACTCTCTCCGCGAGAAATACGTCAAGTTCAGAGCTCTTCTGCATTTCCTCGGTGTAGCAGCAACCTGCAGTTTCTTCACCTTTACTATCCTTCAAGATGTAACTTCTAGGATTTGTTCCTTGCACTTTGGAAAATGTAAACGTCTCTGTTGACGAATTTAGTACGCATTATTCTCAAATGCCGACTTTTGTTTTGTGATATGTACCAAATTACCCACATTAAATTTCTGTTTACGTGGGTCCAGCATTTTAATGTGATAGTGCACCATACCTATGAGTCATTATCACAAACATCGATTGGTCTCATTTTTATTGTGCTATGATTGGTTTGATTATACTGAGTAATTATTTCTGTGAGAGTATCTGTCCCTTTGTATGAGCCACGAAGATTAAAATGCACCCACATCTGACCTTTTATTGTTCTGTTCAGACATTCCACGATACTTGCCCTCAGGTGGGTGAATGTTGAGTAGTGATGTATTCCATAGTGCTGCTGATGAACTTGAAATACTTATTGAAAAAGTCTCCATTGTGATCGTTTTGGAGATTGTCTGGGCATCTATTTGTCCCTGTTTGCCGCAAACGCTCAAACACATCTGTGACATTTCTCCCCATTTTTGTTTTAACAGGTCATGCCCAGGCAAATTTAGAATATGTATCAATAACCATTAGCATATATTGGAATCCATTATTCTCATGTGAATATCCTGTCATATCTACGAGATCAGCCCACCATAAGTCATCCAAACCTTTAATCATAACATGCCTATGATGGTATGTTTTGCGTGCTGGTTTGTGCAGTTCTCGAACTACTGTCTGCATACTTATTCGATGGTACCTCTCTCTCTCTCTCCCCCCCCCCCCTCTCTCTAAGCTCAGATATTATTGAAACAAATTCATTCGAATGAGCTGTATTACCTACAGCAGCTGATGCCATGAGCAGATGTAGTCGATCTATTAGCTCGTTTGAGTCGTCATAATATATATACTGGGGGATTAGATTATTCACTGCTTTATGCTCATTGTCAATACCATCGTCACAGTTGTTGTTGTTTTCGCTGGTAAGTTTTGGTTTTATAATGGTTTTATATTTCTTGGTACACAAGCTTTCTGCGATCTTATGTACAACACTCAAATACAGTATTTCACGGTACAGTTCCCCATTAATAACAGAATAATTTATGCGTTTTTTCGTGGGTCTTAGGAAAATAAGATCCATAAAGCCAGGTAGTCTCTCAAACCACCTATCACCAATCTGTGTTGCGTCATCAACTACATTTATAGGCTGCGTACCCAGCATCTACAGTCTTACCTTGCTGATGCCAAATTTCCTATATGTCTGGCCAGGGACGTGATGGATAATGAACTCGTCAATGGCTACATCATCGTTATCATGTGGTTTTGTTTTTGCTGAGAGCTGCTTGAGAGATACAGCAACCGGCTTAAAGGTCTCTCTCAGTGTTTGCTGTCACTCCATATGCCCTCATCTTAGCAAGCGTAATTTCTCTCGAACGGCTTTCCACGCCTGATCCGCTCTTCCTCCTCTTATTATGTGCCTGGTCACCCTTCTCAACAACAAGGGCCTCTACATCTATTTTCCCCTCAATAGCTTCCACATTTTCAGTTAAGTCATTACCGATTTCATTAACTAACTCATTTAATGCAAAGATCATTCTCAGAAGAGTCCAGTAATACTTACCTAGCTCTCTGCCCATATGTTCAACTTTATGCACGATAGCCTGACTTTTTGCATCCAAGTACAAGCGACTGTTCTGTCTAAGTACACCCATTCTCTCGGAAAGAGTGCTAGACATGCGCGCTAATTTGTACATGTTGTCATGTACTGATGTACTCATCTCTCTTACAAGGCTACATATACAGAAACTCTTGGAAGTTTCACCTGTACCTATCATCATTCAGTTTTCTTGTTTTATCAATAACGAGAAACCCATACTGTGAATGATTCCAAAAATTGGCACACATCTTTACAAAATCATAGAACGACATGTCAGTTCTTACATGTGATTAGTAAATGTGTTTTAAATTCAGATTGTCTTGTTTGAAGGCTATAATGACGTTTGTATTAACCCTAATCTACTGTTTCTGAACTCTGGAATATGTTTGGCTTAGATAAAATACATCAGCACCCATATAGCGACCGAAACAGAAATATTTTCGAATTTGGTTTTCCACAGCAACATCAACAAATTTGAATACAGTATTTGGCTTTGCTTTTTCGGGTGAGGGATATTACCGCTCTCACTGAATTTCATGTATGTAGTGCCTATTACACCGTGCAATATCTCCTGTAATAGCTGATATTTGGGCTGAAACTGTATTTGAAAACACAGAAAGGTGTTCAAATCAGACTCTATCTACATTTGTTAGCAGCATCATGAGGACATTAGTCTTGCCATAACTAGATGGACCTACAATAATTTCTCATATATTATCAGGAAGGAGTATTCTATTCTTCTTCTTCCTCCTCAGGTCTTCTTTTGCATCTTCACAGGACCAGTCACCAACAGAAAAGTCCCGATGCTTCACTGACCCAGCCAAGATACAGACTACATCAGCTTTTGGTGTGCAACAGACTTTTATAGAAAAAATGGACACTCGTAACAATAAAAATAATATATGCAACCACTATAGAGCAATCATCTTACATAGTATAATGACAGGGTAGTTAAATAAGGAAAGCAACAGAGATTTGCGGTTATATTTATTTTACTTACATTTCAACAATGATACATAGGCTGCTTAACATCAACAACAACAACAAAAACAAGTGATTTATTTTTTACAGTATTTCCTGAATAAATGTTAACTGTATGCATCAAATTCAGCAAGCATTTCTCCCAAACTGATGTGAGTTTCTTTAGCTTCTTCTTTTGACACCATATTGATGTACTGTTCTATATCATCTGCATGCACACTATACGTACGGAGATAGTTCACAATGTTTATATACACAGTTTGAACACAAGGCAGCCCACAATTCAGTCTTTCCAGTACAAGGGAAAGCACTGTCCATAGACCAAACAAGTTTGTAACAGTGGAGTGTTGCAGATAAATGGATCAATCTCCAGATCTTACCATGAGTGTCACGCCATCATACAATGATGTTATATAAAGTGTCAGACCAGCACAGTAAATGTGCAGAGATGAAGAATACTCAGCCGTGCGGGATTAGCCGAGCAGTCTAAGTCGCTGCAGTCATGGACTGTGCGGCTTTATGTGTGAGTTTCATGATAATATGTCCATTATTTCGTTAATGGTCATAGTTATTCTGATATTTACATGAAAGTAAGACACTGCGCAAAATTTGGAACAATGTGCAATGAAAAATAGAGGTCGCTATAATTTTGCTTTTGCTGCATATGACATAATATGTTGCTGGTTATGAAATTTAGCTAATATATTGAATTTTTCTTAGGATTTTGTTAGAGGTATCTATCTGTCACCAGTCTCAAGAAAATTGATCTGATATAGCACACGTGACCTCGTCATGCTAGCAGTAAAGCCAGAGTGAAATATCCATAACATTCCTCTTATTTCATAAACGGTTCCAGATATAGACATGAGATTTTGGCAAATGATAGCATGCTAAGAGGAGAGTATTTTAAGATATCGTTGTTATGTAATTCTTCATTATCTACTGTTTTATTCCAATAACAACAGATGTTTTTGGTGGAAGAATGTAATTTTTAATTGCCATCGATGACTGATGAAAAGAGAAATGGTATGGGTTTTGGAACAACATATGTGAAGACATTGCACGTTTTTCTGTACTGAGGTGGTGCTTTCTCATAAGTTACTGTCTTCATTTTCCCCCAGTTCCTCACTTAATAAACCACTGTTTCAGAATTATCTCGCAATTGTGTCTGCACCACATGTTAGTGAGGTGAGGCAGTGCACAAAAAAAAGAACTTCTGACTTGAGAAATGTGTAGATTTTACTCAAAATTCGCCACTCATGACGCTTCTTTGAATGTTACAAATGCTTAAAAAGACAAAAGAAAATAGATAGCCGCGTTTTCGGCGGAATTATTTTTAAATACTGATGATACTAGATGATGGTACATCTTTTTAAACGGTCAGCATGCAATTGTGGTCATGGAGGGGTTCCACTTAATACTTACAAAATATGAGCATAATCTTCAGTTTAGAATGGCACTTCCCCTCCAGCACTCGGCATTTCCCCTACAGCAGTCTGAGCAACCCCCCACCACTGCCACTCTCCCACACTTTCCCAGCTGATTGTGCATCTAGCGTCCAAGGCATTTTGCATGCACTATACCTACTCCCACAGTGCTTTTCAGTAATAGTGAATAATGTGGCTGGACATGATTAACATTATCTCAGTATGTGTAATAGCTGTGTGCCTGTAATTAAGTAATGTACATCTAAGCCTTTTCTTTAAATTAATCTCCGTTATTGAAGCGACTAACTGCACATAACTGAAACTCATTTGTAAATGTAGTCCAACAATATCATAATCAATTATCTCTACCGATTTTCACTTTATAATTAAAACGGTGACTGTTTATTTGAAATGCTTTTTGCATAAAAGAGTTTGAAAAAAACTCTTGATAACGTCATACTGTGTCTGTTGTTGCTTTTGTGCAATTTAAAGGACAATTGTAGTGTATTCTAACGGTCAGAGGCCGAAACAGTTAGTTTAATTGCAAAATAGCGTTTACACTAATGCCTGCAGTATATTTTTTCTTCTTGTACTCATCATGTAATGTTTCTTCTTCATTTTATTTTCTGTTTTTTTTTGTCCACAACAGATAATTAATTTGTATAGTAACCATGTGTAAAAAGAGACACTTAATTTTATATAATGTAAACGTTTTTTTGGAAGATAAAAGAATTCAGAAATAAGGTCACTAAAGGCTCATTTACAGTGGTGCAACAACTTGCAACATTGTGACATGATACGGAAATGTGGAGTGCATCGCCTTGTAGTATGCCACAAAAGGCAACATCTTGTGGCCTATGTTGCATGCAGCAGGTTAATTTATATCAAAACAACAGAATCTGTGGCACACTGAGACGGTCTTGCAGGAGAATGGGTGAAAAAGTGATTGTGGCAGCTGCTTACTTGGACATCGCAAATGCTGCTAACAATGGAAATAAAAATAAATGGAAAATAAAACAATGATGGTAGAGAAGAATATTTAAAGAAGGCCCATGAAAGAATATACTGGGAGATCTAGCAGCAGATGATTGTGCATTATTTAGTAATTTTATGAGAATGTCCAGTGAAGACTTCAATTATTTACTACAGTTAACTACACCCCTTATTCTAAATAAAGATACCTATTGCCAAGACAGGGTTTCACCAAGAATTTGACTGGCCATCGCATTACGATTTTTAGCCACTGGAGGTTCATACAAGTCGCTAATGTACTTATTCAAAGTATCATATCCTGCCATTTCCCTCACAGTGCCAGAAGTATGTGAAGCTATTTCATCAGTGTTGAAGAATTACGTAAAGGTAAGTACACAGCATTCATACTCCATTTAATTTTTTTTATTTTCATTTTTAAGTAAGTTATAATAAAAATTAAATAACTGGTACAAAGTATTTCACTTATTTTTTAAACTGTAAAAATTGATGGAGCTCTGCTGATGTACCTGGTACTTCAATGAATTCTTCACTCGCACCACTACCATTGTCAATGTATATAATTTCACAGTTAGCTTCTAGACAGCTAATTTCTTCACTGTTTTCTGATATAACAACTGCTATTGATGTAATGTTTGGACTTCGCTTCTCATATTCCCACAATGCTGCTTTGAATAGCACATTTCCAATGACGTGCTTCATAAACATTTGTGTTGTCAGGGAAAATTTTCTCATCTCATTGGCAATGAACTCTCCATACACACTCCATTCATCTCTGCTGTTAACAGTTTTTAAAATCTGGTAAGCTTCCTCAACTCGAGCATCTCCCTCCATTTCCTGAGCTGTTCTTCTTTTGGGTTTAGTAATTCTCTTTCTTTGTGTTTCCTCATTCAGAAGGCTGACCTGCACTTAATCTTTTAGGGAAATTAATGAAATGGTAATGATTTATTTTTCAGATTCCAAACGACACTGAAGAATGTTGCCAGAAAATCTGAAGTGAAATGGAACTTCACCGCCGTATAGTAGCCATAGATGGCAAACATGTGCAAATTATGTCCTGCCACTACTGGAAGTATGTATAATACGTACAAAAAAAGGAAAAAAGTTTAGCATCATCCTTATGGCGATTGCAGACGCAAATTATTGCTTATAACATGTACATGTTGGTTCATCCTGCATCAATATATATTAAATATGTTGATACTACAATGTGTATTCATTTATGTAAATAAATAGAATTATCTGGATTAACTCAATATTTTTATTTACTTTGTACCTACAAACTTATTTGTGTGGTCTACTGTAGTAAAACTTATTTTGAAATTACTGCTTACATCTATTGATTACATACATATTCAAAGGCATTTGACAGAAAGTACCATATATAACCTATTCATTACAACATTTTTTTTAAAAAATGGGACATTCTAAGAACAGAATAATATTTCCTATTTTACAAATACACTTATTGATAATTTTGTTGCCATGGATTGGTATACTACAGTACTCAGTTAAGAAACATGAATAGTTATTGAAATCAAGACACTTTCAATTGAGCTTTCCATTCCTGTATGTGGTTCTGTCACATCTAAGATGAATTTTAATGGTTCGTATGCAAACGATTTTCTTTCTGTATTACCCACTGAGTCGTTGTTTTTTTTTTTTATTTGTCACACACATGTATTCGCAATGAAATACACGTCTCAGATTTTTGATCTTCTTCCTCACAGCATCCTCATCAATTTCATATTTTGAAGCGAGATTTCATATAACATCTCTTTTCACTACATTATTTTTATAATTATTTTCACATACATTCCACGGAATCTCAGCTTGTCTGTAGTCCTCTATGAATGCTAAATACTTCTTGTTTGACCACTCCATATTTTCGAATTTATCACTGCCGTACAGAAAATGTCTGTTCACATGAAACCACTCAGTTTGGGAGTTAGCTGCAGCCACTGTGGCAGCTTGCGACACAATGCACAGTGTTGGCTGTGCCACATGAATCATGCGACAAAGTGCATCATGTAATATGCAGCACTGTTGCATGCCACAATGTTGCAAGATGTTGCTCCAGTGTAAACAAGGCTTAATGCATATGTATGTTGTAGCACTTGAGACAGATATCTACCTGTTCGAATTCTGGTGGTTTCACCATCGTATTTGGGTGACATGTTGGTGGAGGGATATTGGCATATACATTCCCTGATCTCCTGATGTTGAACCAATGTCATGGATTAAATCGAAAACTCTCTGCATTGCCTTGTGTAGTAAGAACATTTAACACTGTTTGTGGTGATACATCTGTAGTATGGGGACTTGAAACTTGCATGGTACTTTTGAAAGCAGTAGGCTATGTGCTGACACTGAATTTAAACATCTACCCTCTCTCATCGTCATATAACAAAAATATGAGATTATACTATACACACATCTCTTGCATCAACTTTCTTTCATCCTCGACAACAATGTAAGCACAACACCAAAAATCAGTATGCACTAATCACGTATACGTACCTGCATTCCTAAATTTAGATTTTCCATCGTTTCCCTATATCACTTCGGGCAAATGTCGAGACAGTTCCTTTTAAGCCAACATTGTTGATTTCCTTCACAATGGCACTTACAATGATGGTACAAATAAAGCTATCACTTCTCTCTTAAGCAGTGGAAGAAGTTTTTGTGTAGTCGTGAGTACATGACGTGGAACCAGATAGGGATGTATAGACGTCACAGATGCCTGGTTACAATAACGGTATTTACTTATATAGGGTGCTTCAAACAGAACTTTACAATTGTGTCAGCACATAGCCTACTGCTTTCAAAACTTGTAAAGTTTTTTGAAAGAAGATATAGAGTTGGGTTTAGTGTTATTTTGTAGGCAAACAGATCAAGCTTTTTTACCTTGAACTAAAGATGTATGTGGCTTCCGTTGGTTATCCTGCACACATCCCATCAGAAGTCAATTTCTTCCGAAACTCTCTGTAACATTGCAAGTGTAACTTGCTCAGCGGTGTAAATACTTGCTCTAAGTAGGTAGAGAAGCCGGCACAGGAGGTACAAACACGATATCCTTGATGAATTAATTACGCTAAACTGTTGTCACCGATTTCGATTCTTCAAAACAAAACACACAGCTAGCACGCTCCGGTCCAGAGAAGGCACTCATCTTTAACTCAACTGCCGCTAGCGCTCCTTTCGGTACGATTCGGCACTAACGAACTACGCGAGAGAAAACTTAATGTATTTCCCTACGAATAAACACTACAGTCACCTCTGTAGGTACTATGAATTAATTTATATGAATTTTCAATGTTGTAAAGTCCTGTTTGAAACACCCTGCATGTGTTATCACTATAATGTAGTTCTGCGGAGGGTGATTATCTGGGACTGTTTTTGTTGGTTTGGGCTAAGACACTATGTTTAATCGACCATAAAATGAACATAAAAAGTTATGAAAACGTTTTATACTGTCCGATGCTTCCCACAAACTGGCGAAAAATGAAGTTCTGTGGCATTGATGGTTAAGATACCCCCATGGGTAAGTTTAGGACTATCATACATCCGGATTTTTCCGGGCATATCCTCTTTTTGGGTCCTGAAATTTGCGTCCGAAAGAAATTTTAAAATTTGTTAAAATGTCCGAAATTTTGACACTTATTAGTTCAACTATAAATTTTGTGACAAATGTGGCAAAACTGAATGATAGAATAAGAGATCATGATAAGTCTGCGCCAGCGTTACGGCGCTTGCCTGCATCTTTATGATCGATTCTTATCGGTAAATTTCGTACTGTACCCAGAAACTGCGAACATTATGTCATTTAACAATGTTACAACAAGCTCACTTATTATTCAAGTTCATTACCAGAAGTACGCACTGCATTTGACTACGAATATAGTTTAATAAGCCTTTAGGAAACCTTGTTATTTCCGCAAAGGTCGGGGATCAACAATACGCGAACAGTCAGTAGTCCTCAATGTAAATATTGCTACTGTAGTATTCTGGATCTGTTTGGAAGTAACTATATTAGACGCTGTTTTTACGAGAACTGTCAATTTTTATCTGTGGTTTCTAGGTCACTACATTCAACGGATGCTAGTACAGAAAGGATTCCCACAAATTATTAAGCGAAAAGTATTTGTGGTGGTAAATTGAGCTCATTTTAATATTTTTCCATTGCTAATGAGTAATTAATAGTCCTTGTGTGAATACTGAATACAATGCCCTCACTTTTAATTCCGAAATGCGGAAAGTGTCCTCTTTTTTCATTCTAAAATACAGAAAGAGTCCGCTTTTTTGCGTTCCGAAATGTGGTAGCTCCTCTAACGTAGGTCCAGCCAGCTAACGTTTTCTTTCTTCGTCAAGGGTGTGAGTTATGCCTGAGATCGAGGCTTATGGTTTGAGAGTAAGGAAGAATAGGGTTTAACTATCTGTGTTGGAGAAAAAGTTCGGTTTGGGCAATGAGGAGGGGGGGGGGGGGGAATGTCGGCAGTGTCATTTTCCAAGTAATCATCCTGGCGTTTACCTTAATCGATTTAGGCAAAACCACAGAAAACGCAAGTGAGGACGATAGGTCGGAAATTTGAGCCCCGCTCCTTCTGTCTGTAACGGAGATTTGAACCTTCTCCTCCAGAGCGACGAGGCAATTGCTTCAACCACCACTTAATCGTTACTCTATCAATGCCTAAGGACCATTTTCATTGTTGAAGCTATTGCATGGAGCTTCAGATATCGTCTCCAGTTTTCCTACTGTGCTTCCCCCCCCCCCCCCCCCCAAGAGAAAAATTAGTAATGTCTGGCAATTAATGTTATCAGATGAATTAAGGGAAAAGTTGCTGTGCGCTATCCTTATTCCAATGTGACTAATTTCCCTTAGGATAAACAATTTGTAAATAGCATATATATATATTTCGATAGCATGATGTTATTAATATTTATTATCTTAACCGCTTTAAACTTCACATTTGACGTCCTTTTCGCCATGTCATAAATCTATAAAAATGAATTTGCTCACTGTGAGAATAATATTTCACTGATACTTCCAGTCAGCTCCCTGTTTTTAAAACCAGCGCCGCTAACGAAAGAAGATGGTGCATACTGCATTTCACAGATGATGCAAATAGATTTTCAGATTTTGAATGTTGTACGAAATCTAGAGCTCCCAGCAGCAGGTACGGAAACAAGTATGGAGGCCTTTTGCGATTAAACTTCTGAGACATATTTTCTTGTGGTAAATGTGCGGATGAAAATTGAAGTTCGTCATTGTTGTGCGTTAGTATGTTGTTTGATTAGTTCTGTAAAAGTTATAGTAGTTTGGTTTTGTTTTAGTTGAGTTTGTTTTTTTAAAAAATAATACAATTATTAATTTAAAAGTTGCACGTGACAGCATATTTAAGGATTTATATCAGTCTGTTTTGCTGTCGGGCGTTAGCTACATTTTTTTTGTTAGATCCGTTTTTAGACTCTACGCGGTCTGCCATCTTACGTGAGAACGTCGCTGTTTGGTGACAGCAGAAGGGGTTCGTCCAAACAGGAATTAGGTTGGGGAATTTGAGGTGCTGTTTGCTGTGGCCCGAATACCGCCCATGGTAAGTTGAAAAGTCTAAGATACAAGGCGGAAATGTACAATAGCTAAACGAAGATTAAACTATAAACTGAATAGAAGGGGATGATATACGAATTATTATGTCTCGGTCGTCTGCTGAAGGGAGATTAACGTGTAATGTTTACAAGACGCACGCCTTGTGTATTAAGCGCATGTGTTTAGTACCAGTCAGAAAGGAAAATAATCTTCAGAGAGGTGAGGAAACCTGTATAAATACTGTCATGTGTAAAATGCATGCTCTACAAAACCCAGCATGGTTTGTATTATTCAACCATAGAACTGCATTTGGCATGGAGTATTGTTTACAGTACGATGATAGTTTCTCTCATTCATTCATTTTGGTAAATAATTTTTCATTAATAGACAATGAAATAAAAGCTATCATTCCGCGCTCACATAATTCTGCTTTCTACTGAAGAGTTTTAACTAAAAAGTAAAGCATGAAATTTCGTAAAACCAGTTTAAACCTGCTGCAAATTAACAGCTTGACTGTCAATTACCTTTTATAATTTGAATGTATTTGCTTATGTTAACATAACGCTAAGTAGGTCAGTGTCTGACAGATCTGACTGGATTTCTGTATATTACATTTCACAGCTTTCCTGGCTAGTTGTATCAGCCGAGTAGAATAACGCACCTTGTCGCATTTAGTCATGGCGACATTACATTTTAAGAAGAATAAGGTCAGTATAAGTTAATAAGAAGAGGGCCTGTTTTCATAAGCAAAACACTTGTTGTATAGAAACACTCGTGGTTAATCATTTTTCACGTTCTTCATGTAGTAATTATGTTTTCTGGAATCGTTCATATTTTCGTGGTGGTAACCATGAAATGTAATTTCCTGTAATTTAAAGGTACGTTTACATGAGTTCCTTGTGTATGGTAGTAATAGTAACAAGTGTAGGGGCACGTATTACATAACTCCCCTCTTACTTTTTAAATTTTGTAATATGAAAAATAACTAGCTGCACTGCCCAGTATAATTAACTCATCGTTTTTGTTTATATTTCTTAATGAATCTGGCTGTAGTAATATGTATGGTGTGGTTCCAGATATAGCCTTATTCCAAGATAAATGGTGAAACATTTTAGCGAGTTTTGCAGAAAGTGTCATTACTGAATACTGCCTGAGTGTTCTATTGGCAGAAAATGTTGAAAGGGGAGAGATTTGCATGCTACCGTTTAAAAATTGAGGTATGCATACACAGTAAACCTACATTTTGTTTTTGAAGAAGCAATTTGATGTTAAAGTATGCTAAATTATACAGTTGTTGCAGAAAAATCACAGTATCTTTCATGTTCAGTATTTTGGAAACGGTGCTGCCTGGAGGCCATTGGCAGTCAATTTTCTCTAGCAGTCTGCTTATTTAGAAATTGATTGATTTCTGCATGTTATGCTACACATCTGTCTTTATTTCTACAAATGTATGTATACTGGAATTTGTAATGCAATTGCAGAAAAATTGCCTCATCAGTAAAGGCAAAGTCTCCCTAACATACTACAGATTTGTTTTGAAATTGGATGCTAATCACATTCAAGCCACATTTCAATGGTGTTGAATGATTTGAAGTTTACAAATCATTTAAGAACTCTTTCTTACAATAACTAGTCTATACCTGCTTTATTATGAATTCATTTGTATGAGGTCTTTGCAATGACCTAGAATGAAAGAAATGGTGTGATAAATTTCTCACGCCCCACCATATCTCTTTTCCAGATGCCCACACGCATATTGTATGTACTTAGTAATCTCATTTTTCAGAATTTGTATACATTTCACATAATTGTACTTCATGTAGTTATCAAGGCAAAGCAACGTTCTGCAATCCCATCATTGTTGGTTTATAATCATTTGTGACTTCTACTTCTGCAGTTCTTGTGCTTCTGTTGGAATTTCACACTATGCTTGTTCTTAGCTGCTACTAAGTCATTTTTTCCCCACCAGTGAATTTTTTTCACATTGTGTCGCATTGTATCTCCCAAAGTATGCTATTTATTGGTTATATTGTAAGACACACATAATTTTGAGTTACAGTCCTTTGCAGAGGATGTCAACAGGGATTTTTTTCCCTGTCATTTTACTTCTTCCTCCTTATCTGTATCCAGTTTTTCCCTATCCCGTGGCAAACTTCAGCTGCAGTTTTTATTTCTGGTTTCTTTCCTAAAGTCTTCATTTTCTGTGGTAGAATTTAGAAGAATAATTTTATATCTAGATAGGTGTAACTAATAAATTGTTTTAAAATGTAGTGATAACTAAATTTATAATGTGTAATTTTTAAAGTTGTTGCATGTGATATTAGCATGGTGGAATTTCATTGTTCCTAATGTATATGAATAAATTACTGAAATATGCCATTTACATGCACCTGTGGCTTCACTAGAAACTTACTTTTTGTGTGATATGTTTTATGTTCCAAAATTCATTTTAAACAGTTGCCATGTTAAAATGAAGGTATGAGAACCTATATTAGTGCATTATCATCACCTAAAAGCTATGAGTATTTGTCTCCTAGTAAGGATAGGTCCCCTGTTTTGTTTTTGTTCATTCTTTTCCTTTGTCTGCTTTGCATCTCTCACCTTGACTGCTGCTCTTTTTCCACACCTTCAGTACATTAACGAATACAGTGCTTTGCCTTAGCATGAAATCTGTTATCTTAAAAAAATCTTTGACAGATTAGTGGTGGGGTGCAGTATTACTGCCTTCAGTCAGCCTCACTTGGCAAGACTCTGTACGTATCTACATAATGGCCAACACAGGGAACATGTGACACTCAATGAGCCTGGCCACTTCCACTTGACTACCTGAAATATCGGCCAAAAAGTTATTTTAATTGAAGCATATATGCACCTCTTTGTGAGACAAGATCAACTAACTAGTGTAGGTTCTAATACTTTTATTTTATTCCCTCAATTATTGAAAATCTTTGGTCTGAAACAGTGTAGGAAAAAAAAGTATGTAGTAGAGCCACAGGTGTCTTAAGAGATCGCAATAGGTGGTGTCCCACTCAGCAGGAGGTTTGAGTGGCTTGCTCCTCCTTCCCAACTATCCATGACCTTCTCCTTTATCCTCACTGAGCCAGTAGTTAATGGTTCCAAAATGTAGGTAATTATTTTCCCTATTGTTAAATGTCTGTCAGTAGTACTTGGAATTTTGCCTCCTGAGGGTAAGTACTGGTGTTATTTCGTCTTCTAATTTTACAGAACGTGTAAGACTGCTTTAGAGGACTTAAATTATGAAAATAAATAAACTGTATTTCTGTGGTTTTTTTATCTGTAGTATCTTAGCCTTTTTCCTCATTACAGTCATCTGCAAGTCCTCCTGAAGGCTCTCCAGGCTCGTCTTCGCCGTCCTCCCCTGTCAATGCTAGTCATGGCTCTCAGCAAACTACTGCTGCTGCAAACAATGCTCCCAAGTATGGTACCCTTGTTCCAAATCGTATATTTGTTGGGGGCATCTCTGGCAATACAACTGAGAGTGAACTTGCTCAACTGTTTTCTGGTACGTAAAAAAATTCCTGCCTGTGTTTACAAATTGACATACTTCATAGTTATGTTTAATATTAAGGTACCACTGCGTGTTTTCTGCAAGCTTTCCTTTGAAGTGCCTTCTACTGTTATCTGTATTTTTGGAAGGAACGTATAAGATTTGACAACCAAACATTTAAGACAATTGGATGCCATATGCAGACTTCGCAATGATTGTAGAATGCGCCATTACTGATTCATAGCGTGCAACAGTTACATCCAGATGCTTAGCTGTAGAATGCCAAAGTGAAAATACAGGGTCAGAAATACTGAAGGTATCTTCCATGGTCTAACAGTAGTGTTCATCCTGCCATTCACTTGGAATAATGAGAGAGATCGTGATCAGGGTTGCTGAATCATATGAATAAATATGAATACTCTACATCAGTAGTGTGTTTCTCTACTTTTCTCAGTTCAATAGAATGGAAGCTTAAATAATTATTTAATGTCTGATCAGTTGAAGAAATACTTACGCTGTCCATTAATACAATACCAAGTTAGTAGGAATATAAGTAAAGCTTTGGTATAGGCACCTAAACTGATCCCAGTACCGGTTAAAAACAAAAATTGAACAACAGAATTTTATAGAGAAGAAATTAAGGAAGAGTTGACTCCAGGAAAAATTTGTACTTCACAGGAAAAGGTTAATGACATTGATAGTTTCATGGATGCTGATAATAGTGTGACTACACCTACATCACTACTCCGCAGTTCACATTATGTGCCTGGCGGAGGGTTCTTAAAACTACCTTCAGACTATATTTCTACAATTCCATTATTACCAGCGCACGGAAAAAATTAAGAACTTAAATCTTTCGAGCTCAGATTTTATTATTTTATTACAGTCATTTCCCTCTGTGTAGGTTGGCAACAATAAAATGATTCTACATTTCAAAGGAGAAAGTAGGTGACTGAAATTTCATGAAAAGATCTCACTGCAATGCAAACCATGTTTATTTAATGATTGCCGTCCCAATTTGCTTATCATGTCAGTGACACGTCTCCCCTATTTCGTGATAATACAAAAAAGCTACTCTCCTCTGTACTTTATTCAATGTCGTCTGTCAATCCTATCTGGTAAGGATCCCGTACCTCACACCAGTAATCTAGCAGAAGATGAACAAATGTAGTATAGGCAGTCTCTTTAGTAAACCTGTTTACATCTTCTAAGTATTCTCCCAGTGAAACACAGTTTATAGTTTGTATTTCCCACAACATTATCTGTGTGACTGTTCCAATTTGTCTTTTTGTAATCGTAATTCCTAGGTATTTAGTCGAATTGACAGTATTTAAATTTGTGTGATTTATCATGTAACCAAAATTTAATGGATTACTTTTAACAATAATATGGAAGACCTCAAACTTTGCATTATTTAGGGCCAATTGCCACTTTTTGCACCATACAGACATTATGCCTAAGTCATTTTGTAGTAGGTTTTGATCCTATGATGACTTTATAAGATGGTAAATGACAGCATCATATGCAAAAAATGTAAGAGGACTGCTCACATTATCTCATAAATTGTTTGTTTGGATTAGGAACAGCAGAGGACATATAAAAACACCTCCTTGGGGAATGCCGGATATCACTTTGAGTTTTGCTTGATGACTTTGTCAATTACTATATACTGTGACAAGGATTGAAAACCGAGCGGGGTGGCGCAGTGGTTAGACACTGGACTCGCATTCGGGAGGACGACGGTTCAATCCCGCGTCCGGCCATCCTGATTTAGGTTTTCCGTGATTTCCCTAAATCACTCCAGGCAAATGCCGGGATGGTTCCTCTGAAAGGGCACGGCCGCCTTCCTTCCCCATCCTTCCCTAATCCGATGAGACCGATGACCACGCTGTCTGGTCTCCTTCCCCAAACCAACCAACCAACCAACCAAGGATTGAAGTGGAGGAGAAAAATTATATATGTGACTGGATGAGGTGGAATTAGTGCGTGAAAACTGGGATAGAATGGAGAAAAAGTGGGGAGGGGTTTGTAGGGTTGTGTGGCACCGGTAAGGTGTGGGAGATTGATGCAGGGAATGTGATTAATTGGAAAGTGTAGGATTAATTTATTGGTGGGAGTAATGTGGGACATAAGATGCTGCACCAACAATCAGCATAGTCTTGTATTCATCTTTTGTGTGTGGCCGGGATGTTGGATACAGTGTGCTCGCAAGTAGTGTGCAGTGCAGTTTGTAAGCGACACGAGAAACACGGGAAAGAAGAGAAAGGAGGATGGACATTGAGTATAGTGATGCAAAAGAAAATAACAACAAAGGAAAACAGCGCTGGGTTAGGATCGAAGAAAAGCCGTCAGGCCACCAACCCTACCAATCAGTTATATCATACACAGATGGGTTTTAAATGGTTACAAAGCATCTTATTTGTTGTTTATATGTAGAAAAAATTGTGACTTTCCCTTGTGATAGGATGTTAAACCCAAAAGTTTGCCTCCTCCCTTCCTTCCTTGTTTCTTTGTAGTTGTACTTTCGAT
Source organism: Schistocerca cancellata (assembly GCF_023864275.1). Taxonomy (NCBI): domain Eukaryota; kingdom Metazoa; phylum Arthropoda; class Insecta; order Orthoptera; family Acrididae; genus Schistocerca; species Schistocerca cancellata. The sequence continues at coordinate 89,232,073 of NC_064628.1, read as the reverse complement.
AGATGATATTTTACAAAAGAAGCAGAAATTGAAGAGCATTTAAGAAATGAAAGGTCCTACCCCCCTACCCCCCCCTCATCACTTTTTATGCACAATGTGATGCAGCTTCCATTGTGATTAGTAGATGGTATGCAGTCCCAGACTTCATAAAACTCCTTCCTGTTTGACACTAAAATGACCAGACCCAACTGTCGAACAGCAATAGGGAATACAGAAATACTTTTTAGAATGTTGAGTTTCAGTGGACAGTTGGGTGAAGCTGTAGCAGTGAAATGGGCACATAGATCAAGCTGGAGATGGCAGAAGACACTACAGATTGCTTATCATATGTTGAGTGACATTCAGAATTATCAAATACATTGTGTAGATTTCCTTTAGGCAAATTGAATCTGTTAAAATATCTTGAGAGCCTTTGAAATTAATGTACCACCTCCTGCTCCTCCTGGCATTACAATCCTGTGTGGGTTTTAGCATCATCAAGTAGTTTCCTCCATTCTGCCCTCTCCAGCATGGTTCTCTGCCATCCTTGGACTCAGAGATATTTTATATCTTCTTCCACATCATCTCTCCACCGTTTTTGTGGCCTTCCTCACTGTCTTCTTCTGGTTGGCCTCCATTAAAAATATATTTTTAGTTGTTCTTCCAGTATCCATCCTGAGGACATGCCCAAGCCAGGGTGCTGTTCTACTTTTTATAATTCTTATGTCAGCTCCTTGTATGAGGTGGTCCAGCTCAGTATTTGTCCTAGATCTCCAGAAGCCGTCATTATCCTGAACTTCCCCATATACCATGCTCAGCACTCTACGTTCAAATATCGTGAGCTGCTGCTGCTCATCAACACCCGTTAGCGTCAAAGATTTGCATCCATAGCTTACAACTGGTCTGATCATGACCTTATACAGTTGCAGCTTCAGCTGCCTATTTAATAACCAAGTGGCCAAAAATTTCTTACACGTGTGGAAGCATGTATTACCACTTAGGATGTGCAGTTTTATTTCAGTAGATATGGAATATATGCTGTTAATATTAGAGCCCAAATAGTCAAAGTTCTATACATGTTCAAAATTGAAAGTCTGCTGTATTTTTTCCCTTCCTTGTGAAGTTCATGTACTTGGTCTTTGTTTCATTTATAGAAAGGCCTCTAGGTTCTGTGACTACTTTCAGCTTGGATATTCTCCTCTCTAGTGATACCCTTCTACTAATATGCGCATATCTGAGTCAACTTTGTGCCTATGTAACCAGATATCTGAAGCTTCCGCATGGCTGCTTTAAGAGTCAGATTGAAAAGTATTGAAGAGTGCGTCCCATTCTGACTCCTTTACTAATGCTAAACCAGTTGCTCAGTTCTCCATCCAATCACACTGCGACCTTGGAAGCAGCCAATGTTGCTGGAATAAATGAGACATACTTTGATGGTAAATGAAGCAGCAGCAAATCATTTAGCATTTGCGCTCTATCGAGACTATCAAAGGCCTGCTTGAAGTCTATGTAGATGTTATGAAGCTCCATGTTACACTCATATGCCTTTTCAGGTATTTGCTTCAACACAAATATCTGGTCTGTTGTGACCTATTAAGCCAAAATCCACACTGATGCTCCCCCACAATCTCTTCTGCATGTGGTGATAATCTGTTGTAGATAATACTTGAGATCATCTTGAAGGTTACATTTAGCTGGGTAATTTCTCGGTAATTTGAACAGCAGGTCTTGCCTCCTTTCTTGTCTATTAGTTGAATTACACCTAAGGTCCTTTCTTCTGTGATTCTTTCCTGATTCCATATAAACTTAATAAGTTTGTGGATCAACTTGTGAAGATAAGTTCCCCATTTTTTAGCAGTTCTGCAGTTATTTCATCAGTTCCTGGTGCTTCATATTTTTTAGACACTACACTAGCTTCCATACTTCCTCTAATGTTGGTTCCTCTATTTCTGGATCTGAGACATAATAGAGTGGCTGCTCATTCCTGATAGGATTGCCCTCAAAAATTCCCATGAAGTATCCTCTCCATTTATCCAGAACATTTTGCTTATTTGTCAGAAAATTTCTCTCTTTGTCCTTACAAGCTGTTATTTTTGTTCTACGTTCTTGAGTTCCTTCTTCAGTTTTCTGGTAGTGGTGTTCCAACTCTTCTATCTTTTTCTTCATGCCCTCCCTTTTTTTTCCTCTACACACTCTTGCTGCCTCTATTCTCTTTTCATTATATAATGACTGATTTGATCTAATATTCCACTGCAAGCATCTCAGCCTTGCTTTTTTTTCTGTTCCACTGCCTGTCTACATTCATCATCATACCAGTCTTCATTCCTCAGTCTCCTTGTTTCCCCCAGTATTTCATGTGCTGTCATCCTAATGGCATCTTTAATAGATTTCCAACCTTTGTCAGTATCATCTCCACCATCTTTAGTTTGTAACTCATGTCTCAATCTGATGTAATACTCGTGAACAATAGACCTATCTTTCAGTTGTTCTGTATTGTTTCTTTACCCTGGTACTACTTTGTTTGGCAGCCATGGTAAGTTTTTAATTTGGGTCTTATTAGGTAATGATCCTTAGCATCTCTTCTGCAACACTATTCATTGCTCCTGTTTGCAGCAGCATACACATGTTCCATGTTCCAAATTTAAGTACTGATAAATCCATATTCCTATTTACTAGCGCAGTTTGTCTTGGTAGGGGCAGTCCGGCATTCGTCGTAGAAATATTCACAATAATAGATTTTTACATGGCTGGGGTATCAATCCTATGCTCAACTCTCAACCTGGAGGACCAGGCTTTCATTTTGGGGTTAGCTCCCCTAGAGGGGTTGACAATCTAGCCTGTAGAGTCCCCCTACCCTATGGGGTGGGACACTTCATGTGGCTCCTCAGACGAGACCACTCCAGCTTAGATGACCCTAAGAGTAGCTAAGCTACCACTGGCACAACTCTTGACCTCATCAAAGCATGGAAATCATCCTGTCCGACACTGAAGGTGCCTACGATACGGCGGTGTCCCCTTGGAGGGAATATACTTTTAACTAACAGACCTCATAGAGCTGCTTTCCGCTTTAAACTGCTCTTAATCCTCCCAAGCTACTCAAGATTGTGTTCAATCCTCATATTTATGTTGCCTTTGGGTAGACATTTTGGTTTTCTCCTGAAAAGTGGCATGATTAAAATAAATTTGTGAAATTACAGTTAGTTAAAAGATCATTTAGAATTTTTCATACTGTTTGAGTTTAAAAAGCTACTCACACTTTGTTTTCATGTTAACTCCATTTCGTAAAAGTTTTTCTATTTTCGTTCCCTATCTTGGTTACAGTTTAGTATTATTTTATTTACATGTGTCATTGTTTTTCTAACCATTAGTGCTATAGAATTTCTTAATTGTATTGCAGTTCGATTCCATTGCGTATTTTATTGCAATTATCTCACGAACTTGTGTGATCACAATTATTTTATCCCCAAAGTATCATAGTACAAACTGAACTTGAATGTTTTTAACGTTCTAGAATTAACACTGGACATGATGTAATAATGAGAATGAATTATGATTTTGAACGACTGTCCTTGGCTAGAAGAAATGGAAATACAAAAAATTAGCTTTTGCCATGTTTCTCCAAAACAAACTTATTATACAATGGAAGAAATATCTACTTCTTTGTTTTGCAGGCCATTCTAAAGTGTGCAGCAGAGGTACTTAGTGCACCACTATAATTTCCCCCCTCTCCTATTCCATTTGCAGACGTTGTTGGGAGAAACAACTGTCAGTGATTCTTGGCTTGAGTTCAAAGTTATCTGACTTTTCATGCCATGTTTGTATATGATATTTATGTAGGTGGAAGTAATGTGTCGTCTGTTTATTAATGAACAGTTAACTTCTCCATGATCCAGTTTCTGTCGCTGGAGTGTAGAGAATCTCTACATTGGTGTTCTAATTTATGTTGACCTGGCTATCCACCTGGTTCCCTGTATTGCTTGCAGTTTTGTTCCTCCTGCCTGTTTTCGTCTGTCCTTTTTGGCATTTTGGTCCCCCGTGTGGGGTTTGAATCACCACTTATAAATTTTCTGTCTTTAGTGTGAACCATTTGGGGAAGGGTCCCTCCCTAGCATCTACCTTCCCCTCTTCCTTCCCTACCATAGCCCCCCTCCACTCTGCTAGGTCACCAACATGTGTAGCCAGTCCATGTGGTGGGGCTGTTATGTACCCATCTGTCTGAGCCCCCTGACAACACAGGGATCACATTAGTGATACCTGAGCTGTTCCCTCCCCATGTATGCCAAGGAATGGGTACTTCTCTTCCTGGAACATCGAAACTCTCGGCAATGGCCGCCATGCTAGGCGGCCCAAGCTGCAGGTGTCCATGGGAGAGCCTGTGATCAGAGTGGGTGGTATCAGTGCTCATGCTTGGCGCATGCAAAAATCTGACCGTTTTCAAACGACCGTCTCTGAGTGGTAAATGCTCATTGAATGCTGCTTCGTATGATGCTACAGCCTTCCCTTCCCTGGCTACCCTATGGAAGGAGGGCCAGGCTTGCCATCTTGGGCTGAAACCCTTTCTCCACTGCCCAGTCTGTACTAGGACAGTCTTGCTCTTCAAGAAACACACATCTATGATGACAACTCTACAATGTTTCATGGTTATCAGACGTTATGTTGTAACCATGCCAGCCCTGGCATAACATACGGAGGGGTCTGCACTTTGTTTCGCACTGATGTCATAAGTGACTGGAACCCCCTTCGTACCGACCTGGAAGCAGTAATGGTTAAAGTGAAGACACTAGCAATCAGTCTCCAATGTCTACCTCCCTCCATCTAGCGTGCTTCCTTATATTGAACTGTCTATTTTAATACAGAAACCCTCCACTGAATGGGGATTCTTGCAGGTTCTTACCCCTTCATTGACATGGCCCCAGGCCTGGATTCCATCCACAATCTCCCCCTGCGGGTCTAGGGGTTAGAACAGGCCTGAGGTATTCCTGCCTGTCGTACGAGGCAACTAAAAGGAGTTTCACATGTTCCAGCCTTTATGTGATGGTCCCCTGTAGGGTTGACCTCCGTTCTTCAAAATTTTCCCGAATAGCGAGCCAATTGGGGAAGGACGCCTTACAAGGTGCATCATCTCAATTGTGCATTGAGATCTTTAGCCCACTTTCTTGTCGTCGCAATGCAGTCCTGCCCATTCTCCATCTCTTGGGTGAGGACACCTTCCTGGTTGCGTTTTCCACCACCCACCATGCACTATGCAGTGTTGATTTCTGTGTCGACGATGACCATGGACTTCTTTGCACCTGATATCCAGCGCGGTAGCCAGTCCGTTGTAGTGGGGTCTCCATGTACCCTGACCACACAGGGATCGCTTTGCTGATGCTTGCGCCGTTAACCCCACGTATGCCAAGGGGTAAATGGCCATCCCTGTGGGGCATCGGAACTCTTTGCAATGGCCATCCTGCCAGGTGGCCTTTGCTGCGGCTGGGTGGCCTTTGCTGCGGCTGGGTGGCGCCCATGGGGAGGGCCCCTGGTCGGAATGGGTGACATCACGGCGGATGACATGCGATGAAGCGTAGTCCATCATCTCTTGCTGATGGTGAAACTCCAGCAGTCTCTAAGTGATCACGAGCTCAATTCAATGCACAGAAGTACGACCCCAAATCGTTCCCCTCCCTGGCCACACCATTGGAGGAACGTCAGGCTAAAGATGGCAGCAGATCTTATTCGCCCCAGACAAGTTCGGGGAGGTTGAGGGCTTGTCCAAAATGAGATCTGGATCAGTCCTGATAAAAACAGCGTCCTCTGCCCAGTCACAGGAGATACTCGCTTGTGACAAGCTGGGGGATGTTTCTGTAACCATCATGCCCCATAAGAGCTTAAATATGGTCCAGGGTATCACATTTCACAGAGACCTTCTTTTGCAGTCCGACAATGAGCTGCGCACCAATTCAGCGCGGCGAGGTGTACATTTTGTCGGGCGTGTCCACCGGGTTCCAAAGGATAATCAGGTTGCCACCGGTGCCTTCATCTTGGCCTCTGAGGGTGCTACATTGTCCAAGAACGTTCAGGTGATGGTCTACTGGAGTGAGGTAAAGCCCTATATGCCTGTCCCGATGTGGTACTTTAAGTGCTGGAAGTTCGGTAATATGTCTTCCCACTGTACGTCCAGCATCACATGCCGTTATTGCGGACGCCCGTCGCATCTCAATACTCCATGTGTCCCGCTTCCCATCTGTGTCAGCTTGCTCGCCTGACTGCAGACTTCTCCAGAAAGAAGGGAAAATCATGGAGTACAAGACCCTGGACAGACTGACCTACACTGACGCTAAGAGAAATTTTGAATGCCTGTGTCCTGTGCGTATGACATTGTCTTATGCCGCTGCTACTACATTTCTGGCACCATCAGCTCTGCCAACCCAAGTCACCTCTCAAAGCCGGAAGACATCAGCTGTCCCCTTGATGGTGGGGGGCATTTCCCTCCCTGTTACTCCTGCACCATCTACTTCGGGAGCAACACCACCCCAACCATCGGGGACATCCATCCCCACTTCTAAGAAGGAGAAGTGTAAGCCTTCTTCGGCTTATCTTGATAAGAGTGAGTCCCTTGATTCACTCCCTTCCCAGGTTTCTTCTAGTGGTAAAGACGACACCCGCCAGTGGCTGAAGAGCCCAAAAGCAGCTGGTCGTAGGGCTTCATGCTCATCCTCAGTCCCGGAGACTGAGCCAGTAAAGTCCTCCCAGCCAAGGAGACCCAAGGAGCAGCGAGAGAAATCCAAATAGAAAATCACTAAGACCAAGGAAATATCGGTTGCACCCACACCACCGCTACCTACAAGCTCTGCGGCTGAGGATAGGGTGGAGATTTTAATGACTGCTGAGGACCTAGATCTTGCCAAACCCTCACACCATGGATATAGATTGCTCAGGCAATAAATCGGTGGCAGCAGGTGACTGTGAGGCGTAAAATGCATCATTGAATGTTCCATGCCTTCCCAGTCTCACGATATCAACCTCCAGTGGAATTGCAGTTGTTTTTTCCACCACCTGGCTGAGCTATGGCTACTGTTAAGCTTCACACCTGCTATCTGCGTTGCCTTCCAGGAAACCTGGTTCCCAGCTATGCCGACCCCTGCCCTCAGAGGTTATGAGGGGTATTACAGGAACCATAGTGACTATAATTGAGTGTCAGGTGGAGTTTGTGTTAATGTCCTAAACTCGGTCTGTAGTGAACATGTGGCTCTTCAATCCCCTCTTGAAGCTGTGGCTGTCAGAATGACGACGCAGGAAATAACTGTCTGCAGTGTATATCTTCCTCCAGATGGTGCAGTACCCCGGAATGTATTAGCTGCACTGATTGATCAACTCCCTAAACCTTTCCTACTTCTGGGAGATTTGAATGACCATAACATAACCCCTTGTTGGGTAATACCATGCTTACTGGCCAAAGCAGGTATGTCGAAACTTTACTGTCGCAATTAGACTTCTGCCTCTTAAATACTGGGGCCGCCACACATTTCAGTGTGGCTCATGGTAGTTACTCGGCCATTGATTTGTCAACTTGTGGCCCAGGACATCTCCCATCTATCCACTGGAGAGCACATGACAACTTGTGTGGTAGGGACCATTTCCCCATCTTCCTGTCACTGCCCAACGTCAGGCGCATGGACGGCTGCCCTTATGGGCTTTGAACAAGGGGGACTGTGGAACTTTCTCCTCTGCTGTCACCACTGAATCTCCCCCACAGGGTAACATCGATGTGATGGTTGAGCAGGTGACTAGCACAATTGTTTCTGGGGCAGAAAACACGATCCCTTGCTCTTTAGGGTGCCCAAGATGTACAGCAGTCCCTTGGTGGTCACCGGTAGTCGCTGAAGCAATTGAGGAGTGTCGGCGAGCTCTACAGTGGCATAAGCAGCACCCTTCTCTGGAACTCCTCAGAGCCTTTCAATGGCTCCGTGCCCGTGTTCGCTACCTTATCAGACAATGGAAGAAAGAGTGTTCGGAGAGATACATCTCCACCATTGGGTGCCACACGGCACCTTCCCAAGTTTGAGCAAGGATCAAACCTCTTTTTGGGTACCAGGCCCCAACAGCTGGCCCCCGTGTTACCATAAATGGCGAGTTATGTATCGGTGCAAACACAATTGCTGAGCACTTTGCTCGAGCCTCTGCATCGGAGAATTAACCCCCCCTTCAGCTTTTTTGCACACTCAAACGGAGGCTGGAACATATGGTATTGGTATGCCGGCAGTCGGGTTGGGTCCTGGAGTCATGTGGCTTGCCCATGGTCGCTCTACCACCGATAATCTTGTGTCCATCGAGTGTGCCACCCGAACAGCCTTTACCAGACGGCAACACCTGATTGCCCTTCCCCCCCCCCCCCCCCCCCCCCCCTTACGTAAAGCATATGACATGACTTGGTGACATCATAGCATTGTCGCATTGCACGAGTGGCGTCTCTGGGGACCACTCCCAATCTTTATCCAAAACTTTCTGTTGCTCCGTACTTTCCATGTCCAAGTTGGTGACTCCCATAGTTCCATCCATATCCGGGAGAATGGAGTCCCACAGGGCTCTGTATTGAGTGTCTATTTTTATTGGCCATTAATGGGCTAGCAGCAGCTGTCTGGGCCCCCGTCTCACATTCTCTGTATGCAGTCGACTTCTGCATTTCATACTGCTGCTCCAGTACTGTTGTTGCAGAGCTGCGCCTCCAGGGAGCCATCCACAAGATGCAGTGCCCCCAGGGGGTCCACAAATCTTTTGTGGATACGTGCGTAGCGAGCACGGGACCCCGAGCTAATGTGGCCTTCCTTCCTTTCCGGGCTGCATACCTTCCCTTTCCGCATCCTTCCCCATCCCTCTCTTCGCCCCTCCTCCCCTCACCTCTGGCTCTTTCCTTCCCTTTCTCCCCATCTGGGAGTATGGTTTGTGCCTACGTCCGGAGACGGACGTTCGTAAATTTACTGCATTCTTCGCCTTCCTTGCTTTTCTATCTTCTTCCTTCCTGTGTCCTTCTCCTTTCCTTACCTCTTCTCTTTACCCTTTTCTCCGCTGCGGCGTTTGAGACCTCTCTTCTTTCCTTTCCCTTTCTTTTTCTTCCTCCCTGTGCGTGTCTGAAGGCCGACCCACGCCCTTTGTGCGTAGCCGGTGACGGGGTAACGCGTAATTCCCCGCCCCGGGTAGACACGTACGACACGTACGTACCCCCTGGTAACGGCCAGGCCCAGGGAGGGGTGATTACCCGAGCTGATACCTTCCGCAACTGCCGATTGGTCCCTCCGTCCGTTTGTCGGGAGGTGTGACCTGACGTGTGAACAATCACCTAAGGCGGGAGTGCCCTCAGAGAGGGCCCCCACAAGGGAGGAGCGCGCCATCGGAGACGCCGGTAATCATGGGGGATTCTTCCGCAATGGTTTCCTCACCTTCCACTATGTCTGCTCACAAACGTAAGTATACTGAGTCTCAGCCACAGACGGTTCTTCCATCGTTGCCACAGTTCCTTGTTGTTTCTCGGTCTGACGAAGGTCACGACTTCTCCACGGTCAACCCTTCCATTATACAGAAAGGTGTCGACGCAATTGCAGGTCCTGTAAAGTCTTGTTCCAGATTACGGAATGGCACCCTGTTGTTGGAAACACACAGTGCCCTCCAGGCACAAAAATTGCTGCGTACTTCTCTGCTTCACACCTTCCCTGTCCGGGTGGAACCGCACCGTACCTTAAATTCCTCGCGTGGAGTCGTTTATACACGCTCCCTCGATGGATTGTCTGACGAAATTCAGCACTACCTGTCTGACCAGGGCGTAACGGCTGTTCATAGAGTTATGAAACGGGTTGACACGAACATCATTCCAACCCGCACTGTCTTCTTGACATTTGACAATGTTCAACTCCCATCGAAAATCAAAGCAGGCTATGAGATAATTTCCGTTCGCCCTTACGTCCCCAACCCTACGCGTTGCTATCGATGTCAGCGGTTCAATCACACCAGCCAGTCCTGTTCTAATCCGGCCAAATGTGTTACGTGTGGCAAGGATGCCCATGAGGGTGCTTGTCCACCTCCATCCCCTCGCTGCATCAACTGTATGGGTGACCACGCTGCTTCCTCTCGAGATTGCCCCGTTTTTAAGGACGAAAAGGTCATCCAGGAAATCAGAGTGAAGGAAAAGGTGTCGACCTTTGCTGCTCGAAAATTATTCGCCAGTCGACAGCCCACCGTACCTCAGACAGGAAAATACAGCACTGTCCTGGCTTCTCCTCGGCCAACAAAGGAGGCGGCCACGCAGACTTGCGACCTCACCTTTAGTACCACGGTCGTCCGATCGGCCAGCGCCAAGATCGCCCGTTCAACTTCACCACTTTCGCCTGCCCACTCTATGGCTCACCCTTCGTCGGGTTCTGCTAAATCTCGAGCCTAAGTCAGATGCCAAGTCTTCGAAAAAAGAGCATACTCGTGAAGAGTTTTTACGTACCGCAACTTCACAACCATCGGTTCCTCCTTCATCTAAACATCATACTTTCAAGAAGGCTACAAAGAAACCCAGTTCCTCTCCTTCTCCACCAAGGCGTGTCCCATCTACAGCACCACCTGGCGGAAATCGCCCTCGGCCGTCTTCTGTGTCGCTGAGGCGCACTGCTGGTGGCCGGTCAACCGGCCGATCGCTGGTGGCAGGAGCTGCTCCTGACCAACCTATGGATCAGGATCTTCTGCCTTCGGCTGAATGCCATTCCATGCTGTCGGTCGCTAGCTCCGAGCAGTCTTCGAGTTGACAGCAACTTTGGTCACATTCCTCCATTTTCTGTTCACCCCATGTCCATTATCCACTGGAATATCTGCGGCATTCGAGCCAATAGGGATGAATTGTTGATCCTCTTACGATCCTACTCGCCAGTCATCTTCTGTCTTCAGGAAACAAAGCTGCGTCCCCATGACCGCTTTGTTCTCCCTCATTTTCAGTCCGTCCAATATGATCTCCCCTCTGTTGACGGCTCTCCAGCCCATGGAGGACTCATGATTCTTCTCCATGATACTCTCCATTATCACCCGATCCCCTTACATACTTCCTTCCAAGCTGTCGCCGTCCGTCTTTCCCTTTCTGGTTACACGTTCTCTCTTTGTACTGTATACATTCCATCGTCCACACCAATGGCACGAGCTGATCTCCTTCATCTTCTGGGTCAGCTTCCACCCCCCCTATTTGCTGGTTGGGGACTTCAATGCCCACCACCCGCTTTGGGGATCTCCACATCCTTGTCCTCGTGGCTCTCTATTGCTAGACGTCTTCCACCAAGCGGATCTAGTTTGCCTCAACACTGGGTTCCCTACATTTTTGTCTGCCTCCACGACACATTTATCTCATTTGGACCTTGCGGTCGGTACTGTTCCGCTGGCTCGGCGCTTCGAATGGTTCACCCTTGATGATACTCACTCGAGTGACCACTTTCCATGTGTCTTTAGACTGCAGCCTCATCTGCCATATATGCGTCAGAGACGCTGGAAGTTTGCCCAGGCCGACTGGACACTTTTTTCGTCTCTAGCGACATTCGATGACTGTCACTTTCCCAGCGTTGACGATGAGGTCACACACGTTACCGACGTTATTCTTACAGCTGCGGAACGTTCAATACCACGCACCTCCGAATTGCCCCGGCGCCCCCCAGTTCCTTGGTGGAACGAGGCATGCCATGACGCAATACGTGAGCGGCGACGTGCTCTTCGCATTTTCCGTCACCACCCTACATTGGCGAACTGTATCCGCTATAAGCAGCTCCGTGCGCGATGCCGTCGCGTCATCCGCGATAGCAAGAAGGCAAGCTGGAAATTCTTTATTAGCTCATTTAACACCTTCACTCCCTCCTCGGAAGTTTGGAGTCGGCTTCGACGGTTCTCAGGCGCGCCAAGTTTCTCCCCGGTCTCTGGGCTTACTGTCGCACATGATACCTTAGTGGACCCCGTCGCAATTTCTAACTCGTTGGGTCAGCACTTTGCTGAGATTTCGAGCTCTTCAAATTACCTGCCAGTGTTTCTCCCGAAGAAACGTGCAGTGGAAGAGCGACATCTTGCTTTCTCCTCTCAAAATCACGAAAGCTACAATACTGTTTTCTCCATGCGGGAACTCCAACATGCCCTCTCTTCTTCTTGCTCCTCCGCCCCAGGACCGGATGGTATCCATGTCCAAATGTTGCTGCATTTATCAACCCATAGTCTGCGTTACCTCCTTCGCCTTCATAATCGAATTTGGACCGACAGTACCTTTCCCAGACGGTGGCGGGAAGCTGTTGTCGTTCCCGTTCCGAAACCTGGAAAGGACAAACATCTCCCCTCTACCTATCGCCCCATTTCTCTCATGAGTAGTGTCTGTAAGGTTTTGGAGCGTATGGTGAATTACCGTTTAGCTTGGTGGCTGGAATCCTGCAGTCTTTTAACACCAGCCCAATGCGGATTTCGGAAGCATCGTTCTGCAGTTGACCATCTTGTTGCTCTCTCCACTTACATCATGAACAATTTTCTCCGGAAACGCCAAACAGTAGCCATATTTTTTGATCTGGAGAGAGCATACGATACCTGTTGGAGGACAGGCATCCTCCGCACACTGTTCTCTTGGGGCTTTCGCGGCCGGCTGCCCCTTTTTCTTCGCGAATTTATGGCAGAGCGCACTTTTAGGGTGTGGGTGAACACTACTCTCTCCCATACTTTCTCCCAAGAAAACGGGGTACCCCAGGGATCCGTGCTGAGTGTTGTACTGTTTGCCATCGCCATCAATCCAATTATGGATTGTCTCCTTCCTGATGTCTCGGGCTCCCTCTTTGTGGACGATTTTGCGATCTACTACAGCTCTCAACGGACCAGCCTTCTTGAACGGCGTCTTCAAGGATGTCTCGATCGCCTCCACTCGTGGAGCATCGAAACCGGCTTCCGTTTCTCACCCAGTAAGACCGTTTGTGTTAATTTTTGGCGACGTAAGGAGTTTCTTCCACTCTCCTTACATCTAGGTCCTGTCACCCTTCCGTTTTCAGACGTCGTTAAATTCTTAGGTCTTATGTTTGACAGAAAACTGTGCTGGTCCTCCCACGTTTCCTATCTCTCGGCTCGCTGTCTGCGATCGCTTAACACCCTCCGTGTCCTGAATGGTACCTCCTGGGGAGCGGACCGAGTGGTCCTTCTCGGCCTCTATCGCGCCTTAGTGCGCTCGAAATTGGATTATGGAAGCATAGTCTACTCCTCTGCTCGGCCGTCTATTCTTCGGCGTCTCGACTCTATCCACCACCGTGGATTAAGTTTAGTGTCTGGAGCTTTTTACACTAGCCCTGTGGAAAGCCTTTATGCTGAGACTGCTGAACCTCTGCTGTCCAATCGGCGAGCAGTCCTCCTGAGTCGTTATGCTAGCCATCTGTCTTCCATGCCTGCTAACCCAGCCCATGACATATTTTTCGACGCCTCCTTTGATGTAGGGTATGCAGGCTGCTCCTCCTGCCTACTACCCCCGGGAGTCCGCTTCCGTCAACTGCTCCATTCTCTTTCCTTCCGCTTTCCTAAAACCTTTTTGACAACTTGGGGTACAGCACCGCCTTGGCTCCGTCCCCGGATCTGCCTGCTCTGTGACCTTTGTCAATTTCCCAAGGATGGTACCCCTCCACTTGTTTATCGTCTGGCATTTGCTGCTCTCTGTGCACAACTGACAGACGCCACATTTATTTACACCGACGGCTCGAAAACATCGTTAGGTGTAGGGAGTGCCTATATTGTTGGCGACACCCCAAATCGCTTTCGGCTTCCTGACCAGTGTTCGGTTTATACTGCGGAGCTTTACGCTGTTCTCCAGGCTGTCCACTACATCCGCCGCCATCAGCGGATACAGTACGTTATCTGCTCAGATTCTCTCAGCTCTCTCCTCAGTCTCCAAGCTCTTTACCCTGTGCACCCTCTGATCCACCGGATTCAGGACTGTCTGCGCTTGCTCCACCTGGGGGGCGTCTCGGTGGCGTTCCTCTGGCTCCCGGGACACGCTGGTATCTGTGGGAATGAGGCGGCCGATATAGCGGCCAAGGCTGCAGTCTCTCTTCCTCGGCCAGTTATTCAGTCGCTTCCCTTCACTGATCTACGGAGCGGTTTATGTCGCAAAGTTGCTCATTTATGGCATGCGCATTGGTCAACACTTCCCCGTAATAAATTGCGGGAAGTGAAAGCCCTTCCTTGCGCTTGGACCTCTTCCTCCCGAACGCGTCGTCGGGAGGAGGTAATTTTAGCTAGACTCCGGATAGGGCACTGTCGTTTTAGCTATAGACATCTTTTAAGCGGCGATCCTCCCCCACTCTGTCCCCACTGCTCTCAGCTGTGGACGGTTAGACACCTTTTAATTGAGTGCCCCTATTTTAATCCGTTACGCTCCCGTCTACAGCTCTCGCCTGATCTATCGTCGATTTTAGCAGATGACACGCGCTCAGCCGACCGCATTCTCCAGTTTATTAGTGACAGTGAAATGACGTCAGTCATTTGAAGCTTTTTTGGGGACAACCACCCCCTTTCTGTAGTGGACTTTTAAGCATTCCTTTTATTTTTAGTTTCTCCAATTTTATGACTTTGTTCCCATTGCTGCTGGTTTTCAATTTCGGTTTTTTACTGTCTTAAGTCACGGGCTGGGCGCTAATGACCATAGAAGTTTTGCACCCTTAAAAAAAAAAAAAAAACAAAAAAAAAACACACAAGATGCAGTCATGGGCTCTAGCCCACTGCTTTCAGGTTTCAGCCGCAGAGTCGTGTGCCATGCACTTCTGTCGGCGTTACACCATTCATCCGGAACCCGCACGTTACCTTAATGATGATCCCCTGACTGTAGTGGAGACATATCAATTCCTAGTACTGGTTTTAGACTCTCGATTGACGTGGCTCCCTCATCTTCGTCAGCTTAAGCAGAAGTGCTGGCAGCACGTTAATGTCCTTCGTTGCCTGAGCAGCACCAATTGGGGTGATGATTGCTGTATGCTGCTGCAGCTGTACATAGCCCTTGTCCAATCCCGAATTGACTATGGGAGTGTGGTATACGGTTCGGCAGCACCTTCAGCTTTGCATTTTTTTCGACCCTGTGCACCACTGTGGGGTTTGATTAGCGACAGGAGGTTTTAGGACGAGTCCATTGACCAGCGTACTGGTGGAGGCTGGTGTCCCCCCACTGCAGATCAGACGTGCGCAACTGCTCGCCAGTTACGCAGCACACATTCATAGTTGCCGTAGCATCCAAATTACTGTCTCCTTTCCCTGCCCGCTGTATTCCATCTCCAGCATCAGTGGATCAGATTGGGGCTAATGATTGTGGTTCGCGTGCGGTCCGTACTCTCCGAACTGGAGTCCTTCCCTTTACCCCTTCTACTTGTGGTCCATTCACGTACGCCTCCATGGTGTAAGCCTCGGCTGCAGCTTTGTCTGGACCTTTTGCATGGCCCTAAGGACTCCGTTTACTCTGCTTCTCTCCACAGTCACTTCCTCTTGATTCTTGGCGTGTTCCAGGGCTGTGAAGTGGTTTACTCAGACGGCTGATAGTTGCATGGGTTTTGCATATGTTCATGGAGGACATATTGAGCAGCACTCCATGCCAGTTGACTCCAGTGTATTCACTGCGGATCTGGTGGCTATATCTCGTGCTCTTGAGTATATCCCCTCATGCCCTGGTGAGTCATTTCTCCTGTGTACTGACTCATTGAGCAGCCTACAAGCTATCAACCTGTGCTACCCTCGCCACCCTCTAGTAGTGTCCATTCAGGAGTCCATCTATGCCCTGGAACAATCCTGCCATTCCCTGGTGTTTGTGTGGGCCCCAGGACACGTCGAAATCTCTGGCAACGAACTTGTCGACAGGCTGGCCAAACAGGCGACTCGGAAACTGCTTCCAGAGATAGGCATGTCCGAAGCTGATCTGTGTTCTGTCTTACACTGCAGGGTTTTCCAGCTTTGGGAGATGGAATGGCATAACAGCATGCACGACAAACTGCATGTCATTAAGGAGACTATGAATGTGTGGAATTCTTCCATGCAGGTATCTCGCAGGGAATCAGTTGTCCTCTGCTAGCTCCGCTTTGGCCATACGTGGCTAATGCATGGTTACCTACTCCGTCGCGTGGACCCACCTCAGTGTCGTTGTGGCTCCCAAATGACTGTCGTCCACCTCTTGCTGGACTGCCCATTTTTAGCCGCTCTGTGGCAGACTTTTAACTTTCCCACCACCCTGCCTTTGGTGTTGGGTGACAATGCCTCCACAGCAGCTTAGTTTTACGTTTTATCCGTGAGAGTGGGTTTTATACTTCTGTGTAGGTTTTAGTGCATGTCTTTTGTCCGTCTGTGTCCTCCACCCTGGTGCTTTTAGGGTGGAGGTTTTTAATGTATTGGAGAGTGGCTGGCTTTCCCTTTTTATTCTCGTGGTTGGCCAGCCACTGTAATGTGCTTTCATGTTTTACTGTCTTCTGTTTCTAGCATGTCTCTGTTGTTTTCTTGTCCCCTCTTGTCCCCTCTTGTTTCTTATTGTGTTTTCTGTTTGTCTGTTTTATTCTCACAGTTGTGGCATTGTTATGTTAGGACCAAGGGACTGATGACCTTGTAGTTTGGTCCCTTCTCCCGCCTCTAAACTAACCAACCAACACATCCATAATGTGGATGTTTCCCGGAGGCAACAACTACTCAGCATCTTTAACCTCTTTTGGCTAGGTGCCTTTCCCTCGCAATCATGACAGTATAGTTACCGTATCCTTAAGCCTGGGAAGAACCCAATGTCTCTCAACAGCTACTGCCCAATTAGCATGATTAATGTACTTTGTAAACTGCTTGAGAGGATAGTTAGCTTCGATTATCAGGGCCTTTTGTCCCCATATCAGTGTATCTTCCTGGAAGGATGCTCTATTACAGACTGTTCACTCAGTTTGGAAACAGCAATCTGACAAACTTTAACTTACCGTTGGAACCTTGTCGTGGTCTTCTTTGACCTGCACAAGACATAAGATAGGGCTTGGCGCCATCTCATTTTAGTTACCCTCCATGACTGGGACTTTTGTGGCCCTTTTTTTATTTTTATCAGCAAGTTTTTATCCCATAGGCTCTCCGGGTCTCGAGTTCTCACTTCTCAGGACTCTAATTCAGGACAGTGGTGACCCACAGGGTTCAGAGTTAATTGTCACTCTTTTCCTCATAGCCATCAGTGAGCTTGTAGCATTTGTTGGGCCTTTGATTACCCCGGCTTTGTACTCATATATCGATGATTTTTGCATCTGGCCAAGCTCTCACTCACTGGCATCTGCTGAATGTTGGCTCTAAGGTGCCGTCCGACGGGCCTCTGCATGGACCCTCACCTACAGCTTTTGTTTTCTCCCGCCAAAGTGAGGATTATTCATTTTTGCCATTGACCCACAGTATACCCGATCCAGAACTTGATTTAGGTGACCAGTGCGTAGATGTTGTAGCACCGTCCCGTTTCTTGGGCCTTATGTTTGATAAAAAGCTGACATGGCCGCCGCATATTCACCACCTGACTGTGCTTGCGGAAGCTTAATGCTCTCCGCCTCCTGACGCACATATCTTAAGGTGTAGACCATGCTGCTTCTCCCCATATTTACCTATCGTGCTCTGGTTTTGTCCAGACTAGCTTATGGTAGTCAGGTTTATGGGTCAGTTGCTCCTACTACTCTGATAATGCTTGACCCTGTTCACCATTGTGGGATGTATTTGGCCATTGGTGCCTTTCGTGCTAGTCCCATTGGCAATCTGCTCGCAGTAGTGGGGATTCCCCCTGTACAAATATGGTGGAGCCAGTTCCTGGTTTCTTATAAAATTGCCATTCGCCATTTCCCCAACTATCCCATGTTCCCTGCACTCTTTACAAATGAGGGATGCCTCCCTCCTGATACCTGCCATTCTGAAATGTCACTCTAGTAGAGCTGGCCAGTTTTGGATGCAGAGTTGTGGTTGTGGGAAGCTATAGTATAGGTTCCCCAGTACTGTAGGGACATGGAGTCCAGAAAGCTTCTCAACAGGAACATTGTTTATTATTTGACACTTTCCACATGGTACGTGGACAATAGAGGCCCAGGGATGAATCCTGGCTGGTAGACTGTGTGTGAATCCCTAATGGAATGCTGAGTCAGCACAACAGCAGCTGGAGGAGATGGCAGCATTGCTGAAGCAATAGTGTAACGTCTCTGCGGTGCAGACAGACACCCTGAGGTGATAAGAGTTGAATTGGGACCCTCAGAGATTAGGAGATGCCACTGCCAGGACATCCAGTGTGTCCTCGCCCCAACAGATTCCGCTGAAAGCTCGGAACCATCAGTGCTAGTTGACAGCTAACAGATCAGAGCCATCTACATTTACATCTACATCCGTACTCCACAAGCTACTGTAAGGTGTGTGGCAGAGAGCTCTTTGTACCACTACTAGTCACTACCTTTCTGTTCTACTCGCAAATAGTGAGAGAGAAACATACACAATCTAATTTCTTTTATCTTATTGTCATGGTCCTCAAACCAAATGTACTTCGGCAGTAGTAGAATCATTCTGCAGTTAGCTTTAGTTGCTGGTTCTCCTAATTTTCTCAGCAGTGTTCTGTGAAAAGAACGTAATCTTCACTCCGAGGGCTTCAGTTCGTTGTTGACAGTGCTTGATGATGAGCCTGGAGGAGCTTAGCCATACATGTAACTGATAACTGTTGCGGAGACTGAAGATCCACAACAGCGAAGGAATGTTGATGCTGGCTAAAGGAATGTTGCTACTGCCTGAATGGGAGCATTTATAATTTCTCTGATCTGATATGTTAGGACGTGTGGTAGTCTCCTGTCATGTACTTGGCTGTGTTACACTGTGTAACAATAGTCACCACTATTGCAGAATGCTGCAGCACAGGTGCTGCACCATAATTGTTGCAGCACTCAGCTTCATAATTAATTCAGAGGATGGCCCACATATCCCGTGCCTGGATACGAAGGCCTGTCTGAATTTCAGGTTGCAACAATATAGTGCTCACTCGACAACATATGTCAGAGGGAGTATGATAAATGACAATCCTTCTTTCTTGTACTTATTTCATTTGCAGGTAAGGGATTGCAAAAAGGACTCTGCTAATAATCAGTTTCTCTAGTTTTTAGCATTATGGTAAATACAAATGATATGTGGAAGGAATTAACATGCTTCTTAATTAGTCTAGGAACATTAAACTAGTAATTTTAAAAAAAAGTTAGCTTTTATTAGCTAGTAATGTAGTGTTGATTGTTATAGTTGAAAACTCAAATCTGATGAATCGTTACTGTAAAATGTTGTTATTGTACCAAATAATATTTAGTGCATTGCAAAATTGTATGCTTATAATAAACCATGTTACTTTCACAGCCTATGGGAACGTAAAAGCTACTAAGGTGATCAGTGACAGAGCTGGAGTGTCCAAAGGATATGGCTTTGTAACATTTGAAACTGCAGAAGAAGCTACTCGTTTGATGACACAGGAGGTAAACACGTTATTGTTTGTGTCATTGCTGTTTCTTGTGGCAAACACAGTTGTTATTTAAAGTCTGTTTCCCAGCTGCCTCTCAAATTTTTCTTAATATTGGTGCCAGTTCTTCTTCCTATATGCAAACTGAGGTGTTACACATTTTAAAAGGAGCTAGGGCATTTTTAGCTGAGGTCATTTAAATGCGTGACCCAACATAGCTGATTTGAATTCTACAAGATTGTGTGTGTGTGTGTGTGTGTGTGTGTGTGTGTGTGTGTGTGTGTGTGTGTGTTTGTAGGGGGGGTGGAGGGGAGGACTCGTCACAAATAACCCTTAAATAGGGGAAAAGAGGTGGTGAACATTCATCATCATCAGACTGTACAACAGTCACAGGTTAAATCCAAGTTTTCCCTACATTGTCGTGTGTGTGTGTGTGTGTGTGTGTGTGTGTGTGTGTGTGTGTGTGTGTGTGTGTGTGTGTGTGTGTGAATGCCAATTAGAGGACTGATGAGGATGTTAGTTCAGTGGACCCCTCAGCGATGTTCGGGAGTAGAAGTGCACGTGCCAACATTGCATACTAATCTTTAACACGCATGCCACTGCACTCGGCAAGTGCTCGTGTTATCAGAGGAAGGCAACGGTAAACATTCCTCTATGACCTTGCCCATAACTGCTGTGGATTTGTACCGTATTTACTCGAATCTAAGCCGCACTTTTTTTTTCCGGTTTTTGTAATCCAAAAAACCGCCTGCGGCTTAGAATAGTGCAAAGCAAGCGGAAGTTCTGAAAAATGTTGGTGGGTGCCGCCACAACTAACTTCTGCCATCGAATATATGTAGCGCTTCACAGGCATGCTTTGTAGGCACAAAGATAAATACTGGCACCAAATCCTCTGCGTCAGTAAATAAATTAAAAAAAAAGTGGAAGACGAGCTTTTTTTCTCCGCCCCGAATTTCGACCACTGCATTTTCATACATTATCCAACGAAGTAAATACAAATTCCGTATTGTTCATCTTTGAATGTAGCAGCATTTCAATGTACTACGAAAATCCGACTGGCAAGACTGTTTGGGATGTTTGTCAATATGGCCAACTCTACGTTCTGAATTTTTTCCTACCTGTGAGAAACTTTTCTCTCCCCTTGAATTTAGAGTCTCAAATTTCAGATGTGGCTTAAATTCGGGAATTTTTTTTCCTTGATTTTGAGTCTCATTTTTCCGGTGCGGCTTAGATTCGAGTGCGGCTTATATCAGAGTAAATATGGTACATTATCCCATAGTTTGTTGACTATGGAAAGTAGATATTCTTTAAATGGTGTGTACTTACTACCTATAAATGGCAAGTGTTACAGTAACACTTGGCTTATTTTGAGTGGTAGAAAGCCACAAAGTCTCAAAGCAGTTTGTTTTCCTTTAATAACAAGTCAGTAAATTGAGTTGTGTAGTATAGTCAGGTTTAAATGTTGCTCAGTCCCTTTAGGAACTTCATTTAAATGGTTAGTCTGCTAGAAAATGTGCACAAAGTTAGGCAATAACTTCCTTAATGACATTTTCACTCTGCAGCAGAGTGTGTGCTGATTTTGAAACTTCCTGGCAGATTAAATCTGTGTGCCGGACAGACTCGAACTTGGGACCTTTGCCTTTCGCGGGCAAGTGCTCTACCGTCTGAGCTACTCAAGCACAACTCACGCCCTGTCTGCACAGCTTTACTTCTGCCAGTATCTCGTCTCCTACCTCCCAGACTTCACAGAAGTTCTTCTGTGAATTTGCAGAAGTAGCACTCCTGGAAGAATGAATATTGCGGAGACGTGGCTTTGACACAGCCTAGTTCGGGAATAAGATTTTCACTCTGCAGCGGAGTGTACTTGCCCGCAAAAGGCTAAGGTCCTGAGTTCGAGTCTAGGTCTGGCACACAGTTTTAATCTGCCAGGAAGTTTCAATAGCTTCCTTGTAAAATGTAAACTTTCACTGCCAAAAATGTGGCAGACAATAAAATATTCCAGGCTAATATGCCATGGTCAAATAAATTTCACATTGAAACCCAACATTTCGTCCCTATCTGTGGACATTTTCAAGGGGTTTGTAGCTTCTTTGCGTCAGATTCACACCCTGGCTCTCTACTGACTGATAATGTCCTCTATCGATCAGAGCATTCAGAAAAGTGTGTTCAGTTGCCCTACCGCCATGACTTTGTTGGTTGCCAAAGGTGCACGAAGAACCTGTTCGTCTGAGACCCATAGTAAGTACTAGACAACATTGTTACAACTGTACATGGGCCAATCATACTCCCATATCAATGATTTGGTACATTTTATTAGTAAATTAAATGGCACAGCAATCCGGAGGAAATGTTTGTTAGCTTTGATTTGGCATCACTGTTTAATATGGTTCCGCTCAGTGAGATGTGGTGTGGCAACAGCTGAATTGAATTTTTCCTCATGGTATTGCAGAACTGTTTAAATATTGCATTACGACCATGTATTTCAAATGGAACGATGAGTTCCATGAACAGACTGATGGCATGACTGTGGCGAGCATCTTAAGCCCAGTTATATCGAATTTCTTTAAGGAAATGTTCAAGGAGCAGCATTGGAAATTGGCAACAAAAAACAAATATTTGATTCTGCAGTATGAAAGGTAAGTTCGTTTTGTGGAGGCATGGCAGAGAGGAACTACGTCATTTTTTACAAGAATCTCAGTGGGATTAATCCGAAG
Source organism: Schistocerca cancellata (assembly GCF_023864275.1). Classification (NCBI taxonomy): domain Eukaryota; kingdom Metazoa; phylum Arthropoda; class Insecta; order Orthoptera; family Acrididae; genus Schistocerca; species Schistocerca cancellata. Next base: position 89,209,924 of record NC_064628.1, on the reverse strand, counting down.
ATTGTTTACCATGGAGGAGGAGGAGGAGGAGGCAGGCAGGCAGAAGATTAAATTTCCTTGATGTGCTAGTTGTCAAGAAAGATGATGGTAGCTTAGGCCACACAATTTACCAAAAACCAATGCACGCAGTCAGTTACTTACACTGCGATTCAAACAAAAGCAAGGCATCATACAAATATTGGTGAATGGAGCAAGGAACATCTTTGAACCATAGCCACTCGACACAGACTTAAAACACCTCACCAGTGCATTGCATAAGAACGGTTATTCGTCGCCTGAGTTAATGTGAGCGTTAAGACTGCCATGCAAAAATCATGGTGTTGCACAAGGGCCTGTGAAATTTAAATTTTCCTGCATTTCAGTGAGGATGTTACTGGCCGCAGAGGAAAAATCTTTAAATTGGAAGCTACATGTTCATCTAAAATTGGCCAAGGAAGCTTTCAAACTGCTGAAAAAAGCAGGAATTCATAGGATTCAATGTACTTGTGGAGATCAGTATGTGGCTACTACACTCATACTCATAAATTAAGGATAATTGCAGAATGTGGTGCCACACAATGTGGCACTACACAAAACTGGAGCTAACAGCATAGGCACATAGGGAACACACACGACACAGATCTGTAAGTCCACGGTTTTGGTGATAAGTTGAGAAAACCGTCCTGAAACATGTGCTACAAATCGCCACAGTTTCCTGTGCATGTACCCAGACATCAATATGGGATATGATCACCATGCACAAGTACACAGGCTGCACACCGGGCTGGCATACTCTGGATCATGTGGTTGAGCAGCTACTGGGGTATAGCCTCCCATTCTTGCACCATTGCCTGTAAAGTGTAATAGGGGTTTGAAGACGTGTAGCGATACATCGACCGAGAGCATCCCACACGTGCTTGATGGGGTTTAGGACTGGAGAACAGGCAGGCCACTCAATTTGCCTGATATCTTCTGTTTCTAGGAACTCCTCCACGATGGCAGGTCGGTGGGGCTGTGCATTATCATCCATCAGGATGAAGGTGGGACTCACTGCACCCTTGAAAAGGCAGACATACTGGTGCAAAATGATGTCCTGATACACCTGACCTGTTACAGTTCCTGTGTCACCGACGTGTAGGGGTGTACATGCACCAATCATAATCCCACCCCACACCATCAAACCATGACCTCCATGCAGGTCCCTTTCAAGGACATTAAGGGGTTGGTATGTGGTTCCTGGCTCACGCCAGGTGAAAACACGGTGAGAATCACTGTTCAGACTATACCTGGACTTGTCCGTGAGCATAACCTGGTGTTCCAGTGACCATGTACTGTGTTCTTGACACCAGGCTTTACGGGCTCTCCTGTAACCAGGGGTCAGTGGAATGCACCTTGAGGTCTCCAGGCGAATAAACCAAGTCTGTTCAGTCGTCTGTAGACTGTGTGTTTGGAGACAACTGTTCCAGTGGCTGTGGTAAGGTCCCAAGCAAGGCTACCTGCAGTACTCTGTGGCCATCTGCTGGCACTGATGGAGAAATATCGAAATATCGGTCTTCTTGTGGTGTTGTACACTCTGGAAGTCTCGTACTGTAGTGCCTGGACACGTTCCATGTCTGCTGGAATCATTGCCATAATCTTGAGATCACACTTTGTGGCACACGGAGGACCCGTGCTGTGGCCAGCTGTATTTGACCAGTCTCCAGTCGCCCTAGTATTCTACCCCTCATAACGTCATCAATGTGTGTTCTTTGAGTCATTTTCAACTCGCAATCACCATTAGCATGTCTGAAAACGTCTGCACATTTACTCTCTGCAGCGTTCTGACATGTACCAACACACCTCTGCATATGTGGACTGCTGCCAGCACTTCCGTGCGACGATCGCAGGTCAAATCCACCGCATGATCATACCCCGAGGTGATTTAAACCCACAAACTGCCCACCAGAGTGTTGTTTCACCATGTATCAGCATATCCTTAATTTATGACCATGAGTGTACAAAAAGAACAGTCAAAAAGACTAGAAGAGCACAAGGGCAAATGCAGAAGGGTGGAGACGGATAGATCAGCATGCTGTAAAACATGCTTAGCACTCAGGAGACCACCATAGTCATTTTGATAGGACTCCAGTACTGGAAGTCAAGAGGATGCAGTGAACGGCTATACACAGAGGCCATAGAGAGTGTTAAACACCCCAGGAAAATTGATAGAGAAGAGGACGGCATGAAAAGGGGTCCCTCGTTTGATTTAGACACTATGATATCTTTGCCATATATACTGATAGTGAAGTTGACCTGTTAAAATTCCTGGAATCTCTAAACACCTTCTCCCAATTAAACTTCATATGGTCCTATTCTGAATCGCACGCCACTTTCCATGATGTTGATCTTATTCTCACAGAAGGCCAGCTGCACTCTCTGTTCACATTAAACCCATTATCAAATAACAGTACATACATTTTGATAGTTGGGTCATTCCACGTCAAAGGGACAAATATAAAGTGTGTCCCACTCGGCGATCTCCAAATCTAATGAAATTTGGTGTGAAAGCTTTATATGGTCTTTGATGGCTATATATCAAATTTCAGTCCAATATCTCAAGTGGTTGAATTTTTTGGGGCTTTTAAAGAGAGGCTACTCACCTTCACATCAGGTACGAAGGTGCATATGTGCCACATTTGCTAGGCTTTTTTTTTCTCTTTTTTTTTATTAAATGTTCTAGCACACATTTGGTCATTTGCTTTTACATAGACAACTTTTTATGCTGAATCACACTTTCGCAAAAATTTGGTGTTAGCCACACCTAAATACAGATACAAACCTCAAAAGTGGCTAAAAACTCCATTGTGCTTTTCTGAGAGCCAAGGTTTGAATGATCACTGCTACTTTTCAAATAAACCACACACACCAAAACTTCAGAAGGTTATTCCTACCTGTGATGTCTATATATGGCTCAAATTTAATTAACATTAGATGCCTAGAAGAAAATATATACATCTGCAAAATTGGCCAAAATTTTCTACTTGGAAATTTTGGGTATTTTTTGGGGGCAATATCTCAGCTGTGTATTATTCAGTCCTCTTTTTCTTGCCACAGCTTGAAAGAGCGTGCTTTAAGCTTTCAAAGCTATATTGTTTAATTTCTGGATCTTGCATATTGATGAGTAAGAATACCTATTCAAAAGTAGGGAAAATTGACTATCGATAAATACAAAAAATTAATAAAATTTGAAGTTGTAAATCAAAAAATGTGTAATTATAGTGTCCTTTAATAGTATAGGATTTGCCTGTTGTTTAGGGAATGTAACTGTGCTGATAAGTGTTTTTACATTATTTTACAGTATAGAATATAAATATAGTAAAACCACAGAAAATACTATTAAGATTATAAAATCTAGGTGGTCATAATGGAATGTTATGTTGTTTAGGATGTTTGAACCCTTCAATGCACAGTGGTGCATAGATGCATTGTTACTCAGTTTCCATCGACATTATAAAGCAGAAATAGTTTTTAAGGCTCTATCCTCACAGCAGCGATTCATTGCTGAATCAGCACTTTCAGTTATTGGTTTCATTATTGGCAATTTTCACTGTATCAGTCTTCTGTGCAGTGTAATCTTTGGTGTTAACGTTTTACAATCTTAGTGTTCAGTACTAAGTCTTTTAATAATCAATAATCATTGTTTTAGCTGAAGATACGTGCTAAAGCGATATGTTTTAATGGCTTAATTTGTACATTTTATATACAAACGAGATTGAATCTTCTGTGCTTCAAACCTGGATATTCATGAGCTTTAAAAATGGCTAGTTATAGGTTAATAAATTACTGTATAAAATGAATGAAGAGACACATTCACCCAGCTACTTTGGTGGATCAGATTGAGCTGTTAGTCATAAGTCATCACCATTCTGTTATGTTAAAAGTAAACTACAATCAAGAAAATGTCACCAGTGGACAAGGAGCTTCTACGATGTAGGTTTGGGCTTGATTTTACTGAAGCTGCCCAGAATTGTTCATATTGGAATGCCTTGTTGATTACAAATTTCGGTTTGTGCAGAAGACTTGCTGCAACCCATTTGGTATAGAAAACCACCTAACGAAGAAGGCGTTAATAGCAGTAATCATTGCAGTGTATGATAGGTTTAAGTTACTGATTAATGGAGTTTTCAAATCTGGTTGAAAGTTTGTATCACATGTAGACACGGAGTGACCCAAAAAGAATCATCCCACCAGAATAAGCAAGAATCACCATCCACTGAAGACATGGATGTTGTTGAAGCTTGCTTTACTGCTAATACTTCATTAACATCACTTGGAGAGTCACCATTAAAGGTTCAACAGATCAGCAAAATGGAATCAATGGGATACATAAAGCACAAAGCTCTGAAAGTGCAAGGCAGCATTACTAAGATAATCACCACAGCTGCTGGTGTGAGCCAAGTACATGTTGTTCAAATACAAACGGAAGAGGCCAAAAATTTAAAGATACGCATATCTTAAATTGAAGATCTTCAGATTAAGCTTAAGGTTTCAAGAAATTGCAGTAAATTTCAAATTTTGACCCTGGCCCAAATGGTTGGACTTTTGAAAAACAGCTAATTGACTAAAATAAAGTGGTAGCCTAGGAAACTAAAGATGGAAGATGGGATTTTGGCAACACTGCAAATCGAAAGGTAAAAAGTTCAATGATGAAGTAAAACAAAATGTCGTCACCATTTTTTTTTTTTAAAAAAAGGTGGAATTTTCTTGCAGTAAGAACAAAAGAAAAAAAGATTCACAAGCAGAAACACCTGCTTCTTTGAAACCTGAAAGAAATGTACATTGCTTGTTGTAAGCAATACGGAAATCAACTGATCTCAAAATTTTGTGTGCCTGACCAAAATGGTGTACTATACTTGCTGCTTCTGGATCACATTTGTTGTGTGTGTGTGTGTGTGTGTGTGTGTGTGGGGGGGGGGGGGGGCGCACAATATTTTGATTCCAAACTGATTACAGTTTTTTCCCTCACAACCTTGTAGTCATCTTGAGTGGATGTTTTTGATGACAACTTCAGTTTGACATTTTGATGAATTGTGCGCGCGCGCCCACACACACACACACACACACACACACACACACACACACACACACATTGGAGGCATGGCAGAGAACTGATGAGGATTTCATTGAGGCACTGATTTTGAAAATTACCGGTTTAAGAAGCCATCACTTTGTGACAAAACACTAAAGTTTATACCTTAAACAGCTAAAAAAAAATCTCGCAGAAAATGAATTAATAATTTTGACGGATTTTGCTGAGAATTATTCATTTGTTGTTAAAGATGCTGTGAAAGGATTGCATTGGGGGAAAATAGTCAGGAAACATTACATCCATTTGTTATTGATTTTGATGGAAGAGTATAAGCATTTGTATGATCCGCGACTGTCGCTATCGTGATACTATTGCTGTCCATGCCTTTCAAATAAAGTTAATAGCATACTTAAAGACAAAGACTGAAAACATTAAGAACGTTTATTTCCTTAGTGATAGTTCAGCTGCTCAATATGGGAATTTAAAAAATTTCATCAATTTATGCCCGCATGAAAAGGATTTTGGCATCACTGCTGACTGGAATTTCTTTGAAACAAGCCAAGGCTAATTGTCCTGTGATGACATTGGGGGAACAGCAAAAAGACAAGCAGCCCGTTATAGTTTGCAGAGGCCCTTAGGTAACCAAATACTGACTCCATATGATTGAAAAAAAAAATGAGCCTGACAAGAAACAAGGTTTGCCATGGGATATACAATATCTGGAACAAGAGAAAAACATCAGTTTAATTCAATTAAGTGTAATCAGCTCAGTGTAAGCACAGTTTCCAATGATGCTGCAGCACTCACAGTTAATGCCTCCAAAGCAGATGAAGAAATTCCAGCAATCTCAATTGCAAGTTTACAATGAGGACAGTATTGTTGCATGTATGTGAGACAATTTTTGGTGAAGACAATGCAGTTACCCACAGTCTATCCTTGACAAAATTGTAGAACTAATTAACCAAAAATGGAACAGACTCATTAGGTTTTTGTTTTGCAGATTTGCTGTGTTGTGTATTGTACTAGTTTTATGGCATATGTTAAATTGTTTGAAACTGATTTACACACTCCAATAAAAAAATTAATTACAGATCTTAATGAGCACAGTATTTAACTTTTCAATCTTCTCGCAGTACTAATATAATAAGTTGTGAAATGTATTCTTACTCATCGAGATCCAGAAATATTCCAGTATAGTTTTGAAAGTGTAAAGCATGCTCTTTCCAGCTGTGGCAAGAAAAAAAGGATTGAACAAGACACAGTAGAGGGATAGCAACCCCCACCCCCCAAAGCATGTACAAAATTTTGGGCAACTTTGCAGATACATATTTTTCATCTAGGCATCCAATGTTAATTAAATTTGATCCACATATAGGCATAATAGGTAGGAATAACCCTCTGAAATTTTGGTGTGATTGGTTCATGAGAAAAGAAGCAGTGGTCAGTCATACCTAGGCACTCAGAATAGCATGGCGAATTTTTTAGCCACTTAAGGGGCTTGTATCTAGATTTAAGTGTGGCTAAATCTCAAATTTTTGCCATGGTGTGATTCAACAAAGTTTTCTATGTATATTAAAGCAAATGACCAAATGTGTGCTAGAACTTTTAAAATTCAACCACGGAAGATACTTAACTGAAATTTGGTATATAACCATCAAAGACCATGTAGAACCTTCACACCAAATTTCATTAGATTTGGAGATGGTAGAGTGGGGACCCCTGACCCCTTGATGTGGAATGACCCAGTTGCCATTCTTTACAGGTCAAACATTCCCTCCCATTCAGCCTTGGCATTTGAGGCAAATGTATTTGTTTGGATGCAGATTCTTTACAGAAGTACACGACCATTCTCATCTCAGCCCTTTCCCCACAGCCTTTACCCCACTAGCCTAGTTCAAAAGCAGATTTCCTGAGCCATCACATCCAGAACTGATACTGCTGAACCTTCCAAAAACAACCTCGGAACGTGCCACTTGTCAGTCAATATTATCCTGGTTGTGAATGTATTAATTAGCTACTTTGATAAGGCTGTGACTTCCTAAAATCATGTCCTGAAATGAGATCCATTCTGTCTGTGATTCCCACTACACCTAGAATAGCTTTTAATTGCCCTCACAGTCTCCACAATATCCTTGTCAGACCTTACGCTCTCCATCTCCCTACTATATAGCTCCTACCCATGTGACCATCCCCACTGCAAGACTTGTTCCGTGCATCCTCCTACCACCACTTGTACCAGCTCTGTAACTGGCAAAACATGTACTATCAAAGGGAGAGCCTTCTGTGAAATGAAATGATGCATCATATACCAGCTGTTATGTAAACACTGTTTGGCCTTCTACATCAGCATATGACTACCACAGAGTTATCAATTGAGATGAATGGACATAGGTAGAGGGTGTATACTGGCAACACACAATATCCTGTTGCAGAGCATGCTCTACAGCATGACAGCCATGACCTTGGCGCCTGTTGCATCACACGTGTCACCTGGATTCTTCCCACAGACTCCAGTTTCTCAGAACTCCACAAGTAGGAGCTAGTGCTACAAATCCTTGGTTCTCGCCACCCGTCTGGTCTTAATTTGTTAAATTTTTCCGTCTCGGCATTTCTTTACAGTACCGTATTTACTCGAATCTAAGCCGCACTTATTTTCCGGTTTTTGTAATCCAAAAATCCGCCTGCGGTTTAGAATCGAGTGCAAAGTAAGTGGAAGTTCTGAAAAATCTTGGTAGGTGCCGCCACAACTAACTTCTGCTGTCAAATATATGTAGCACTACACAGGCATGCTTTGCAGGCACAAAGATAAGTACTGGCGCCAAAACCTCGGTGTCAGTGAGTTTTGACCACTGCATTTTCATACATTATCCAACGAAGTAAATACAAATTCCGTATTGTTCATCTTCGAATGTAGCAGCATATCAATGTACTACGAAAATCCGACTGGCAAGACTGTTTGGGATGTTTGTCAATATGGCCAACTCCACGTTCTGAATTTTTTCCTACCTGTGAAAAGAGATGGTTGCTAGTAGGAACTTTTATGAATTGTGAATCACATGCGGTATTCTCTTCACCATAAGAATAATGCGAATATAAACATTTAGCCATGTATTCTTTCGTGTTTGCTGCTCTCATTTAAATCCTGTCTGCCTAATAAACTATGAAACTAGAGTGAGACAACAGCAAACGCGGAAGGATATTTATATCCTTATTTCATGTTTATATTCGTATTATTCTTATGCCTAATAGTGATACAGTCAGAAATGAAGCACAGCAATTGACTAGATTTTTAAATCTAAGATGACTCTAATTTCTGTACAGAATGTAATGTACTAAAGAGGCGTCTGCAAAGATTTTCAAACAGAGAAAAATTTTCGCTATACTCTCGTTCAGAACATCTTCTATCATCCGCAGTCTATTATTTGGATCTTGTTGATCATTATCAAAGAAAGCAGCTGTGTAAGTACCAACAAATAGCAGTCTCTTGCCATTGTTTCGCTAATGAGACGATTCCTCTCTCTCTCTCTCTCTCTCTCTCTCTCTCTCTCTCTCTCTCTCTCTCTCTCTCTCTCTTCTCTTTTTAATAGTAAGCGGCCGTAGCACGCACAAAAGCAAGCCATGCCGCGAGCGGCGACAGGCTGGAAACACCCATTATCAGAATGCGAAAACAATGCATGTCGCAGTACAGTAATGCATTTTCAGCTTAGAGTGACGTAAACACCTATAACAAAGAGAACGACACTTATCAGATCAAAGAAAAATAAGCAATCAATTCAAACCAGACGAAGCACGTGGAAAAGGAAGGGTACCCGTATAAATATGGACGGAGTGCCTGACTCGTAGCAATGGCTACGTGGTAAAGCTTAACTGCTAAGCTTAAGACTCGGGCCAAACTACTGTAGCTGTCATTCATTCGGCCTAAATTGAGTCTCATATTGCAATGGACCAACTTTGTTTCGATTTGGAGGTGCGACCTAAAACTTTTTTCCCCTTGAATTTCGAGTCTCAAATTTCAGGTGCGACTTAGATTCGGGAATTTTTTTCCTTGATTTCAAGTTTCATTTTTCAGGTGCGGCTTAGATTCGAGTAAATGCGGTATGTTACGTACAATGTACTTAGATTTTCAAACTTAGTAACTCATGCACAATGTTTTGATAGTAATCTCTCTTGCATATTACTCTGACCTCTACCTGTCAGCTCTCAGGTTTTCAAATCTTGTCAAGTGCAGTCCCCAACAATCAGTCTTCCTTCTCATCCCGTCCAGTAAGACTCCTCTGACCCAGGGTTCTGGGTGACTTTTCCGAGCTCTACCCCTTTTCATAAACCTCTCCAGTTCGTTTCCCCATTGGCCCTCTTCCTTCTCCTTCAACTCTACTGCTATAAGGAAGAGCCACTGGCTCCGAAAGCTTGTATAACTAAAACCTTATCATATATGTGTGTTTTCCCTTCACTGCTTGGTGGTTATATTTTTTATCCATCCAAATGCATTATATTGTCAGAAATCGATTATTTTAATTGTTTTATGATTTTTTGTATGATTCGATATAGGAAAAGTATTTTTAAAGCAGAATTTCATCTGCTCATTCAATAGAACGATCCCAAATTAATGAAGTGCAATATTTGTTTGTTGATATGTATTACAAGGTGTATACACCCCAGAACAACTGGGAAAATGTGGGAATTTTTCATCTGTGAAAATTCCAGGAATTTTTCATTCTGTTTTCAGTTAATTTTTTGTAATTTTCACTGTTAAGGTCTGATTTTACTTTATCCTGCTGTTGCAGAATAGTACTAATACAATAAAACATAAATGAGTGGATAACATCAAAATAAAGCTTGCGCCAAAATAAAGCTTGAGTTGCAAAGAAAATGAGCCATTTGCAGCAAAACACGCAGTACACACACAAGCGTGTGCTGGCAGCAACATATGTCAAAGGCTGTATTGTGAACACTATGCAATACTCATTACAAGAAGTTGCTTTTGATGAGCATGAGGTCACAACTGTTTTCGTTTCTAACAGGTTGCAGAAAAATATTGTGAATGGTGATTTGAAAAGCGTTACTTTCAACATAACTATTCTTTTACGCAAGATGAACTACGTTACATATGAAAAATGTGTGATGAATTTCTTTAATCATAGAGCATTTTACTCTAATTCAAAGCATGAGGACTAGCCACTTAGAAAAATTTCAGGCCCAGAAGACCAGCCATTTATGCCATTATTTAAAATTTTACTGGCACATTTGTGTTTGGTAAATCTTAAAAGAGTAACACAAACTAGAAAACACCAATATTTTAATATGAAATCATAGGTTTTCTTGTAGCTATAGTGTGTGTATATGAATTTAAATCATTAACGTCTTCATGATTATTTGTATGTTTATTTATGCCACTTAGCAGTGATGTTGCTATTGACTGACTACATCATGTGGCCTATGCTCTGAATATCTGCTGTTATTGGCTGGTGAGGTCAGGTGAAGTGAGCCTTGATTGGCTGACAAAAATGCATCACAATCTCTCTTTCAGTGTTTCATAAGCTACTGTACTGTGCTGTATTTGGTAGAATTTGTATTTGTACTATTGTGATGAAAATATGCAGTATACATGTTGCCATGCATCAAATATCTTTCCAAAACATGATTCTTCCCCCTCCCTCGGGTTTTGTTTGCGGCAGTGTCGAGAAGTTTTATGCTGGTATATAACCTTTACCATTCAAAAGATTGATAAGTTTTGCAGCTCTGAGGAAAAGTGGAATGTGCTAGACAATTGTGATATAACTTTCAAAATGGTAAAGAGCAGCAGTTGGTAATCACTTTCATTATAACTTTATTAGAGCAGATCCAGATTTTGGCTAGTAATTGGCCATTATCAATGCAGTATTTTGGAGTTAAAAATATACTGGTATTTCTACACCTATTCTTCTGGCTCTTGTCACAGTTCAGTAGAATGGAAATGACAACTGATGGCTGCTGTTTACCATTTGGAAAGTGTATTGTCACTTAACAGGGAAAAAGTCTTATTTTCACTTCTAGAAAGTGTATTTTTAACTGGGGAAAAATAGAGGAATTTTTTCTTCTCCACATATACATCCTGTGTTAGAAGTGTCACTAAAATATGAAAAATAACCAACTGCTCGTGCTGTCACTGCAGAAGTACTGAGTATACTTAGTGTTTTACTGTTCCTACTAATACATACTGAAAAAGCAAATATCAGACTAGACTAATTTCAGACTGCTCTGTTGAATGATCATGTAAAGTTATGCTCCAAAAATTATTTTTCTGCATTGCATGATACAAAAATTAATAACGATGTGCATTAAATCTGTCTCCGAAACCATTCGGAATAGGGCATACTTTATGTGAAGACTATCCGCATGTAGTGTAATATTTCTTTGATCCTTATGACTGCAGTTCTCACAAACAGAATGTTTGAATTTGGAATTCGTCCAAACTTCTTTTAGCTTGTTGATTTTAAGTAATGTGTTGGTATTGATTGCACCTGAAAACATCTTTTCCTTGGGATGAAGAGATTTTGAGCTGCTTTGATCCTGCAACTGATAGCAGCTCTGAATTCCATACTTGACGAGCATGCATAGCAAGCCCCTTTCTTTCATGTGGATGGCGGTTTCTACAGTGTGGATGTGGCCCGAGGTATTCATGCCTGTTGTACGAGGCGATTAAAAGGAGTTTCACACGTTACGGCCATCATGTGATGGTACCCTGTAAGGTTTGACCTCCATACTTCCAAATTTTCCCGAAGAGTGAGCCAATTGGGGAAGGGTGCCTTATAAAGTGCATCATGTCCACGTGCATTGAGATCTTTAGCCCACTTCCTTGTCGTTGCATTGCAGTCCTGCCCATTTTCCATCTCTTGAGCAAGGACACCTTCCTGGGAGCGTTTTCCACTATGCACTATGCAGTGTTGATTTATGTGTTGACGATGACCATGGACTTCTTTGCACCTGATATCCAGCATGGTAGCCAGTCTTATATGGTGGGGCTGCCATGTACCCTGTTGGTTATAGCCCCCCTGACCGCACAGGGATTGCTTTGCTGATGCCTGCTCCGTTAACACCCATGTATGCCAAGGGGTAGATGCCCATCCTCGTGGGGCATCGGGACTCCCGGCAATGGCCATCCTGCCAGGTGGCCTTTGCTGAGGCTGGGTGGCGCCCGTGGGGAGGCCCCCTGGTCGGAGTGGTTGCATCAGGGCGATTGACACGCGATGAAGCGTAGTCCATCATCTCTTGCTGGTGGTGAAACACCAGCAGTCTCTAAGTGATCACGAGCTCAATTCAATGCACAGAAGTAAGACCCCAAAACGTTCCCCTCCCTGGCCACACCATGGGAGGAACATCAGGCTAAGGATGGCAGCAGATCTTATTCGCCCCAGTACCTTGTATGTTCGAGAGCTGTTGGGGAATCTTTCATGGTGATGAAGCCTCAGTTTTTTTGTTGCAAATTTAGAGGACAAGTTCGGGGCGGTGGAGGTCTTGTCCAAAATGATCTGGGTCTGTCCTGATAAAAACAGCATCCTCTGCCCAGTCACAGGAGTTACTCGCATTTGACAAGCTGGGGGATGTTTCTGTAACCATCACGCCCCATAAGAGCTTAAATACAGTCCATGGTATCATATTTCACAGAGACCTTCTTTTGCAGTCCAACAACAAGCTGCGCACCATTTTAGAGCGGTGAGGTGTACATTTTGTAGGGCTTGTCCACCGGGTTCTGAAGGATAATCAGGTTGCCACTGGTGCCTTCATCTTGGCCTCTGAGGGTGATACATTGCCCAAGAAGGTCAAGGTGATGGTCTGCTGGAGAGATGTAAAGCCCTATATTCCTCTCCCAATGCGGTACTTTAAATGGTACTTTCAGCGCTGGAAGTTCGGCAATATTTCTTCCCACTGTACGTCCAGCATCACATGCCAATATTGCTGATGCCCATCACGTCCCAATACTCCATGTGCCCGCCTCCCATCTGTGTCAACTGCAGAGAGCACCATTCGCCTTGCTCGCCTGACTGCAGAATTCTGCAGAAAGGAAGGAAAATCATGGAGTACAAGACCCTGGACAGACTGACCTACACTGACGCTAAGAGAAATTTTGAATGCCTGTGTCCTGTGCGTATGACATTGTCTTACGCCGCTGCTACTACATTTCTGGCACCATCAGCTCTGCCAACCCAGGTCACCTCTCAAAGCCAGAAGACTTCAGCTGTCCCCTTGATGGTGGGGGCATTTCCCTCCCTGTTACTCCTGCACCACCTACTTCGGGAGCAACACCACCCCAACCATCGGGGACATCCATCCCCACTTCTAAGCGGAGAAGTGTAAGCCTTCTTTGGATTCTCTCGATACGAAGGAGTCCCTTGGTTCACTCCCTTCCCAGGTTTCTTCTAGTGGTAAAGATGACACCTGCCAGTGGCTGAACAGCCCAAAAGCAGCTGGTCGTAGGGCTTCATGCTCATCCTCAGTCCCGGAGACTGAGCCAGTGAAGTCCTCCCAGCCAAAGGAACCCAAGGAGCAGCGAGAGAAATCCAAAAAGAAAACCACTAAGACCAAGGAAATAGTGGTGGCAATAAATCGGTGGCAGCAGGTGACTGCGAGGCGTAAAATGCCTCATTGAATGTTCCATGCCTTCCCAGTCTCAAGATATCAACCTCCAGTGGAATTGCAGTTGTTTTTTCCACCGCCTGGCTGAGCTATGGCTACTGTTAAGCTTCACACCTGCTATCTGCGTTGCGCTCCAGGAAACCTGGTTCCCAGCTATGCCGACCCCTGCCCTCAGAGGCTATGAGGGGTATTACAGGAACCGTAGTGACTGTAATCGAGTGTCAGGTGGAGTTTGTGTTAATGTCCTAAACTCGGTCTGTAGTGAACATGTGGCTCTTCAATCCCCTCTTGAAGCTGTGGCTGTCAGAATGACGACGCAGGAAATAACTGTCTGCAGTGTATATCTTCCTCCAGATGGTGCAGTACCCCGGAATGTATTAGCTGCACTGATTGATCAACTCCCTAAACCTTTCCTACTTCTGGGAGATTTGAATGACCATAACATAACCCCTTGTTGGGTAATACCATGCTTACTGGCCAAAGCAGGTATGTCGAAACTTTACTATCGCAATTCGACCTCTGCCTCTTAAATACTGGGGCCGCCACACATTTCAGTGTGGCTCATGGTAGTTACTCGGCCATTGATTTGTCAACTTGTGGCCCAGGACATCTCCCATCTATCCACTGGAGAGCACATGACAACTTGTGTGGTAGGGACCATTTCCCCATCTTCCTGTCACTGCCCAACGTCAGGCGCATGGACGGCTGCCCTTATGGGCTTTGAACAGGGGGGACTGTGGAACTTTCACCTCTGCTGTCACCACTGAATCTCCCCCACAGGGTATCTATGTGAGGTTGGGCAGGTGACTAGCACAATTGTTTCTGGGGCAGAAAACACGATCCCTTGCTCTTTAGGGTGCCCAAGATGTACGGCAGTCCCTTGGTGGTCGCCGGTAGTCGCTGAAGCAATTGAGGAGTGTCGGCGATCTCTACAGTGGCATAAGCGGCACCCTTCCCTGGAACTCCTCATAGCCTTTAAACAGCTCTGTGCCTGTGTTCTCTACCTTATCAAACAACGGAAGAAAGAGTGTTGGGAGAGAGAAGTCTCCACCATTAGGTGCCACACGGCACCGTCCCAAGTCTGAGCAAGGATCAAACCTCTTTTCGGGTACAAGGCCCCAACAGCTGGCCCCCGTGTTACCATAAATGGCGAGTTATGTATCGACGCAAACACGATTGCCGATTGCCTCTGCGTCGGAGAATTAACCCCTCCCCTTCCAGCTTTTTTTGCACACTCAAACGGAGGCTGGAAGGGAACATCCTCTCATTCACTACACACTGCAGTGAATTTTGTAATGCCCCATTTACAGAGTGGGAGCTCCTCAGTGCCCTTGCACATTGCCCCGACACAGCTCCTGGGCCTGATCGCATCCACAGCCAGATGATCAAACATCTCTCAACTGACTACAAGCTACATCGTCTCATCATCTTCAACCGGATCTGGTGCGATGGCATTTTTCCATCGCAATGGTGGGAGAGCATCATCATTCCGGTGCTCAAACCCGGTAAAACTCGCTTGATGTGGATTGCTATCGGCCCATCAGCCTCACCAACGTTCTTTGTAAGGTTCTGGAACATATGGTATGCTGGCAGTTGGGTTGGGTCCTGGAGTCATGTGGCTTGCCCAGGGTCGCTCTACCATTGATAATATTGTGTCCATTGAGTATGCCACCCGAACAGCATTTTCCAGATGGCAACACCTGATTGCCGTCTGTTTTGACTTACGTAAAGCATGCGACATGACTTGGTGACATCATAGCATTGCCACATTGCATGAGTAGGGTCTCTGGGGACCACTCCCGATTTTTATCCAAAACTTCCTGTTGCTCTGTACTTTCCATGTCCAAGTTGGTGACTCCCATAGTCCCATCCATATCCAGGAGAATGGAGTCCTGCAGGGCTCTGTATTGAGCATCTTTTTGTATTGGCCATTAACGGTCTAGCAGCAGCTGTCGGGCCCTCCGTCTCACCTTCTCTGTATGCTGACGTCTTCCGCATTTCATACGGCTGCTCCAGTACTGTTGTTACTGAGCAGCTCCTCCAGGAAGCCATCCACAAGGTGCAGTCATGGGCTCTAGCCCACGGCTTTGTTTTCAGCCACAGAGTCGTGTGTCATGCATTTCTGTTGGCGTCGTACCTTTCATCTGGAACACGCACTTCATCTTCATGATGATCCACTGACTGTAGTGGAGACATATTATTTCCAGGGACTGGTTTTCATCGCTCGATTGACTTGGCTCCCTCATCTTCGTTAGCTTAAGCAGAAGTGCTGGCAGCACCTTAATGTCCTTCGTTGCCTGAGCAACACCAATTGGGGTGATGATTGCTGTATGCTGCTGCAGCTGTACAGAGCCCTTGTCCAATCCCGAATTGACTATGGGAGTGGGGTGTACGGTTCGGCAGCACCTTCAGTATTGCATTTTTTCGACCCTGTGCACCACTGTGGGGTTTGATTAGCGACAGGAGCTTTTTGGATGAGTCCGTTGACCAACGTACTGGAGGAGGCTGGTGTCCCTTCACTGCAGATCAGACATGCGCAACTGCTCCCCTGAGCATCCAAATTATCGTCTCCTTTTCCTGCCCACTGCATTCCATCTCCGGCATCAGTGGCCCAGATTGGGGCTAATGATTGTGGTTCGCGTGCGGTCCATTCTCTCTGAACTGGAGTCCTTACCTTTACCCCCTCTACTTGTGGTCCGTTCACGTATGCCTCCATGGTGTACACCTCGGCAGCAGCTTTGTCTGGACCTTTTGCATGGCCCTAAGGACTCCGTTTACCCTGCTGCTCTCCATTGTCACTTCCTCTCGATTCTTGACGTGTTCCAGGGCTGTGAAGTGGTTTTCACTGATGGCTGATAGTCATGTAGGCTTCGCATATGCTCATGGAGGACATAGATCAGCACTCCATGCCAGTTGGCTCCAGTGTTTTCACTGTGGATCTGGCGGCCATATCTCGTGCTTATGAGTATATCCACTCATGCCCTGGCGAGTCATTTCTCCTGTGTACTGACTTATTGAGCAGCCTACAAGCTATCGAGTAGTGCTATCCTCGCCACCCTCTGGTAGCATCCATTCGGGAGTCCTATGTCCAGGAACAGTCTCGCCGTTCTGTGGTGTTTGTGTGGACCCCAGGACACGTCAATCCCCGGCAACTTGCTGACAGGCTGGCCAAACAGGTGACGCGGAATCTGCTTCCAGAGATAGGCATCTCTGAAGCTGATCGTTGTTCTGTCTTACACCGCAGGGTTTTCGAGCTTTGGGAGATGGAATGGCATAACAGCATGCATGACAAACTGCATGTCATTAAGGACACTATGAATGTGTGGAAGTCTTCCATGCAGGCTTCTCATAGGGAATCAGTTGTCCTCTGCCAGCTCTGCATTGGCCATACGTGGCTAACGCATGGTTACCTACTCCGTCGCGTGGACCCACCTCAGTGTTGCTGTGGCTCCCAAATGACAGTCGTTAACCTCTTGCTGGACTGCCCCCTTTTAGCTGCTCTGCGGCAGACTTTTAACTTCCTCAGCACCCTGCCTTTGGTGTTGGGTGACAATGCCTCCACAGCAGCTTTAGTTTTAAGTGTTATCCGTGAGAGTGGGTTTTATATTTGTATGTAGGTTTTAGCGCATGTCCTTTGTCCGTCTGTGTCCTACACTCGGGTGCTTTTAGGGTGGAGGTTTTTAATGTATTGCAGACTGGCTTTCCCTTTTTATTCGCATAGTTGGCCAGCCACTGTAATCTGCTTCATGTTTTACTGTCTTCTGTTTCTAGCGTCTCCGTTTTCTTATTCTCTCTTGTTCCTTTTAGTGTTCGTTGCCTTCCCTTCGTTCTTGTGGCTTTTCCTTTCTTACTGTATTGTGCTTTCTGTTTTGGGCTTTTTATTCTCACACTCGTGGCATTGTTTTATTATTACCAAGGGACCGATGACCTTGTTGTTTGATCGTTTCTCCTGCCTCTAAACAAACAAACAAACAAACAAACAAAGCAACCAACCCATTTCTGGCCAGCAGGTGGATACACACCTAAGTGGAATGACAAGTCATTCAGCAGTTCCCTAACAGATAGCGCTAGCAGCAATCCGGGCAGAAAGAGAAGCATTAACTCTTCATTTAAAAAGTGTTTGGTTAAAAGCAAAGAATAAGAAGACATTCATAATTCATAGAAAATTAATATAAATGCATCATTGGATGCTGTTGCAGGGTGATAAGCTATTCCGTATGCGTTTTCATTGTTCCTCAGATTAAAATTTAGTAGCCTTATTTATTTCAAACGTTGATAGTTCCATAGTGTGTCTGTAGGTTTTCATATCAGCAGTACTAGACGTGCTGATAGTGAAACTTGAAACACGAATTTTGTAGTTAAATGTAGTAGTAGTAGTAGTAGTAGTAGTAGTTAGTAGAAGATGATGAAGAAGAAGAAGAAGAAGAAGACGACGACTTGATTAACTGATTGGTGAAGTATATTTTGTTGTGTCCTGTGATAAGTGGGGTGTCATTGTCAATTTGTCTTGTCATTGTGTTGTCGAAAGGAAAATGTAAGTTGTCATGATTTAAATCATTGTCTTGTAACAAGAGATGTTGCTGACTACCTGAAACTGCCATGAATGCCTTTATCATGAGATCCACTGAATTTTTTTAATTGAAAACCCTGCATTGTTCTCTGGTTTTTCTTTGGAAGATAAACCCCTGGTGAAAGAATAAAAGCAGACACCAAGTCTGTGTATTAAGAAATCTTATGAAAAATATGTAAGGTGTTACCAAACACAATGGTAAAATTCAAAACATTAAGTGGTTGCATTGTAAGGAACAACTGTTTTGTTTTTACTGTGTACTATTTGGAATGGGTAATGATGATTTGGAATGGCGAAAGTGAGGAGTAGGCAAATAGTGTCTTCAAAATATTCTTTCGAAAACTAAAGAACATGAGAGTTCCATTTCACACATCACAGAAGCTGTAAAATACAGTCAGCTAGGTACAGTAAGAATTGACTGTTGTCTTTCACCACCAACACATATTTGAGCTTTGAAACATAATGAGAAGGTTGATCAAAACAGAAGTACAATGAAGAGACTTAGGTGGACTATCTGCTTTTTACTACGTCAAGAGTTAGCTGTTGGAGGTCATGACGTAGGTATCAGTAAATAAAGGAAACTATTTACAGCCTTTGAATTTCTTGGCAGAAGTAAAACCATATGAAAGATCATTTAGCATCCTATGGAGTATTTAAGACACTTTCTCTGACACACAGAGTGAGATAAAATTTCATGTGAAGTTAAAAATAGTCCTTTTATGTCAGCATAAGGCGACAAAACAATGGATGTCTCAACTAGAAGTCAAATGAGTGTAATTGTTTGTTTCCCAGATAATGAATCGGGAGAAATAAGAGAGATAGTGCTATGCAATTGGACTATTAGTAAAAACAAATTAGTATCACAAACATAGGATGGTTGCAGTGTTGTGACAGGAAAAATTATGATGTCCATTCTGTTGTTGAACAAGCATATCTTCATGCTGTCTTTATCCACTGCTACGCACATTAATTGAATCTAGTCCTCCTCTGTGCTTAAAATAAAGTAAAATAAAATAAAAAAAGTAAAAAAATAAAAAAAATTACACAAGTAAAAATCTTTGTGTCCAGTCTAGTGGATTTCACACATTTTTTAGCAGTTCCAGTAAAAGAAGTGAACTTCTTAGGGAAAGGGGATTTAAACCAAAAATTTTGTGTGAAACGATGTTGAATTTTCATTCATGCGCTGTACAAACTGTTATTCTTCACCACATAGACCTGAGAACAGCATTTAATGATGTGATAAACAGTGAAGGGTGGGATGATAATTCTTTACAACAGGCAATTGGGCTAAATAATATACTGGATGATCAAACTTTTCTATTGTACTGCAGCTGTGGAATTCAGTTTTCCAACATTTTCTTTTTTGGCATCTTCCAAAGTAAAACTGTGGACATAGGACGCTGTAAGCTTGATACTGAAACCTGCATTATGGCTTTTGATAGAATAAGATGTGAGGAAATTATTCTGAAACGTATAGTGGAAGCTGAGAGCCTTATAAATTCAGCAAGAGTGTCTAAAATTAATTTTATCAAAAGAGGCAAGTATTCAGAAATTGAGAAGGCCATCATTCAGAATAATTGAAACAGTAGTAGTAAACATGGAAACTAGATACCAGGTCTTTCAAGAAACAGAGTTTACAGAAACTTCCTGGCAGATTAAAACTGTGTGCCGGACCGAGACTGGAACTCGGGACCTTTGCCTTTCGCAGGCAAATTCGCTACCACTTGCCCGCAAAAGGCAAAGGTCCCGAGTTAGAGTCTCAGTCCAGCACACAGTTTTAATCTGCCAGGAAGTTTCATATCAGCGCACACTCCGCTGCAGAGTGAAAATCTCGTTCTAGAGTTTACAGAACTTGTAAATCAGTAAAAGTTCTCAGGTTATAGTAGGTCAAACAATTTCCGATACATGAAGTTGAAAAGCAACTTAAAATACATCCATTCTTTGACACTGCTAAACTGAAAGGGGAACTTATTTATTTACAGCAGTCAAGATAAATGTCCAAAGCCTCAGGACCTCCTGAAAGCCATCATTAACAATAGATTAAAAAACGTTCTCTGAAGGTGTGAATTTACTTTTGTTGGTTCTTAAAATTCCAGAAACCACTGCATCCTGCAAAAGTAACACGAGTACATTCAAACCCATTAAAACATACCTTCAAATCACAATGACAAATGACAGACTGACAAACTTGGCGATTTTGGATGTAGAGAAGGGAACTGCGAAATCTTCAACCAAACTCCTGGAGTTCGTATCTTGTTATATGTTTACACTAGAAAAAGGATAGGAGGATAGAATTAATTTATGAAAAGAAAGTAGCAATGAGTTATGGGTTATCTTTTTATTATTGTGTGGCTGTTTATTATTTTTATCCATTTATTTATAACAGTTTCTGTATTAGTTTCAATCTTAGTAGAAATAGGTATCCAAGTTACTTTTGCAGTTTTTCTATTTTACAAATTTTTGTTGTAAGATTTTTCTTTTTGCAAAATTTGTAATTCTCAGCCTTCCCTACAAAAAGTGCCACACTTCGCCACTTTTAATCACCGATATGTTGTTAAATGACAATTATAACAATTCCTATCAAGAACTGTATTTTTTATGAATTTTCTGTGTACTGTTGCCTTAAAAGGCATACTTTCCTAATATGTGAGTTATAGCATGAAAACAATTAACTATTAAAATTCTTTAAACACCAGTGTAACTTTTGAGTAACTTTATTACAACAAAACGTTCCAGTACTGATGAATTTTCGAGAGATTCTCAATGTGTGGGTGATTAGAAACAACAGAGATTCGTAGGGTGTATGTTATAATATAAAACCCACAAATATGGGTTTCAACTGAAAATGACAAATACAATGTCTTCCAAGTTCTGCCTGTGATGTAGTGTGTTCTTACAGCTTATTGGTTCAGCTGTTAATAGCATGTTTCTGGACTAATGCAGAACTATGTGTTTCATGTGAGGCAATGGCTCGTCATTATGAAATAACAGCAAGTGATGTCACAAGACTTGTGCAGCTCCACATTAATGTTAGCGAACTTGTACTATGCAAGAATGACTTTACTTGTGCTGCAAAACATATCTTTACATTGAAACTGCTGATATTTTTACTTAATGTGTGTTTGGTTGAATGTATCAATTATTCTTTCCTCAGGCCGATGGCATCGTGCTGAAAGAAAGAAAACTAAACATCGCACCTGCTATAAAAAAACAGGTATGTTCAATTACAAGATGAAATTTTGAGAATTTGTAGTGAATGTATTGCTCACTTATGTATTGAGACTACTTTTTGGTACTTTACTCTGATTAACAAACTACTTTTTCCAGAAAATTGATACTGCACTAAATGTTTCAAACTGTTAGTCTCTGTACTACCAGCTGGCTTTTCCAAGCCCAAGTCATGGCTGTCGTTTTTGTTGTTGTTGGATGGTTGTTAGTATTCCTTAATTCATTATATTCTACAATATCCCAATCATCATTTACTTGAAAATAAGCTGTGTGGCCAGAACTTACCTGCAGGAGGTGTAAATCCAGAACTGCTAATAGTGAATTTTCCTTTTGTTACTCTCCTTAGTAGTAAAAGTTTATAGTCCCACTAGCTCTGCAGTTGACGAAGAGAGTAAAAGAATGTATGATGAGATAAAGGAAATTATTCAAATAGTTAAGAGACAAAAGTTGTAATGAGTGATTGATAAGTATTTAGAAAAGGAGAGAATGGACTGGGGTAAAGGAATGAAAGAGGAAGCCACCTAGTAGAATTTTCCACTTGGCGTAGTATAATCGTGGCTAACACTTAGTCTAAGAATTGTGAAAGATGTTGCATATGTGGAAGATACCTGGGGACACTGGAAGATTCCAGATTGATTAAAATCTGGTACCATTATATAAATCGTAAGACATTTCTGGTAGGAGATATGGACTTGGGCTATAATCTGTTGGTTTTGAATTGTAGATTAAGGTGAAGAAATTTCAAAATTTGGGAAATTAAGATGATGGTACCTGGAAAAATAGAAGGAAACAGAAGTTACCGAATGTTTCAGAGAGAGCTGTAGGTGTTGGTCTGAAACGCAGGAAAGGATTACAGTAGGGAATGACTAGGCATCTTTGAGAGATGAAACAGTGAAGGCAATAGAGGATCAAGTAGGTAAAAAGACCAGACGTAGTACAAATCCTTTGATATCACAGATGATACTGAATTTTGTTGATGAAAGGAAGAAATATAAAAATGCAGTGAGTGAAATAGGCAAAAAGGAATGAAATATCTAAAAAATGAGATTGGCAGAAAGTACAAAATGGCTAAGCAGGAATGGCTATAGGACAAATGCAAGACTGTGGCAGCACATATAGCTATAGTTGAATCGGCATAAGAAGATCCCTGACAGTTCACAGCACTGTTGCCAGCTTTCAACTGCTAAGCCCAAATGACTGTAGGCAAAAACAGTAGCTAACTACAGAGCTGTGACAGCACTTAGTCATTGCCATTCAGACATTTAAGAAATTGCATTGCATTACATGTTCGGTTGAGATGGACAAACAAAATTGGCACTCCCAACCTACTACAGCTGTCTGGAATCATGTTACAAAAGCTTGACTGTAGGGTAAAGGCGGGTTCTGCCTATAGGAGAAGAGACTTTTCGTGGAAAGATAAGCAACTGTGTGAATATCAAGAGCTTAGATGGCAAACAAATACTAAGCCAAGAAGGGAAAGCTGAAAGGTGGAGGAATACACAGGGCTGTTAAAAAGAGCATTTTTCCACATGATCAACTTAATATTTGCCCCCACTCCACTCCTGCCCCTCTTCCATACTTTCCCTGATATGCTTTGACCTGTCTCTGTTTTTGCTAATAATTGGGATATGCATTGTATACAACTCGTGCTCCCCCCCCTCCCCCCCTCCTGCTCCGACACCCCTTTCAGTTTGGAGCCCCTAGAGGCCACTATTGTGATGCGTCCCATATAGATATATGTTATGTCTTTGTGTCTGTATAGATACTGAGGCTTGTCATTTGTGGCTTAAATGGGCCCTAGGAATATATGACGAAAAAACTAAATTGCAGTGTTACAGTAAAGAAATAGTACATGAGGACGTGAGAGGAGATACGGTATTTTGAGAAGAGTTTAACAGAACACTGAAAAGACCTAAGTGTTAACAAGGCCCTGGAGTAGACAATATTCCCTCAGAATTTTGTAGATCCTTGAGAAAGCTAGCCACAACAAAGTTATTCTACCGTGTGCAAGGTATGAGGCAGGTGGAATTACCTTCAGACTTAAAGAAGACTGCAGGTGCTGATATGTGAATACTACTGAACCATTTGCTTAATAAGCCATGGTCACAAAATATTGTCATGAATTATTTATTGAAGAGTGGAAAACCTGGTAGAAGCTGATCTCAGGGAAGGGAAATTTAGAGTTCTAGAGAAATATAGGTATATGTGAGGCAATACTGATCATATGATTTATCCTAGAATGTAGGTTGAAGAAAGGCAAACCAATGTTCATAGCATTTGTAGATTTAGTGAAAGGGTTTGAGAGTGTGGACTGGACTGTATTTCTCGAAATTGTGAAGGTAGCAGAGTAACATACAGGTACTGTAAGGTTATTTACAACTTGTACAGAAAGCAGACTGCAGTTACAAGAGTGAAATGACATAAAAGGGAAGCAATAACTAAGGGAGGAGTAATACAGTGTTACAGCCTATCCCTGATGTTTAATCTGTGCCTTGGGGAAGCTGTGACGGAAACAAAGGACAAATTTGGAGAAGTAATGAAAACTTGGAGGTTTTCTGATGACATTGTGATTTTTTTAGATGGTTTAGCTCTTGGAAGAGCAGGTGAACAGAATGGACAGGATCTTAAAGAGGTTGTAAGATGAACATCAGCAAGAGTTAAATGAGAGTAATGGAATGTAGTCAAAATAAATCAGTCTATGCTGGGGAATTAGATTTGGAAATCGGACTACAAAAATAGTGGAAAAGTTCTGCTATTTAGACACCAAAATAACTGATGGCTGATGTAGAAGGGGTGTAAAATGAATCATTTCTGGAAAAAGATGAATTTGTTAGCATTTAATAATACAAATTTAAGTAGTAGGAAGTCCTTTCCAGAAGGTATGTGTGGAATGTCTTGTATGGAAGTGAAATGTGGACGATTGGCAATTCGGACGAGAAGATAACAGTATCTTCTGAAATGTGGTGTTACAAAAGAACTCTGAAGATTAGATGATAGATCGAATAACAAGTGAGGAAATACTGAATCAA
Source organism: Schistocerca cancellata (assembly GCF_023864275.1). NCBI lineage: Eukaryota > Metazoa > Arthropoda > Insecta > Orthoptera > Acrididae > Schistocerca > Schistocerca cancellata. Next base: position 89,185,437 of record NC_064628.1, on the reverse strand, counting down.
AGTGGGGAAAAAATAAATTTATGGCACAAGGATTGGTTGATAGGAAACAGCCTGAATTATCAAGGACTTGTCAATGTTGTGGGTTAAAATTGTGGAGGAAGACAAAGGCTTGAGTAGAGTAGAGTTGAGTTGGTTCATGTGGATGTAGGCTGCAGTGGTTACATGGAGATGAAAAGGCTTGCATGGCATAGACTGGCATGTAGAGCTGCTCCAAACTAGTTTCCGACTGAAGATGACAATAAGTAGTATGTAGATTTCCCAGTCGGACTAACAAATTACTGTTTCAGTTTCAATTACAGATTAAGAGCCGTGCGTATTTTATAATTTGACACTATATAACAACAAGAACTCATTTACTCCTCACAATGCAGAACCAAATAAAACTTCAAAATTCCGCCCTTATTTTTTAAAAACACATGTTACACTTAGAATTCAAGATGAGTTTCTCTCATTTTCTGTTTGTTTACTTTTATCCTCTGTACTTTGTTTCTCATTTAATGTTAATGGATTTGTATGGTTTGCATTGGAATATGTTATTAAAGGGAAAAATTAATCATTTCAATACCCTTTTTTAGCCCTTTGGTCGTTCATATGAGGTTGCATCCCCTCCAGCTGTACATGGCAATGCAATCCTTTGCCAGAATGGTATGCCGTATACTTTCCATAATGGTGTGGCGTATTTTGCATCTGCACCAACTCATGCAGCTGCGTCAACACCCTTAGCAACTGGTGGGGATCCTACAATTTATCCAGGTATGTTGTTGCAAAGTAGATATGGTGTATAATATTATCCATAATGAATTTTCACATTGCAGAGGAATGTGTGCTAATGTGAAACTTTCTAGCAGATTAAAACCATATGCCAGACCTGGATCTGAACCTGAGACCTTTGCCTTTCTTGGATAAGTGCTCTGCCAACTGAGTTGTCCAAGCATGATTTAAGACCTGCCTTCACAGAACTACTTCCACCAGCACTTTTCTCGTCTCTTCCAAACTTCGCAAAAGTTCTCCTGCATATCTTGTGGGACTAGCATTCCTTGTGAGTCGTGTTTAGATATGGAACAATCATCCCTTGGGTCACGTAGACAGTGGGAGTTGAAGTCGGACAGGTGAGGCAGTGAAGTTACACTGTGTTAAGAGGCCAAGCTCCAAGAACTGCTGTGTGTTTGTCTTATGCCCAAAGGTGCCAGAGAAATGTGGGTTCTGAAATAACATGTGATTAATGTGTTTGCTAAAATCAGTATTGTCTTCTCTGGTGCTCAGGAATAGATCAGTCTGCTTGTCCAGGTGTCAGAGAGAAATGCTAGACAGGGCACTGAAACAGCTTGTGTAGTGTGGGTCAAGCCAGTTACCCCTCCTGACTGCGCAGAAGGGGGGGCAGTGGGATCCCATGTGGCAGCCTGCTGACATGCCACAGTGAACTCGAAGGCTTTGGTGCACTCTGAGGGATGCACACTTAAACCCGTACTCACAGCCTCTTCTGGATGACTGTTGTCATGAAGATGGAAGCCCAGGGCTTGCTTAGCACACACAGCATATAGCCAGGAAGGCAGTAGACATGTAGCCTGGGAAGCCGCACTCAGATGCCTACCTAGCAAGTAAAAGATGACAGTTTGCAGCCAGTTGGCTAGGCAATTCACCAGAGGAAGGTCTCGTATGTCTACATATTCTATCAGTCATGGCTGCAACGTATCAAGAGCGACAGTGGGGGCAGGGGGGGGGGGGGGGTGTTCCTCGGGCAAGCAGCATCATATTTCACCAGCAAAGCTAACCTGTAAGTAACGAACTCATCCTGTCAGGATCCGTGATACAGATGGAATGCACACACACACACACACACACACACACACACACACACTGCTGATGTGCTGTCCAGAAAGAGTATTTAAAGCCATTGTAGTAAGTTAGGTAGCCATTGGCTCTTGTTTAAACAGAGGTGTCAACAGCCCTGTCTGCATCGTGGTGTCTCAAGTATGGACACTTTTCCCTGCATCTGTGTTTTCCATCAGTACTAGACGCCTTAGGAGTGGTTGAACGTAGATGTTGCGTCTTATTACTCTGTATTGTAGAGTTCGCAGAACAACATTCTGGGTACCATTGTACTGTAGCATTTGTGTTTCTTGCCATAGCTCTGCGTGCTGTGTGACGAGGTATGGCTGTTGCCCTGCATTTGCAGTACTAGTGCTCTCCATGTGCTGTTTATTACGCTTGTGGTACATGATCTGATTTGGACTGGGGTCCTTCACTGTCTGTGTGGAGCAATAGCTTCGAAAATTTATTAGCACACCTGGAAACAGGATTGCTGTGCAACAGATAGCTCAATCAGTAGAGCACTTGCCCTCAAAAGACAGAGGTTCCAGCTTCGTGTCCTGGTCCAGCACACAGTTTTAATCTGCCAGGAAACATTTATTATTATCTTTATGCCTGTTGACTTTAAATTTTGGAGACGGTGAAGTGCTTATAGTACATACAGTATAATTATTTTACCAGTTCTAAGTATTTTTTTATTTAATTGTAAGTGTTGTATTGTGCAGCACTATAGCTGAAGTTTTTTTATTACTATATTTATAAACAGATTTACAGAAATCCATTTAATTCATAGTTGTTGTGGAAAAAGTAAGCAGTCTGTTTGGAAGAATATAAGAAAAGGTAGAGAATAGGAAAGTTAAATGACTGCTGCTGAAGTTTAAGCATATACTGTTCCTTCTTCCATGGCATTGTCATTCATAGGATGCTGAAATGTTTGAACATCGTATAAAAGTCGACATGAAGGGAATAGGTGGTACTATATCAGCTAAATTACCTTAATTTTTGCAATATCAACAACTTTCAAAAAGTCATTCTTTAACGGGGTTGTGCTGTGTGAATCTCGTGTGTGAATCTGAATCACTTTCACTGCCAGACTATAGAACTCTATTAAACATGTTTTTGCGAGCATTTTAGTTTTTCAATTGCTATAATCACTACCTTTGTTTCTTAATATTAGAATATTTTCACAGTCGGCATATAGTACACAGAATGATACTTTTTACAGCTAAATTCTTAAGGAACACTTCATCGTTTAAACATGTGGCCCAACCAATGGGGCACAGCACATGTATATGAATATGTTACATCGTGCCTGATTGTCTTAAATTGTGCACAGAAATGTGTCATTTGTGCTATCACACAGAAGATACTCGGATACACCACCAGATTGACATCTACATGGATACTCAGCAAATCATACTAAAGTGTTTGGTGGAGGGTTAATTGCCATTTTACAGCTTAAAGATTTTAACATGTTTCGTCTTGAGTTCCGATGAGTGAGCCTTGCTTCTCCATTTCCCTATATTGAGGAATTCCGACAACTCTTTCCATGGATTTTTTGAGGCAACCTAACGAATCGTGTGCAAAGAAACAATATTGACTCTTAATGTCAGGCTATTAATATCTGTGTGCAACAATATGCAGCTAATACTTTATTAGTTGAAATACATTTTTTGCTACGTCTGGTCAGTTTAAATCATTAAGTTCTTTGGCTGCATGTTAAGCTCACAACATTAGCCCACAGGCTTAGCATTTGCATGTGATGTGCAATTTCCTTAAGTGACTATTTATCAACTAACAGGCAAATAAGACCATTCTTTTTGCTCTTATTTGATATCTGTCAATATCTATTTAACAGTAAATTTTCTTCATAGGTCCTTTGCAAAATTACGTAAAACATAGTAAAACTGCTAATCCACACATTATTGACAGCTCCTAAAGGTGCTGTAAACCAAATTCCCTTATTAATCACCACACAAAAAAATGCTGAAAGTAGCGTATAACAGCTAAAGGTCCATCGCTCAAAACATACGAAAAATTGGGAAGGTCATCTGTAGAATCTCCTTAAGTCTTAGATACACATGGCCCTAACACAGGAAAAGTCTTACCCTCTGAACAAATTGTCTAATTTCTCACTTCACTATCCTGCTCTTGAAAGGCGGTCCATTCTGCCGCTGTACAGGGGTCACAGAGGTGGGTCGCTCTCCGCTTCAGGTAAATGAAGACTCTGCAGAACGGATTCAAAACTATTAAAATGTCAGATATTATCATGCTCTAGGTCAATGTATTATGGCTTTGGTTTCTCCCAGTATTGCTGTGTGTGCTTCAGCATCTGTTCTGCATGAATACACCCATCATGGTGAGCTATAAGTTGATTTGGAGAGGTGATGTCAGGTTATAAAATATTGAGATAGGTCAGGTCTCACGCTGAGAATACCCCTAATGGTTAATCTGGTCAGTCCAACAGTGGCAGAATTCGGTTCATCATGGTGGGTTCTGTAACAGTGGCTGGAGGTGGAATGTCTGCTCCTCTATTTCACAAGTTGTAAGTTGTCCTGTTGATCAGCAACCCACTGCTGTGCAGTTGCAGTTGTTGCCCTGATCTTCACCCCTGGCATGCAGCAGCTTGGGGAAAGGAAGCTGTCATTACTTGATGCCCCCCCTCCCCCCCCAGGATTTCTTGCATGAACAGATAACAAACGAAAACCCTCTTCGAAGTTTACTATGCCTCCAATGTAAAACAACCATATGTATAGGCCCTCCCTCCCCCTGCAATAGTCTTTCTAGCAGTGAAGTTATACTTCGTAGCAATTACGTATTGTCTTCCCAACTCTTCCATTACAAGATTTTAATCAATGTAAAAAGCTCAAAATAATTTGACACACTACTTAAGCTAAACAAAATTTAATGGTACTCATCATCCTCATTGTTTCTGAGATCTCAACTCGTATGATATTTCACATGTAGATGGTGCGAGATTCTTCTTTTGGTTCTCATGCTCTATCTTCCCTTGCTCATTTCTTCAGTCGATGGTGACACTTGGGGCAATGAGTCTGGAGCATCTTGAAAAGGTTGTAGGCATCTGAAATTAACTGTAGTCATTAGAGTTTGAAATTCTAGCTTGAGATTTACTGGTGACGAGATCTCAATCTCCTGGTACTGCATCTGGTAACATGTAATAAACTTCTTGGTCTTACACTTTGGGGTGTATGGGCATGATAGCAACACCCACTGCCCTATTCTGTACCCCGCCAGTCTGTCTCCCCCATATTTCCCTACATCTTCCTAGTGCTCCAGGTCTTTGATGTGCACTTTTCGTACATGTTTTCATACTTTCCTTAAAGTCTTTGCAAAAATTCCACACCGGCTCTCTGTTCATCCTGATGTTTGGCTTCACTATATCAAAAGATGAAGGCCTCTTCCTGCCATGCACTACCTTATATGGAGAAAGCCCAGTGCTGGTGTGCGTCACAGAATTATACACTACAGTGAAAAATTGTAAATAAGCATCCCAATTAATATGGTGCTGTTGACATAGTAACTCAGCATCCTATCAATAGTACCATGTACACACTCCATTCTACCATTAGCTTAGTTTTCGCACCCGTGATAAGTGACATAAATACCTAATACCTGATAAGCAGCTTGTAACTTTATCTCAGATTATAGTTTCATGGACACTAAACTTTAGCAACCAGCTATTCGCCATGACCTTTGCCATAGCCAGAACACCCCCACCCCCCCACCACCACCACCACCACCACCACCACCACCTCCACCACCACCACTATGTTTTGTGGCTGTGCGCCCAGCAACCGTGTATCCAATTATTTAAAATGTAAGTCAGCCAATCGGATGCACAAAACTTCTTGAAAAAACCCATTAACCGTGTTCTGATAGTTCTAAGGCCACCTTCATCAGAATGGTAAAAGTTACTTAGAAAAATATACAGGGAGATTCACAAAGAAATGCAAATATTTTATGTTATTCTACAAGGAAAACTACAGAAAAAAGTTCATATAAACATAGGTCAGCAAATGTTTAGTTACAGAGTTACGGCTAGTAAAAGATTTTGCCTGAACTTTAGCAATTTCGCCAGTATGAAGCCATCACAAAACAGTAAGAGGTTAAAGTAAAGCAATGCCCAACGGATTACAAACCAACAACCTCCTTCCTAGTTGCTATGACCAGCTATATCTTCATCTACAATTCTTTCTCCTTTGACGGCATTACCTACAGACAAATCCGGGCTATGGCTATGGGCACCCGCATGGCACCATCCTGTTGTTGTTGTTGTTGTTGTTGTTGTTGTTGTTGTCTTCAGTCCTGAGACTGGTTTGATGCAGCTCTCCATGCTACTCTATCCTGTGCAAGCTTCATCATCTCCCAGTACCTACTGCAACCTACATCCTTCTGAATCTGCTTAGTGTATTCATCTCTTGGTCTCCCCCTATGATTTTTACCCTCCCCGCTGCCCTCCAATACTAAACTGGTGATCCCTTGATGCCTCAGAACATGTCCTACCAACCGATCCCTTCTTCTAGTCAAGTTGTGCCACAAACTTCTCTTCTCCCCAATCCTATTCAATACCTCCTCATTAGTTATGTGATCTACCCATCTAATCTTCAGCATTCTTCTGTAGCACCACATTTCGAAAGCTTCTATTCTCTTCTTGTCCAAACTATTTATCGTCCATGTTTCTCTTCCATACATGGCTACACTCCATTCAAATACTTTCAGAAATGACTTCCTGACACTTAAATCTATACTCGATGTTAACAAATTTCTCTTCTTCAGAAACGCTTTCCTTGCCATTGCCAGTCTACATTTTATATCCTCTCTACTTCGACCATCATCAGTTATTTTGCTCCCCAAATAGCAAAACTCCTTTATTACTTTAAGTGTCTCTTTTCCTAATCTAATTCCCTCAGCATTAATTAGACTACATTCCATTATCCTTGTTTTGCTTTTGTTGATGTTCATCTTATATCCTCCTTTCAAGTCACTGTCCATTCCATTCAACTGCTCTTCCAAGTCCTTTGCTGTCTCTGACAGAATTACAATGTCATCGGCGAACCTCAAAGTTTTTATTTCTTCTCCCTGGATTTTAATACCTACTTCGAATTTTTCTTTTGTTTCCTTTACTGCTTGCTCAATATACAGATTGAATAACATCGGGGAGAGGCTACAACCCTGTCTTACTCCCTTCCCAACCACTGCTTCCCTATCATGTCCCTCGACTCTTATAACTGTCATCTGGTTTCTGTACAAATTGTAAATAGCCTTTCGCTCCCTGTATTTTACCCCTGCCACCTTTAGAATTTGAAAGAGAGTATTCCAGTCAACATTGTCAAAAGCTTTCTCTAAGTCTACAAATGCTAGAAACGTAGGTTTGTCTTTCCTTGGCCTGTGCCAACCTATTCATGGACCATCGAGAGGAATTCTTCTTAAAAACCCAAAATCCTAAACCTCTCACCTGGTTCATATTCATTGATGTCATGTTTGCTATCTGGATCAAAGGTGAGGACACCCTATCGACATTCCTCCAGAACTTCAACTACTTCTCCCCCATTTGTTACACCTGGTCCCTACTCAACCCAACAAGCCACCTTCTTAGATGTGGACCTTCACCTCACTGATTGCTACATCAGTACCTCCATCCATATCAAACCTACTAACCACCAGCAATACCTCCACTTAGACAGCTGCCACCACTGCCATACCAAGATGTCCTTTCTGTACAGCATAACCACCCGTGGTCATCTCATATGCAGTGACGAGCAGTCCCTCTGGAAATATACTGAGGGTTTTGCTGAGGTCTTCACTGAGTGTAATTATCCTCCCAAGCAGGTACAAAAACAAATATCCCATGCCTTATCTTTCCAGTCTCCCACCATCTCCCAAAGTCTCACCGTCCAGCTACAGAGTAGCATTCCCCTTGTAACTCAGTACCGCCCAGGACTGGAGCAACTGTATTACATTTTCCGCCAGGGTTTTGATTACTTCTCGTCATGCCCTGAAATGAGAAATGTCCTGCCCACTATGCTTCCCACCCCTACCACAGTGGTATTTCACCGTCCACCAAACCTACACAATATACTCGTCCAACCTCGCACAACCCCTGCTCCCAATCCCTTAGCTCATGTCTCTTACCCCAGTAAGAGACCTAGATGCAAGACTTTCTCCATACATCCTGCCACCACCACCACCACCTACTCCAGTCAGGTCACTAACATCACCTATCCCATCAAAAGCAGGGCTACCTGTGTAACCAATCATGTGATTTAGAAGCTAAGCTGCAACCACTGTGCTGCATTCTATGTAGGTATGACAACCCACAAGCTGTCTGACTGCATAATGGCCACTGACAAACTGTGGCCAAGAAATAGGTGGACCTCCCTGTTGCTGAACACTCTGCCACACATGATATCCTTCATTTCAATGACTGCTTCACAGCCTGTGCCATATGGATCCTTCCCACCAACACCAGCTTTTCTGTATCATGCAGGTGGGAACATTGCTAGCAGTACATTTTATGTTCCCGTAATTCTCCTGGCCTCAACCTTTGTGAATCACTGTCCTCAGTCATCCAGCCTCCTCCCTCTTCTCATTCCAGTACTACACAGCCGTCATTTCACCATCACACCCATTTTTTTCTCTCTCCCCTTCCCATCTTTCCCCTGCTCTCCGTCTGACCTGCAGCACTTCACTGTCCACCACCCCCACCATACTATACCGCCCCAGCCTCCTCAACTCACCCAGTCGCCACTCCTGTCATGCACTGGTGCTGCTGCTTGCAGTGTGGTTTCAGTTACCTGAGACTGCATGCGCGCGCGTCGGTCATCTGTTGTTGATGAAGGCCTTAATGGCTGAAAGCTTTAATTGTGAGAGGTTTTTTGTTGTGCCTATCTGCGACTCAGCGTCTCCCCTATATGGTGAGTAGCAACTTTCCTTTTCATAATATTGTTATCTATACCTTGTATAATTTTTCTAGGTAACTTTTACCATTCTGGTGAAGATAGTCTTAGAACTCTCGAAACCTGGTTAATGTGTTTTTGAAAAAAAAAATTGTGTGCAGCTGTTTGGGTGACTGTTATATTTTATGTAGTCAGAATGTAATGATTATTTTGTTGGTGGTATCTGGCTAAAAGGTCCTAAAATGCCCATTCCTACACCATCTCAAAAAGATTTGCTGTCTCTGGTAACCTCAGGAGTGGTACCAGCTGAGGGCACAGACCAGCTTGCAGTGCACTTGATACTCTATTCATTACATACTGGTCTATTCCTTTTTTCACCAGTAATGTTCTGCCACTCTTTGACCTTTTGCTTTATGACCCACATGCCCAGGTAGCATGTGATGGTGCATTTCCTTCAACATTTCTTCTTCTGTCTTAGCCAGTGTTTAAGATAGTATGTCTCGGGAAAATTCAGAAAGGGCTTCAGTTTCAAAGAGTGCGGGACAAACACAGGAAGAGATTAGACAAAACAAAAATCAGTATTGTAGTTTTAAATTGTTTTAGTTGTGTTGGGAAAGGCCTCTTCCAGGCACTCCCACACCCATTTCTCCTTGTGGGGGACTTCAATGTCCACAGTCCACTGTGTGGCTTGGTGGCTCAGCTACTACTTGCTCCAGGGGTCAGATGATAGTGACTCATCCATTCCGAGAACATCTGGCTTCTGACTGCCGGTCAGATAACTCACTTTTCCCACAGCTACAGGGTCTTTTTCAGCTGTTGACCTTTGTTTTTGTTCCCCAGCTACTGCAGTCTCTGTTCAGTGATAAGTGGCTCCAGATTTACATTCTAGTGACCACTTCCCAGCATGGATCCGTCTGCCAACTAGCATGGTGGCCAACAGGAGACCACGCAGGTGGATGATACAAAGGGCAAGTTGGTTACAGTACAGTCCACAGGCTATTTTTGAACAAACGGATTGTGCACAGTGGCAGTGGCCCATATCACTCATGAGATCCAAAGGGCTGCCGCAGAGTTCATTCCCAGGTATAGCAACCAACTCAGACAACAGCCTGTACCTTGGTGGAATGACAACTGTCGAAAGGTGATCAGGGCCAGACGGACAGCTCTACAGAACTTCAAACACTATCCAACTAAAGACAATCTTTATGCCTTCAGGTCTGAGAGAGCACATGCAACACGAGTGATCAAAGGACGGAAGAGGGCTTCCTGGAGGGAATTCATGACTTCCCTTAATCGGTCCACTTCTGCTGTCAGAGTTTGGGAATCAGTAAGACTGATTTCAGACAAGGGTAGTACACATCCCCTTACAGCTTTGTCAAATAATAGGGTCTTAATGGACATGCTAGAAGACATGGCTCATTTTAGGTGAACACTTCTTTACTGTTAAGACGTCATCCAAACAAGCTCCTGCTGTTCAGGTATTCCGTCGGACTGCAGAGATGAGGACGCTCAATTTCTTCTCGCATAGTGAGGAAGTATACAACCTTCCATTCTCCATGAGGGAACTGGAATCAGCTTTGTCTGCAGACTGAGACACTGCTCCAGGACCTGATGAGATCCATTATGCCATGCTTCGTCATCTGTGCCCTGAAGTGAAAGGTCAGTTCCTCTCTTGTTTCAATCAGATCTGGTTTGATCAGTACCCCATAGCTTAGAAGGAGGCAATATTAATTCCATTCTGGAATCCAGGCAAGGACTGTAGCTCCCCTAACAGTTACCGGAGTGTCACCCTTCCACCTTGTCTGGCTGCTAGAGTCCCAAGGTCACCTGAGCTGCTTCCATTGCGGTTTCAGGCACTACCGTTCCACTCTTGACAACTTAATTGTACTGGAGACGGCGATATAGGAGTCTCCCTTACGCCGAAACCATTTTGTTTGTGTGTTTTTTGACCTTGAAAAAGCATATGGCACTACTTGGAGGTACAATATCCTTCACCAACTTCATGAATGGGAACTACGTGGATGCCTGACGCTTCTGGTCCAATCCTTTCTCAAGGACCGGCGTTTTCGTTATCACATTGGCGATGCCATGTCTGATTGCTATGTTGAGGAGAATGGTGTGCCCCAAGGCAGTGTTCTCAGTGTCACTTTGTTTGCCATCGCTATCAATGGCTTTTTCTCGACAGTCAGGTACCATGTCAAATGCTCTTTGTTTGTGGATGACTTTGCAATCTTCTACTCTTCCTCTGATTTTAAGATGACGACAAGGCAGCTACAGATGGCCATTAGGAGGCTGGAAACCTGGGCCGAGACAACTGGTTTTCGGTTCTCACCTGAGAAGGCTCTGTGTCAATTTTAACTGTGCTCATTGGCGTTTTAACCGACCAGTGCTTACAATGGGGGACTGTATTTTACATTTTCAAGGCACTGTGCGCTTTTTGGGTTTATTATTTGACTTGAAATTAACATAGCTCCCACACCTGAAAGACCTATGAGGAAAGGGCTTCCAGTCATTGAACATTTTGAAATGCCTTGGTGGAAAAACATGGGGAGCAGACAGGTCCCGCCTCCTGCAGTTTTATAGGGCATTTGTTCAATCACACTTAGACTGTGGAAGCGTGGTCTATGGATCACCCCGTCCTTCTTACCTCCGGATGTTAGATGCTGTCTACCTGTTAGATGCTGTCTACCTGTTAGATGCTGTCTACCTGTTAGATGCTGTCTACCTGTTAGATGCTGTCTACCTGTTAGATGCTGTCTACCTGTTAGATGCTGTCTACCTGTTAGATGCTGTCTACCTGTTAGATGCTGTCTACCTGTTAGATGCTGTCTACCTGTTAGATGCTGTCTACCTGTTAGATGCTGTCTACCTGTTAGATGCTGTCTACCTGTTAGATGCTGTCTACCTGTTAGATGCTGTCTACCTGTTAGATGCTGTCTACCTGTTAGATGCTGTCTACCTGTTAGATGCTGTCTACCTGTTAGATGCTGTCTACCTGTTAGATGCTGTCTACCTGTTAGATGCTGTCTACCTGTTAGATGCTGTCTACCTGTTAGATGCTGTCTACCTGTTAGATGCTGTCTACCTGTTAGATGCTGTCTACCTGTTAGATGCTGTCTACCTGTTAGATGCTGTCTACCTGTTAGATGCTGTCTACCTGTTAGATGCTGTCTACCTGTTAGATGCTGTCTACCTGTTAGATGCTGTCTACCTGTTAGATGCTGTCTACCTGTTAGATGCTGTCTACCTGTTAGATGCTGTATACCATGAGGGCATTCAAATATCGACTAGAGCCTTTTGGACCAGCCCAGTTCAGAGTCTGGTGCAGAGGCTCGTGAACCAACGCTTTGGATTCAGTGACGCATCCTTTTGGCTCGAAAGGCACTGAAAATCTCAGCCTCACCTCAGTCATTGGCATTTAGTTCAGTGATCCAACCCACATTCGAACGACTGTTCAGGAATCTGCCCCAAGCGACCAAGCCATTTGGTATATGTGCTACAGACTGTCTCAAGGATCTGGATCTCTTGGTCATGAAAATACATACCCAAGGATGGAACACACTGCCGCCTTGGTGTCTTCAGAGGTCCGAAGTGGTTTTAAGCTTGTCACAGCACAAGAAAAGTTGTACTCCAGATTTGGTTTTTACAACTTTATTTTCGTCTATTTTAAGTACACACACCATAGTTTTATCATTATTTATACAGATGGATCCCAGCAGGAGAAGGCTCTCGGTTGTTCTGCTGTTTTCCTTGATAGGGTTTTTAAAGTGCGTCTTCCAGAACAGTTTACAAATTATGATGCCGAGTTATGTGGCATTTTGATGGCACTGGAGAGGGTTCACAAGACATTACCATACGAGTTTTCTTGTCTGTTCCAACTCTTAGTGCACTGCAAGCACTTCACCAAATGTATTCGGTTGACCTGCTGATTCAGTTCATCCATGACTCCTTACAGCAGCTCCAGCACCATGGCTAGGTGGTGATCTTTTGCTGGGTACCTGGCCACATTGGGATACAGGGTAACAACATGGCTGACAAAGTTGCCAAGAAAGCATGTTGGGATAGTGCTGTCCATGAGTCTCCCATCCCGTTGCACGCCATTATCTCATTTTCTGACAGATGCATCATGCGTCAGTGGGAGACTGAATGGTTGTATGTGACAGACAACAAACTGCGGTCGCTCAAATCGACCACAAAGGCTTGATGGACTTCATGTCAGCCTCGCTGCTGGAAGGAGGTTTTGTTTACCAGACTATGCATCGGGCGTAGCCCTTTCACATAAGATTTCCTCCTCCGGTGAGAGGATCCACCATTCTGTGAAGTTTGTGGTGTGCCACTTTCAGTTCAGCACATTGTGGCTACCTGGGTCCTGTATACTGATATTAGGGCAGCCCTCGGTCTCGCAGGAGATCCCACCATTCTCGCAGATACAGATACCAGCGTTAAAAGATTGGTGAAATTTTGTGAACTGTCAGGCCTCCACATCTCCTCCTAAACCACTGGACCAATTTCAACTAAATTTGGTACACATGCACCGTACTGTCAGGCAAAAATTGCTGTGGGAGTAAGAACCACCTACTTATCAAAGGAGTGGGGTTTGGGTGAAAAAGCATAGCCTGCAGTGCCCGAATTCCCAGACTTTATTCATCCAGTATTTGAGAATGAGAGTGCATAGCAACTTGCAATAAACTTTACACATAATTTCAAATCTTAATAAAATTCCTGCAGCAGATGATAGGAAAAATGTTTAGTGCTTACTACTTTACCACAATTGATGCAGTAAAAGTAATGCACGAGGTATGACGTAATTTATTAATCCTTTACTAGTTACTGTATTGGCGATACATTTTGCACACAGTGTGAGCATATACCACTGAAGGTAAGTGACTCACATTTCAGGTGATTAGATGTCATGAACATTGAAGACAAGACCAGGTGCTGCGTGGTATGGGTGTGGACTCACAACTGTAAATAAATACCTGAGCAATGCCAGGTTCTCTTCTAGTTGCTTCATAAATTCTGTTTGTACAGTCCCTGAGAATTGCACTTGAAGCTCTGCTTCAAAAAAATGGTTGGGGTTTATGGTTGGTGAATATAGTGAAATCCTGTCTCCAATGATGCCAAGAGGTGCCTGATGGCTTTGTAAACTGCCCACTCTGTCAAATGCACTAAAAGTGTTGCATTGTCTTATATTTTATTTCCCTGTTTTGAAAGCTTGTTGCATTTCCAGTGATAAAGCAACACTCAGCTCACCTTAGGCTTTGGTGCCTGAGAGTGCTGCCATAAGAGGTCCTTACAGTTTCCCTTCCGTGGCAGGTGTCAGTGGTAACAATTTAGGAAGTGGCACTTTCTGTGTAAATGCTCTCATAAATGGAGAAGTTCCTGATGCAACCAAATATCCCAAAAAGACTACTTGTTTTTGTCCTAGCACACACTTCCTGGTATTGATGGTTACACCAGTCATTGCGTCCACAGGACACCTGTCTCAAATGCTCTGCACGTTCGCTTGCTGTTTCAGGAAAACTGAATTTATCATCAGTGTAAGCAAAACAGAAATGTAGCCCACACAAAACTTGGTCAAGAAATGGTTGCCACATCTGGGCTAAGTTTTTAAGTCCAAAAGGCATGTAATAATTTTAAAGACCAGAAGGTGAATTATGATAATCTTGGGTATGTCATCTGCTGCTTGTGGAATCTACATATAAGCTCTCCCCCCAGGGGGTCCACAACTCTTTTGTGGATACGTGCGTAGCGAGCACGGGGCCCCGAGCTAGTGTGGCTCTTTCCTTTCCGGGCTACATACCTTCCTTTTCCACATCCTTCCCACCCCCACCCCCACCCCCCACCATCATCCCCCCCACCCCCACCATCATCCCCCGCACCATCATCCCCCCCACCACCACCACCACCACCACCACCACCACCTCCGTCTCTTCCCTTCCCTTTCTCCCCCTCTGGGAGTATGTTTAGTGCCTACGTCTGGAGACAGATGCTTGAAACTGTTTTACAGTCTCTCTTCTTCGCTTTCTCTGCTGGCAAGTCTCTGTCCTTACTTTGTTCCTTCTCTTTTCCTTACCTCTTCTCTTTAACCTCTTCTCCTCCGTGGCACTTGAGACCTCTCTTCTTTCTTTTCCTTTCCTTTTCTTTGTTCCTCCCTTTCTCTTTTTTCCGCCCCATGCGTGTCTGAAGGCTGACCCACGTGTAGCCGGTGATGGGGTAACGCGTAGTTCCCCACCCCAGGTAGACAGGTAGGACACGTACGTACTCCCTGGTAACGGCCAGGCCCATGGAGGGGTGATTACCTGAGCTGGTACCTTCAGAAAGTGCCGATTGGTCCCTCCGTCCGTTTCTCGGGAGCTGCGACCTGAGATGTGAACCATCACCTAAGGCGGGAGTGCCCTCAGAGAGGCCCCCCACAAGGAAGGAGCGCGCCATTGGAGACGCTGGTTATTATGGGGGATACTTTAGCAATGGTTTCCTCATCATCTGCTATGTCTGCTCACAAGCGAAAGTTAAATGAGTCTCAGCCACGGACAATTCTTCCATTAGTGTCACAGTTCCTTGTTGTTTCTCGGTCGGACAAAGGTCAAGACTTCTCCAAAGTCAACCCTTTCATTATTCAGCAAGGTGCTGATGCAGTTGCAGGTCCTGTAAAGTCTTGTTCCCGATTATGAAATGGCACCTTGTTGTTAACCTGTCAGTGCCCTCCAGGCACAAAAATTGCTGCATACTTCACTGCTACGCACCTTCCTTGTCCGGGTGGAAGTGCACTGCACTTCAAATTCATCATGTGGGGTGGTTTATACACGCTCCCTCGATTGATGGTCCGATGAGGAAATTCAAAACTACCTGTCTGACCAGGGCGTAACGGCTCTTCATCAAGTCATGAAAAGGGTTGACAAGGACTAGGTTCCAACCCGTACTGTCTTCTTGACATTTGACAGTTCAACTTCCATCGAACATAAATGCAGGCTATGAGATAATTTCCATTCGCCCTTACATCCCAAACCCTACGCATTACTATCGGTGTCAGTGGTTCAAATCATACCAGCCAGTCATGTTCCAATCCGGCCAAATGTGTTAAGTGTGGCAAGGATGCCCATGAGGGTGCATGTCCACCTCCATCCCCTCGTTGCACCAACTGTATGGGTGACCACGCAGCTTCCTTCAGAGATTGCTCCATTTTCAAAGACGAACGGCTCATTCAGGAAATCAGAGTGAAGGGAAAGGTGCCGAACTATGCAGCTCGAAAGTTATTCACCAGTCGAAAGCCCACTGTGCCTCACGCAGGTAAATACAGCGCTGTCCTTGCCTCTCCTTAGCCTACAAAGGAGGCAGCCACACAGACTTGTGATCTCACCTTTAGTGCCACGGTCGTCAGATTGGCCAGCGCAAATATCATCCATTCAAACTCCCCACTATCACCTGCTCGCTCTATGGCTCACCCTTCATCGGGTTCTGCTAAATCACAAGCCCCAAAATCAGACACCAAGACTTCCAAAAAAAGAGCTTACTTGTGAAGATTTTTTACGTACCCCGACTTCACAACCATCGATTTCTCCCTTATCTCAATGCCCTGTTTCCAAGAAGGCTAATCAGAAACCCAGTTCCTCTCCTTCTCCGCCACGGCGTGTCTCATCTACAACACCATCTGGCGGTAACTGCCCTCGGCCGTCTTCTGTGTCGCCAAGGCGCACTGCTGGCAGCCGATCAACTGGTCGATCACTGGTGGCAGGAGCTGCTCCCGAACAACCTGTGGATCAGGATCTGCAGCCTTTGGCTGAATGTCGTTCCACGTTGTCAGCCACCGGCTCTGAGCAGTCGTTGAGTTGAGGGCAACCTTGACCGCATTCTTCACATTTCTGTCCACCCTATGTCCATTATCCATTGGAATATCCGCGGTATTTGAGCCAATCTGTCCACCCTATGTCCATTATCCATTGGAATATCCACGGTATTTGAGCCAATCAGGATGAATTGTCGATCCTCTTAAGTTCCTACTCGCCGGTCAACTTCTGTCTTCAGGAAACAAAGCTGCGTCCCCATGATCACTTTGTTTTCCCTCATTCTCAGTCAGTCTGATTTGATCTCCCCTCTGTTGATGGCACTCCAGCACATGGAGGACTCGTGATTCTTCTCCATGATACTGTCCCTTATCACCCAAACCCCTTAAACAGTTCCTTCCAAGCTGTTGCTGTCCGTCTTTCCCTTTCTGGATACTCCTTCTCTCTTGTTCTGTATGCATTCCATCGTCCACACCAATGGCTAGAGCTGATCTCCTTCATCTTCTTGGTCAGCTACCGCTCCCCTATTTGCTGGTTGGGGACTTCAATGCCCACCACCCACTTTGGGGATCTCCACAGCCTTGTCCACGTGGCTCACTATTGATAGAGGTCTTCCACCAAGTGGATCTTGTTTGCCTCAACACTGGGGACCCTACATTTTTGTCTTCCTCCATGACAAATTTCTCTCATTTGGACCTTTCGGTCGGTACTGTTCCGCTAGCTCGTCACTTTGAATGGTTTGCTCTTGCTGATACACACTTGAGTGACCACTTTGCATGTGTCCCTAGATAGCAGCCAAAACTGCCATATATGCGCCCGAGACGCTGGAAGTTTGCCCAAGCCGATTGGACACTTTTATCATCTCTAGCGACATTCGATGACTGTCACTTTCCTAGTGTCGACGATTAGGTCACTCATATTACAGAAGTTATTCTTACAGCTGCAGAACATTCAATACCTCGCCCCTCCGATATGCCCCGGCGCCCCCCAGTTCGTTGGTGGACAAGGCGTGCCGTGACACAATACATGAACGGTGGCGTGCTCTTTGCATTTTCCGCCACCATCCTACTTCGGCCAACTGTATCCACTATAAGCAGTTCCGTGTGCGACGCTGTCGCATTATCCGCTATAGCAAGAAGGCTAGCTGGGACTTCTTTACTAGCTCATTTAACACCTTCACTCCATCCTCGGAAGTTTGGAGTCAGATTCGACGATTATCTGGTGCGCCTAGTTTCTACACGGTCTCTGGTCTCACTGTTGCGCATGATACTTTAGTGGACCCTGTCGCAATTTTTATCTCATTGGGTCAACACTTTGTTGAGATTCTGAGCTCTTCAAATTACCCACCAGCTTTTCTCCCGAAGAAACGTGCAGCGGAAGTGCGACCTCTTGCTTTCTCCTCTCAAAATCACGAAAGCTATAATACTGTTTTCTCCATGTGGGAACTCCAACACGCACTCTCTTCTTCTCGCTCTTCCACCCCAGGACCGGATGGTATCCACATCCAAATGTTGCTGCATTTATCATACAATAGTCTGCGCTACCTCCTTCGCCTTTATAATCAAATTTGGACCGACAGTACTTTTCCCAGATGATGGCGGGAAGCTATCGTCGTTCCCGTCCCAAAACCTGGAAAGGACAAACATCTCCCCTCTAGCTATCGCCCCATTTCTCTCACGAGTAGTGTTTGTAAGGTTTTGGAGCGTATGATGAATTTCCGTTTAGCCTAGTGGCTGGAGTCCTGAAGCCTTTAAACACCTGCCCAATGCCTTTTCCGAAAGCATCGTTCTGCTGTTGACCATCTTGTTGCTCTCTCCACTTATATCATGAATAATTTTCTCAGGAAACGCCAAAAAGTAGCAATATTTTTTAATCTGGAGAGAGCATACGATACCTGTTGGAGGACAGGCATCCTCCGCACACTGTTCTCTTGGTTAAAGTGTGGGTGAACACTACTTTCTCCCGTATTTTCTCTCAAGAAAATGGGGTACCCCAGGGCTCTGTGCTAAGTATTGTACTGTTTGCCATTGCCATAAATCCAATTATAGATTGTCTCCTTCCCGATGTCTCGGGCTCCCTTTTTGTGGACGATTTTGTGATCTACTACAGCTCTCAACGGACCAGCCTTCTTGAATGACGTCTTCAAGGATGTCTCGATAACCTCCACTCTTGCAGCATCGAAACCGGCTTTCACTTTTCTCCCAGTAAGACAGTTTGTCAATTTTTGGCATTGTATGGAGTTTCTTCCTCTTTCCTTACATCTAGGCCCTGTCAGCCTTTCGTTCGCGGACGTCGCTAAATTCTTGGGTCTTATGTTTGACAGAAAACTGTGCTGGTCCTCCCACGTCTCCTGTCTTTCTGCTTGCTGTCTGCGATCCCTCAACACCCTCTGTGTCCTGAATGGTACCTCCTGGGGAGAGAACCGAGTGGTCCTTCTCCGCCTCTATCGCACCTTAGTGCGCTAGAAATTGGACTATGGAAGCATAGTTTACTCCTCTGCTCGGCTGTCTATTCTTCGGTGTCTCGACTCTGTCCACCACTGTGGATTACGTTTAGTGTCTGGAGCTTTTTACACCAGCCCTGTGGAAAGCCTTTATGCTGAGACTGATGAACCTCCGCTGTCCAATCAGCGAGCTGCTCTTCTAAGGTGTTATGCTAGCCATCTGTCTTCCATGCCTGCTAATGTGGCCCATGACATTTTTTCGACGCCTCCTTGGATTTAAGGTATGCAGGCCGCCGTTCCTCTCTACCACCACTGGGAGTCCGCTTCCGTCCACTGCTACGTTCTCTTTTCTTCCACTTTCCTAAAACTTTCTTGACAATTTAGGGTACAGCACCGCCTTGGCTCCGGTGCCGGACCTGCCTGCTCCGTGACCTTTGTCAGTTTCCCAAGGATGGTACCACTTCTCTTGTTTATAGTTGGGCATTTGCTGCTCTATGTGCACAAATGAAGGATGCCATAGTTATTTACACTGATGGCTCAAAATCATCATTTAGTGTTGGGAGTGCCTACATTGTTGGTGACACCCCTAATCGATTTTGGCTTCCCGACCAGTGTTCGGTTTTTACTGCGGAACTTTACGCTGTTCTCCAGGCTGTCCAATACATCCGTCGCCATCAGCGGATACAGTATATTATATGCTCAGATTCTCTCAGCTCTCTTCTCAGTCTCCAAGCTCTCTATTTTGTCCAGTCTCCGGTCCACCGAATTCAGGACTGCCTCCACTTGCTCCACTTGGGGGGCGTCTCTGTGACATTCCTCTGGATCCCAGGACATGTTGGTATCTGTGGAAATGAGGTGGCCGATACAGCGGCCAAGGCTGCAGTCTCTCTTCTTCATCCTGCTGTTCGCATGGTTCCCTTGGCCGATTTACGGAGTGTTTTATGTCGTCATGTTACTTTTTTATGGCACGCATATTGGTTGACACTTTCCAATAATAAATTTTGGGACGTGAAAGTTCTTCCCTGTGCTTGGACCTCTACCTCCCGAACTCGTTGTCTGGAGGAGGTAATTTTAACTAGACTCCGGATAGGGCACTGTCTTTTTTAGCCATCGACATCTTTTAAGTGGCGATCCTCCCCCGCTTTGTCCCCACTGCTCTCAACTGTGGATGATGAGACACCTTTTACTTGAGTGCCCCTATTTTATTCCGTTACGCACCAGTCTACAGCTGTCGCCTGATATATCTTCCATTTTAGCAGATGACACGCACTCAGCCGATTGCTTTCTCGAGTTTATTAGTGTCAGTGAGATGTCAGTCATTTGAAGCTCTTTTTGGGGACAAACAACCCTCCCTTTTATAGTGGTTTTTAAGCTTTCCTTCAGTTTTTTGCCCCCCCCCCCCCCCCCCCCCCCCCCACGAATGCAACCTGAGTACTTCTCAATTTCCTTGCTGTATTCATCTCTCTCTCTCTCTCTCTCTCTCTCTCTCTCTCTCTTCCCTCCCCCCCCCCCCCCCCTCCCCCCACGAATACTAAACGGGTGATCTATCCCACGAATACTAAACGGGTGATCTATTGATGCCTTGGAATGTGTCCTGTCAACTGATATCTTCTTTTAGTCAGGTTCTGCCACAAATGTTCCTCTCCAATTCTATTCAGTACCACCTCATTAGTTGTGAGATACCCATTTAATATTCATCTTTCTTCTGTAGCACTGCATTTCAAAAGCTTATGTTCTGTTCTTGTCTAAACTGTTTATTGACCATGTCTTGCTTCCATACATCACTACAGTCTGCACAAATAATTTCAGAAAAGACTTTTTGACTCTTAAATCTATACTCAGTGTTCACTAAAGTTTGTCTTCTTCAGAAACACTTTTCTTAACATCACCAATCTACATTTTATATCTGCTCTACTCCAACCATCATGTTACATTGCTGCCAAAATAGCAAAACTCGTCTGCTATTTTAAGTGTCTCGTTTTCTAATCTAATTCCCTCAGCATCACCCGATTTAATTTGACGACATTCCATTAGCCTTTTTGGCTTTAGTTGTTGATCATCTTATATCCTCCTTTCAGGACACTGTTCATTCTGTTCAGTTACACATGTCCTGATCATAATCGTTGCTACAGTTTTATATTTGCTTACTGTCAGTGGGTACTTTTTAAACTTCATATTCCATTCATCTAATGTTCCCTGTACCTGTAGGTCTGTGTCTCTCCAGATGGCTAGATCATTAGCAAAGGCTAAAGCATTGAGATCACCATTTCCTGTCACTTTGATTTCTTTTATAATCATGTCCTTAAGTGCAATTAAAAATTATTGGGGAAGCTGTCGTACACTGCTGGGCTCCTCTGTCCTGAACCAATATAATCTGCCGTTACCCACTTGTACACAACTTCTGCAGCCTTCACATAGCATTTGCACGTTTCTCATTAGTTTTTCTAAGCACTCCCAGATACTTCCACTTTGACACACTGTCATATGCATTTTCCATATCCAGGAATACACTTATGAGAACTTCACTTGCTTTCTCATTACCTCAGTGCAAATATGAGACCTGTTGTTCTACTGAATCCATGTTGTTCCTCTTCAAACTGATTTTTTGATGATCATCTTAATGTCTTAAGACATTATAGTAACAAAGTGATTCCTCTATAGTTAGAACAGTTCATCTTTCTTCCTTTCGTGAACTTTGGTATTATAATCCCCTTCTTTGTCATCTGGTACTTTTCCTTCCAATTGACTCCCAGCATTCGACGTATTCATTGTATTCTTTGGATGCCTGCTGGCTTGTTCCTGTCTACAAGTCAATTCATCTAGTCTGGCTGATTTTCCTCCTCTCAGTTACTGAAAGTCATTTTCTGTCTCTACACAGGTAATAGGTGGTTATTCCATTTCAAGTTCTGGTAACTCCTTTGTCCTGTTTTTCTTTCATTGTCCCCTTGCTAGACAGTAAAGCATTGTGGTGTTCTTAAAAAATCTCTGATCCGTTCTGCAACTTGGACTTTACTCTGTTTCTATCACTTTCCTGCTTTCACTATGACCTTTTACTTTCTGCCAAAGCAGTGTAGCATTTTATTGCTTCCATTGCTGTCTAGTATCAGTCATCAGCCTTAATTTGAGGAAGACACTTCTAAGAATGTTTGTTTGGGGCACAGCATTGTACAAAAGTGAACTGTGGACTGTATGAAAACCAGAAAAGAAAGATAAGACATATGTTAAGACATAAAGGAGTAAAAATTTTGAGTGCTTAGTGTTGTGCAGCTTTTATATTTGTTAAAGAACACACACATCAAGATGATCATCAAAAGAATTTATAACTAAAATACATGTCATTGACAGAGAGATACATAATGTTAGTAGACTTTTTTTTTGCTATTATATATACAGTTGCTCTGTTGGAGAAACATATGTGCAGTTGTTTGTTTCTCTGTATCAGATGCCACTGGCCATAGGTTATACACCTGAATGCTGGTTTGGATAAAACATTTCAAGTGCAGCTCATGGTGTGTAGGATATGTCCTTGATTCAAGGAGTAACTTCACGGTACTTAGGCGAGCTGGAGAGGATTAAAAGTGTAGGAAAAGACACAGTGGAATATTTGCAACAAATAATTAATTATTAGGCACAATTGCTGTCCGGAGATGGATGCCTGTACAGGAGAGGAATCATGATGAATAGCATTAACCCCCCCCCTTAAAAAAAGACACACACCCCCCCTCTCTCTCTCTCTCCCTCCCCCTCTCCCCCTCTCCCTCCCCCTCTCCCCCCAAATGGAGAGGTTAGGCAATGAATCTGTTTGCCAGAGATTTCGCCGCTGACACAGAAGAGACTTATTTATGAAGGGAAATGAGAGATCTTTAAAATAAAGAAAATGAATAATCTGTAAGCAAATTTACTTACATGAGCAACTGATTAAACTACATACATGATTGATTTGGTCATTATTGCAGATTTAAAGCCTGTATAAAATCCACAGTACTGTACTTTGTGGTACCAACGGCAGTATCCATAAGCAGCACCTTGTTGCTATAAAATTTGGGTTACATGAATATGCGCTGTGTGTGTTTATGGTGATACGATAAAACACTTTCTTTGAAAGGTCATTTTACTGCAAGCTCTGTCTAGTAAATTGCAATGAATTTGTATGTTTTTTCCTACACATTGAGGTGAGATGGCTATCAGAAGGAAAGGATTTGTGAACTTTTTGATAAGTCAGTAGTTTATATGGCCGATTTGCTAAAGCTTTTGTAACTGAATTGGAGCATGTAGTCTTGAAGTTGCCCGTCTTGCAGATACAGAGTGCGTTCCATAAGTAATGCGACCAATTTTTTTCTGACGCAACGGTACACCACAGCGTGTTGTAACTGGCTGGGATAAGTGGAGGGGGGTGTTAGCTTCAAAATGCTTTTCATCTCATTTGGCTGCGAGCTGCCGGAGAGTCAGGACATGCGTTTCCGTGAACCCCATTTTGAGTTTATGTAACATGGCACAATGGATCATTCTGTAGAGCAATGGTACACTACCAAATTTTGCATTAAACCTGGGAAGTCTGCCACCGAAAAGTTTCCATTACTTCAGCATGCCTTTGGGACTGATTGCTTGTCCAAATCACAAGTTTTCCGATGGCACAAGTCTTTCATGGAGGGCCGAGAAGAGATCAGACGAACCTCGCAGTGGACGGCCATCAACTGCACGATTCGACGAAAATGTGACGCGTGTGCACGATTGTTTGACCTCTGACAGACGGCTGAGCCTTCAATTGACAGCACAAACCCTAAACATGTCAAAAACAATCGTTTTCCGCATTGTGACCGAAGATTTGAACATGAGGAAGGTGTGTGCCAAACTCGTCCCAAAAGTGTTGACCAACGAAGACAAGCACATGCGAGTGCTTCGGTGCCGAGAAATGTTGGAAATTTGTGAAAATGATCCTCATTTTTTAAACTCTGTTACCACTGGTGATGAGTCGTGGATTTTTGAGTACGACCCTGAGACAAAAAGGCAGAGTTCAGAGTGGCACACCCCATCGTTGCCCCGTACCAAGAAGGCACGCATGAGTAAGTCCAGGATCAAAACCATGCTCATTGTCTTCTTTGACGTCAGAATTCGTACCTACCGGGACTACAGTGAACTCAGCTTTTTACTTGGAAGTGCTCAAAAGACTGAAAAGGAGGGTCTCGCGCTGCCAAAGCGACATCAAGGACATGTGGAAAGTTCACCATGACAACGCGCCAAGTCACAGCGCCTTCATTGTCAATGACTTCCTTGCCAGGACAAGGACCCCATTGGTTCCCCAGCCTCCCTAAAGTCCTGACCTGGCTCCCACTGACTTTTTCTTTTCTTTTTTTCTTTTTTCTTTTTCTTTTCTTTTTTCTTTTCTCCCCCCCCCCCCGGTTAAAAGGAGTCATGAAAAGAAAACATTGGGACATAATTGAAAGCATCCAGGCACATGTTACATCAACTCTAAAGGACGTTCTGGAAAAAGGCATTCCAGGATACCTTCCAGGCCTGGAAACACTGCCTCCAAAAGTGTATCGACGTAAGAGGGTGCCATTTTGAAAATTTTTGATTATTTGTACGAATAAATTCAATAAATGATTTTTTATGAATTTGGTCGCATTACTTATGGAACGCACCTTGTATATTTGAAAAAGTAAATGAGGTCACCTTAAAGCTGCAGACACGCAATGAATTTTTCAGGATAAATGTATAAAATTTTAATTCATTGTTAAACTGAATATTCACACTCATAACTTGAGTCAGTGTGAATTAAGTCTCTTTCCGCATCTGAAAGAAATGTCTGAAATTTGGCCCTGTCATTGCGTTCATACCTAAATGCTTTTTGGGCACAACTCAAACGAGATATAAACTACAATTCATGATATATGTATCCTTGACATACCAAATTGGGTACTCAAACCATTTTGCCAAGATGCTGGACAGTATGTGATGTAGACCGTACTTTGTTCATAAAATTATACAGCAAGATCAGTGTTAGCTGCTGGTAACATTGTGCAAACTTTCTTAATATTATGATGTGCTTGATGCTTAGTGTTAGTGCTCACATATACTTGAGGAATACATAGTTCATTTGTTTTTGTTTTGGTTTTCTTCTGAATGTTTTTTAGTAGTTAAATTCATTTTAGATATTTTTTGTAATTGTATATCCTTATATATAAAATTCTTGTGTAACAGTGTTAGTTGCCATACTCATCCGAAACAGCTCGATCGATTCTGATGAAATTTTACATGTATATTCGATATGTCTGAGAATTGGTTGTAATATATCTTTCATACCCCTAAGTGGTAAGGGTGGTCCACTCCAAAAAAATTTCTAATTTTTTGGACAAAAATTTTTATTTTTTTATGATGTGGCATTACAAAATACACGCAACTCTTAAGTTTTGACCCTTCTGCCACCAACCTCTATTTTTTAATAGCGATTTTAGTAATTTAATAATGTTCAACCCCTTTCGATAACTGATCACTTGATCAGGAGGTTGGGTGAGGAAGGCAAGGATGGTGGGAAGGAAGGTTGAGCAAAGGTATGCGTAGGCAGCAAGGGAACAGGATATGGATCTAGCAGTGGTGTGCAGTCTGGGCCCAGGTTGGGGAAGAACTGTGTGGCAAATCCTGAAATGAAAGAATGGGCTGAAAAGCTCACTTGGAGTCAGCCTTCATTCACTGCCCACCCTCAAAACCTCCTTGTTCCTCTCACCCATTCCACGTGACACAAACCCTCACCCCAGTTTAGCTACTAGCTATGATGATCTCAATTTGGACAAAATTGCTTTGAGCACGTGTGTTGTTAGTCGGCTTACTCTGAAGGAGAATATTACCTGCAACGTCACTAACGTTTTCAATCTAGTTTACTTGCCTGTCAACTATTTGGTATGTGTATTTTACAGTCAGTTATTCTAGAAGAAGAAAATTGTTTGGAAACCAGTACTAATTTTAGTTTTGTTTATGTGCCTGTCAACCACTGTCGCTCTAATGTGCAGGAAGTGGTTACCTTTTGCTACCTCCATTGTTTTATCCCACCCAGTACTTAACAGTACCGTACAAATATTTTAACACCATAACTTTTAATGTAATATATTTCTGATATACAGGGCCTGTGGTTTAGTTTAGATCATATTATGTAATGACTAGCTGGTTTCTCAGAAGTGCTTTTGTTAAGACTTAAAGAAAAAAGTAATCATAGCATAGTGTTAGAACACATTAGTGAAGTAAAGCAGTCTGTGTTCCAGCAACAGCCGCCGCAGCATATGTGCCCCAGGCAGCAGCAGCTGCTGCTGCTGCGGCGGCAGCAGCACACTCGCCCCCAGCCACGTATCCTATTTTTTACCCATGCACGGCTCAGCCCATCTACATGTCGCAGCAGTTTCAGTATCCAACTCTTGCGGTGAGTGTTATGTGTAGCTTGCATTACGACAATGTTCTTTTATTTTTTTAATGAACACAATACTGATGAAGAAAGCAGTAGTATGTAGTCACAGATTGTCATGTGCCTCTTTTAATGTGGTTTTGTGGCAGTTAGTTGTCTGTTTTGGGTGGTATCAAATATGGAAAAAAAAACAATAAAGGTGAGACAAAGAAGCAGTACATATGTCGTAGAGAATAAATATCTGGCAACAATAGCTCTTAAGTTGTGCTTCTTTACAGA
Source organism: Schistocerca cancellata (assembly GCF_023864275.1). NCBI lineage: Eukaryota > Metazoa > Arthropoda > Insecta > Orthoptera > Acrididae > Schistocerca > Schistocerca cancellata. Next base: position 89,158,812 of record NC_064628.1, on the reverse strand, counting down.
ATTATTTAGTATGATAGTATCAACTTTGAAAATACCAGCTGCTTTGAATCGTGATGAGAATACAGTGTATATAAGATTCAGTTAAAGGATTAGAAGTTTGAGGAAGAGGCAAAAAAAGAAACAGGTGATATGAACCATTCATAAATCATCCATTTTGTTTGAATGATGTGAGATTTTGACACTACATGTTAGAAAGTGGTTGGACAAAAGATCATTGACAGTAAAATTAGCATTTCAGGAAAGGAATAATATTTAAATCAGACAGATTGATAGTTTTCAACCTCCCACCCCACCCTGTTTTCTGTGAGGGAGGTGGCAAGGCACTGGACTCCTGTTCAGGATGACAGCAGTTGAAATCCTTGTGAAACCATCCAGCCAGATTCTGGTGTTTCATGGTTATCCTAAATCATTTAAAGCAATTGCTGAGGTGATACCTTTTAAAAAGAACATGGTGTGCTTTCTTCTCCAATCTGACTTAGTGCTTAGTCTCCAATGATCTAAACATTATGGCAGCATTAAACCCAGACCTTCCTCCTCCCGTCTCCCTTTCTTTTTAAAGCAGAAGTCTTTTTTCAGATATTTACTTTTCCATGTCAGCAAATAATTGCATGATGAATCAGTGCTTAATCATAACTGACGTTTCCTAGGAGTATTTATGGTGTGGAATGAATCGAAATAAGTTGGTTTGCAGTATAGTGTGTATGTGGCTACCAAACATCTTTGGCTTAGTTGTACACCTGACCAGTTAAGTACAATTGCATAGCAATCTGCACACTTCATGGGGAGTCTTTGATCAGCAGGAGGAAACGGCCTCCCACACTGTAGGAGTGAGCAGAATGTTGTTAACTGTTCATTACAAAGACTTGAGATCTGAAAACGAGGATGTTGCATGGGGACCTATTAACCAGAACTAAATGTCAGTCTTACAGTGTTCTCAGAAGAGTAAAGTTAGCAGGATCATCTGAACAATTGAAGCCCTAATAGAATGGATTTGACAGAAAGCGGTTTAAATCCTCTGACAGTGTTGTAGGTGGTGATGAAAAACGTTCAGATCCATCTGGAAGAATGGGTACATATTCATATTTCAACTTACAGCATTTATTTTTAAAAATTAGTCACTTTTCCATTTCAAAGTATTTAATGCCTTCCTCATAATTTAAGATACTGAAAATAAAATTAGGTAAAAATGATTTTCTATTTTTGCAGTCATTTCAGAATTATTGTTTGTTCTGCTGTTTGTCAGATACACCAGTAAAGCTGGTAACAAGTAAAGTTCTAAACAGTACTGGATTTCTTTCTCATCTTTTTTGTCATGGGACCTTGTAATTTATATGACTATAAAAAAACTGCATATTTGGACTTAGTGTCCACAAAAAAATCCTGTGTACTGTGAAGCAGAAATTAGGAGATTTTAAATAACTTCTCCTACTGATGTATCCATAATGACTTACACTATTACACATGTGAAGATGAGCAGACATAGATGTTTCATAATCATTATATATATAGATGTACATTTGGTTAACACTTGAGGTGCAGAAAATAACCATTTTTGTCAGTTTTTTAAAATGTTACTGGCACAGTTTCACGTGTAGCTGGCTTTTCTTTGGAAAGGTTTGGAACATTCTGGCATGCAGAGAGAGATGTTGCAACAAAAGTAATATCAACTTGCATCAGTTGTGATTGTTTTGCCAATAAATTGTCTCATCATCTCTGAACAAATCATGGAAACCTGTGTTGGATGCTGCTCCATCAGGAGATTCATTTGTAAAAAAGAAGAGAATTTGATAAATAGAACAGAACTGAATTGTAATTACAGCAGCAGAATCTGTTGCAGCAATACTTGCAACAGAAAACTGTAGCAGACTGCAGCTTAACTTAATAGGAATAATCTTCAGATTGTTTACACGCTGACATTTTTGTGTTCAATCTAGGATCATTGAATTCTGCCTCTAGTGCTTCCAAAATTTCTTGCTCACTCAACAAATGTGACACATTTATAGCATAATTACAGCAAACTGGAAAACTAACAAGTAATCGCTTCATGAAACGATGCAAGCATGCAATGGTTCGGTCAGTCTCACAACTGCAGCTGTTGTGTTTGCTACTGCATCTTTCAAAGTAATTCTAGTAATTGACAGCAGAAGGCAGCACCTTTCAAGGGACAGGTAGGGAGACATCTGGGCATTGTTCTTGTATAAAATTTTGTCTAGGTTTCGAGTGATAGGTGCCCAGCATGTTGTGAAAATTGCGGCCTGAGATATAATTGGGCACATTCCTTTGAACACAGTGTCGTAACGTGAGTAATACTCAGGTTTGGTTGCCAAAGTATTAAATATTTCTCAGAACTGCAAAGTGTAACATATCTCCAATTTCAGTGCCAGTGGTTTCAAGAGAATAGCTCTGGGTTTTTCCTTTGTTGAAATTGTGTCTTTGTTGTATTCTGCTATGTGAAGAGTATATGATGTAGGGATAGAAGAAACATGTTACCTCACCTTTAGGTAATTAGTACGGAATAAATGTTAGTCCAAACTCTACAAATATGTGACCACCATGCTGTCTTTATAACTGAATATCATATCACACATCCAAAGTTGCAGTAGTGTACTGTTAACTGTCACTTCAAATTGGTCTAGATAAGCTGCTTCTCATGTCAGAGGGCACTGACATAGTTGTTAAGGAGGAACAGTACATTAAGATATGAAAGTCAGAAAGTAGGGAGAGTTGTAAAAGTGCTGTGTTTATTTCTGTCTCCACATTTTTATTGCACTCTTGATGTTTTTGTTCTCACTGTTATACAGAACATTTAAAAGGTACACGGTTTTTAATTTTTATTAATGAATCATTCAGAACATGTATTCTGGGTGTGCCTCATAAGTGATCAGCTGCATGTTATCTGGTGTTTCAGCAGGAATTTGCAATTAATTTTTGTAATGTGTAGCTCATCATGTCTTTCATGAGATGCTCAATGTCGATGGAAAGCATTGGTTTTTTTTCCATTTACAAGCAAAATTAGTTTTAAATGAGAGTTTACATGATCAGTTTGTAGAGTGGTCTCAAATTGGTGTGATTCTTTTTTGAACAGTATGTATTGCCGGGGACTTAAAACACAAAGAATAATCTTTACTCCAGCATTGACTCTACAATGCTGCCACATGCGGGCTTAAAAAGTGGTTGCCCTCAACTACATACCCTCAGACTCAGCCGAAATATTAAAAGGTTTGGCTGGTTTCATTGTCTAGGGGCTGGAATACGTAGTTGCGCATTACAAGCCAAATACTGCTTAGCCTACAGTATACAATATGAATATACACATGAATTCATTGGTTGAAGGTTCCTAGCACTCAGCAATTGCGAATTTTGAATGTAACATAGAAATTTATAAATGAAAGATTGCAAATTAAATAAAATCTGCAGGTACTATTTTTTACGACTTTAAATGATGAGTACAATAGCAGAAGTACCTTTAAGAATGCCTTTTATTATTGCAAAACACTTACTGGTGTCGATTATCCAGCAAGTAAATAAAATATAAGTTGAATAACAAGGAAACAATAGATTCCTACTTCACGTAATTAGTTACGAGCAACAACATAGCTCGCAAGATATTCACTTCTAAATGCATACTACATCATCTTTGCAGAAGCCACAGAAATCACACAAGTGCACAAGTCGGCACTATGAAATATTTCAATCTCCCACGACCACGCACAAACTGCCCAACACTCTCCAAGTATTTCCTGCGACCATCCGATGCGCCTTCCCATCTAGACCCCCCCCCCCCCAAAAAAAAAAAAAAAAAAAAAAACCCTTGTCCCTCCATTGACTTCAGTAGTCGCCTACTGTAGTAACAAGTGCTGTGATTGGATAGAGTGCTCCTGCCATGTCTCCAAGCCAACACACACTCACAGACGTATTGAAACACGTACGAAATACTGGATTTACATTTAAATAACATGAAATTAAATACATATTCCTACAGCTGGACCATAAAAATGCTCTAACAAACATTATTAAATAAACACATATCAAAGGAACAGAAGCAAAAGTAGGCCACTAACCTAATGTCTGTGCTTTCTAAAACACAGTAAATATTTGACCAATTTCTTCATGAATAGTGTTGTTGTTGTTGTTGTTGTTGTCTTCAGTCCAGAGACTGGTCTAATGCAGCTCTCCATGCTACCCTATTCTGTGCAAGTTTCATCATCTCCCAGTACCTACTGCAACCTACATCCTTCTGAATCTGCTTATTGTATTCATCTCTTGGTCTCCCTCTACGATTTTTACCCTCGACGCTGCCGTCCAATACTAAATTTGTGATCCCTTGATACCTCAGAACATGTCCTACCAACCGATCCCTTCTTCTAGTCAAGTTGTGCCACAAACTCCTCTTCTCCCCAATTCTGTTCAATACCTCCTCATTAGTTATGTGATCTACCCATTTAATCTTCAGCATTCTTCTGTAGCACCACATTTCGAAAGTTTCTTTTCTCTTCTTGTCTAAACTATTTATCGTCCATGTTTCACTTCCATACATGGCTACACTCCATACAAATACTTTCAGAAACGGCTTCCTGACACTTAAATCTATACTCGATGTTAACAAATTTCTCCTCTTCAGAAACTCTTTCCTTGCCATTGCGTCTACATTTTATATCCTCTCTAATTCAACCATCATCAGTTATTTTGCTCCCCAAATAGCAAAACTCCTTTACTACTTTAAGTGTCTCATTTCCTAATCTAATTCCCTCAGCATCACCCGACTTAATTCGACTACATTCCATTATCCTCGTTATGCTTTTGTTGATGTTCATCTTATACCCTCCTTTCAAGACACTGTCCATTCCGTTCAACTGCTCTTCCAGCTCCTTTGCTGTCTCTGACAGAATTGCAATGTCATTGGCGAACCTCAAAGTTTTTATTTCTTCTCCATGGATTTTAATTCCTACTCTGAATTTTTCTTTTGTTTCCTTCACTGCTTGCTCAATACACAGATTGAATAACATCGGGGAGAGGCTACAACCCTGTCTCACTCCATTCCCAACCACTGCTTCTCTTTCATGTCCCTCGACTCTTATACCTGCCATCTGGTTACTGTACAAATTGTAAATAGCCTTTCGCTCCCTGTATTTGACCCCTGCCACGTTCAGAATTTGAAAGAGAGTACTCCAGTCAACATTGTCAAAAGCTTTCTCTGTCTACAAATGCTAGAAACGTAGGTTTGCCTTTCGTTAATCTATTTTCTAAGATAAGTCGTAAGGTCAGTATTGCCTCACATGTTCCAATATTTCTACGGAATCCAAACTGATCTTCCCTGAGGTCGGCTTCTGGCATTTTTTCCATTTGTCTGTAAAGAATTAGTGTTAGTATTTTGCAGCTGTGGCTTATTAAACTATTAGCTCGGTAATTTTCACATCTGGAATTATTATATTCTTCTTGAAGTCGAGGGTATTTCGCCTGTATCTTACATCTTGCTCACTAGATGGTAGAGTTTTGTTAGGCCTGGCTCTCCCAAGGCTGTCAGTAATCCGAATGGAATGTTGTCTACTCCTGGGGACTTGTTTCGACTTAGGTCTTTCAGCGCTCTGTCAAACTCTTCACACAGTATCGTATCTCCTATTTCATCTACATCATCTTCCATTTCCATAATATCGTCCTCGAGAACACTGCCCTTGTATAGACCCTCTACATACTCCTTCCACCTTTCTGCTTTCCCTTCTTTGCTTTGAACTTGGTTTCCATCTGAGCTCTTGATATTCATGCAAGTGGTTCTCTTTTCTCCAAAGGTCTCTTTAGTTTTCCTGTAGGTAGTATCTATCTTACCCCTAGTGATATATGCCTCTCGTGACGAAGCCAATATTATTGTAAAATGATCTAAGGTGAATAAAATCTTGAAATTCTTGAAATACATCCTTGAATTTGCCCCTGCTTAGCCATTTTTCACTTCCTGTCGATCTCATTTTTGAGACGTTTTTATTCCTTTTTGTCTGTTTCATTTACTGCACATTTATATTTTCTCCTTTCATCAATTAAATTCAGTATCTCTTCTGTTACCCAGGGATTTCTACTAGCCCTCGTCTCTTTACCTACTTGATCCTCTGCTACCTTCACTATTTCGTCTCTCAAAGCTATCCATTCCTCTTCTACTGTATTTCTTTCCCCAATTCCTGTCAATTGTTCCCCTATGCTCTCTGAAGCTCTCTACAGCCTGTGGTTCTTTCAGTTTATCCAGGTCCCATCTCCTCAAAATTCCCACCTTTTTGTAGTTTCTTCAGTTTTAATCTACAGTTCATAACCAATAGATTGTGCTCAGAGTCCAACATCTGCCCCTGGAAATGTCTTAAAATTTAAAACCTGGTTCCTAAATCTCTGTCTTACCATTATATAATCTATCTGAAATCTGTCAGTATCTCCAGGCTTCTTCCATGTATACAACCTTCTTTTATGATTCTTGAACCAAGTGTTAGCTATGATTAATTTATGCTCCGTGCATAATTCTAACAGATGGCTTCCTCTTTCATTTCTTACCCCCAATCCATATTCACATACTACGTTGCCTTCTCTCCCTTTTCCTACACTCGAATTCCAGTCACCCATGACTATTAAATTTTCGTCTCCCTTCACTATGTGAATAATTACTTTTATCTCATCATACATTTCATCAATTTCTTCATCATCTGCGGAGCTAGTTGGCATATAAACTTGTACTACTGTGGTAGGAGTTGCTTCGTATCTATCTTGGCCACAATAATGCGTTCACTACGCTGTTAGTAGTAGCTTACCCGCATTCCTATTTTCCTATTCATTATTAAAGCTACTCCTGCATTACCCCTATTTGATTTTGTGTTTATAACCCTGTATTCACCTGACCAGAAGTCTTGTTCCTCCTGCCATCGAACTTCACTAATTCCCCACTATATCTAACTTCAACCTATCCATTTCTCTTTTTAAACTTTCTAACCTACCTGCCCGATTAAGGGATCTGACATTCCGTGCTCCGATCCATAGAACGCCAGTTTTCTTTCTCCTGATAAGTGTCCTCCTGAGTAGTCCCCGTTCGGAGATCCAAATTGCGCACTATTTTACCTCCGGAATATTTTACCCCAGAGGACATCATCATCATTTAACCATACAGTAAAACTGCGTGCACTTGCGAAAAACTACGGCTGTAGTTTACCCTTGCTTTCAGCTGTTTGCAGTACTAGCACAGCAAGGCCGTTTTTGTTAGTGTTACAATGCCAAATCAGTCAATAAACTACTGAAAAGGCTGCTGCCTCTCTTCAGGAACAGGGTGTATACGACCTGGGACAACTGGGAAATCCGGGAAAAACCCAGGAATTTTTTCATCTGGGAGGAAACTGGGAAAAACCTGGGAATTTTTCGGAATTCTGGGAATTTTTCATTGTTTTAGCTTTCAGTTAATTTTTTTTTTTTTAAATTTTGGCTGCAGAATTGATTCTCTAGCAAAGAATGTTATTGTATCCTGCTGCTGGAGAATGATACTGCAGCAATAAAATATAAACAAGAGGGGAAAAAAATAAAACTTTAGTGACAAAGGAAATGTGCACGCACAAGCATTTGCAAATAGCAAAAATATGTCAAAGGCCGTAGTGCGCAGACTGTAATTCTTCGTAACAATAAACTGCTTGCTATGAGCATGACGTCACAACTGTTCACATCATAGACTTACTAAATAAAAGTTCACATAAGGTTTGTTTGACCAGTTGCCAGCGGTCTGTTGCCAGCATGCGCGTTTGACTCGCGTATAAGCAGTTCCTTCTCCCGCTACTTGAAGTTTGGCTGTTAGCTGTATCGGTAGCAGCAGCAAGCAGCCATATGCAAACGAGAAAAATTTTTCTCGCGTGCCCTAGCAGCCAGATTCACGCTTGCACAGAGTTGTAGTGGGGAGGGGGTTAACCTCCATGTGACACGTGTTTACGTTAAGTGATTTAGCTGCTTCTCTTCGTGTACAGCTCCCAAGTTAAATGAAAACAAAACGGATTTCTGTGGCCAGGAGCTATCAAGTGAATTAAAATACATTCACGTAATTACGGAGGGCAAAAATATATTATTAATTTCAGTTTTCTAATTTTATTTTATTTTCAAGTTAGTAGCAGTCAGAAATTTAGCTTTATTAATCTTTCCGCTGAGGCAATAATTTTATTTGAAACGAAGTGTTTCATTCTACAGTATTGACTAGTTCAAACTTTTCGCTGAATTTCAAGTGCACATTATCTTCTTCTGCCATATATGGCATTATGCCATGATAAAGAACCAAAAATGAGATTGTAGAGTACTGGTACTCCAAGAAAATTTACATCCCAAAAACCACACTGAAAAGCTTAATATCAGATGGGACCTACTTCATTGTGAATCTGGAAAAAGCCAATTCGCACTTCAAGCCGAATTATGCATTTTGTATGGTTTACGAAATTCCGATGCTCTTTGGAGTACCCTCTGATGACCTGTTTCTTTTATGGTGTAATGTAAGCTCTTTTAGTGCTTTATACAAACGAACGTACGGGCTTCCTACACCACTGCAGTTGCACACGCACAGTAATGCCTGTTTTCTGGCGCTCTCTGGAAACTGGTAAATCGAACCTATTTCTAACAGTCTTCATATAGTATTGCGAACGGTGGTTAGAAAAGCGTTACTTTCAAAGTAAATTTCTTTTTACGCAAGATGAATTATGTTACGTGTGAGAAAGTGGGATGGATATCTAAATCACAAAGCGTTCGAAACTGAACAGTTTGAGGACCAGCCACTTACAAGAATTTCGAGCCGAGACATTTATGTCATAATTTTAAATTTACTGGCACATTTCTGTGATGTATCTTAAAGTATAACACACGCAAAAAAGATCAATATTACATGTGAAAGCTTAGCTTCTGTTGTAGCGTGTTAATCTTAGAGACTAATATTATATGTGAAAGCTTAGCTTTCCTTATAGATATATGGTACTGTGTACATTAATGTAAACCGTTAACTTTTCCTCTTGCGTGTTCGCGCTATGTAACCAGTGATTTTGCTATTGGCTGACTATAACACGTGTCTTATGCTCTGAATAGCCGCTGCCATCGGGTGACGAGATCTCGTGGCTTGAGATATGACTCGCTTACAAAAGGACATGGCAACCTCGGTTTCAACGCTCCACAAACTAACACGCTGTGTTTGGTGCAATTCGAATTTATACTTTCGTAATACGAAAATATGGAACGTATATGTTGCTGCAAATCAAAGGTCTTTCCAACACTTCTCTCCTTTTTTTTAAATTTAGTCTCTCCAAAACTTCTCTGCCCGTCTTTTCTTTTTTTTCCGGGAAGTTCTACGCAATTGTATAAAACCTTAACCATCCAAAGAATTGATAAGTTTTACAGTTCCGAGGGAAAATCTACAGAAAACCTACAGTCACTTAGCACAGAAAGTGTATTTTCGCCCGGGAAAAAGAGTATTTTTTTAAACGGGATATCCGGGAGAAATCCAGGAATAATAGGAATTTTTTTTCCTTGTTCCCGTATACACCCTGAGGAACCACACATTTGTCTGGCCTCTCAACAGATACCCTTCCAGTGTGGTTGCACCTACGGTACGGCTATCTGTATCACTGAGGCACGCAAGCCTCCTCCCCACCAAAGGCAAGGTCCATGGTTCATGGGGGGGGGGGATGATGATGATGAATAGTATATATTGGATATAAACAAAGGCATAGATGAATATATATTTATTTATAAGCATACTGCTACCGTTTTTTCGTGTAACTGTAGAGTACTGACGGCCTGAAGCGATAAATAGGAATCGGCCACTTTGACCTCCAATAACTCTTGTACTATTAAAGTTACATGTCTGTAATGTATACCAATTTAGGTTTACACTAATAGCTTTCTAAAGACATGTCAATCGACAAAATCGGATGAACCATTTAGATTTTGGAAATTTGTTGCTGGGTGTTACTTGCTTAATTTACAGTCAGATACTAAACTTTAAACTAAGAAAGATATTGAAAATCTGGTTACACCGTCAGAATCGTCATGCAAATAATGGTAATGTACATGTTTCTTTTTAAGGTATCATGATTCCTCTGGCTGTTATTAATTTCTAGATGAACTGTGAAATGTCTGCCATTATGGTTTCGTAGAGTCCACCATCTTTGGCACTCCCAGCATACAAATCTCCTTTGACACAAAGCACAGTCCTTGACACAGTGTCAACATGAAATTCCCAGCCACGTGGTTGGCTTGGACCACGCGCTGGGGCTACCCCTCTTGCTCCAGCTAATGTTCAGCACCAAGCTGTTGCTGACGAGCCCCAGCTTGCTGGGCGGCCTGTGCGACCACACCAACTCCGAACTCAGAATATTTTCAGGGCGCCACAAGTCGCCTGTTACCTCATACACATGAAGTAGCAGTCAGCAAGGGCCTGTGTGATGGTTATTCTTTTTGTTTTACTGTCCCTGTTGTTGTTGTTGTTGTTGTTGTTGTTGTTGTTGTGGTCTTCAGTCCTGAGACTGGTTTGATGCAGCTCTCTATGCTACTCTATCCTGTGCAAGCTGCTTCATCTCCCAGTACCTTCTGCAATCTACATCTTTCTGAATCAGCTTAGTGTATTCATCTCTTGGTCTCCCTCTACGATTTTTACCCTCCACGCTGCCCTCCAATACTAAATTGGTGATCCCTTGACGCCTCAGAACGTGTCCGACCAACCGATCCCTTCTTCTGGTCAAGATGTGCCACAAACTTCTCTTCTCCCCAATCCTATTCAATACTTCCTCATTAATTATGTGATCTACCCATCTAATGTTCAGCATTCTTCTGTAGCACCACATTTCGAAAGCTTCTATTCTCTTCTTGTCCAAACTATTTATCGTCCATGTTTCACTTCCATACATAGCTACACTCCATACAAATACTTTCAGAAATGACTTCCTGACGCATAAATCTATACTCGATGTTAACAAATTTCTCTTCTTCAGAAACGCTTTCCTTGCCATTGCCAGTCTACATTTTATATCCTCTCTACTCTGACCATCATCAGTTATTTTGCTCCCCAAATAGCAAAACTCCTTTACTACTTTAAGTGTCTCATTTCCTAATCTAATTCCCTCAGCATCACCCAACTTAATTAGACTACATTCCATTATCCTCGTTTTGCTTTTGTTGATGTTCATCTTATATCCTCCTTTCAAGACACCGTCCATTCCATTCAACTGCTCTTCCAAGTCCTTTGCTGTCTCTGACAGAATTACAATGTCATCGGCGAACCTCAAAGTTTTTATTTCTTCTCCCTGGATTTTAATACCTACTCCGAATTTTTCTTTTGTTTCCTTTACTGCTTGCTCAATATACAGATTGAATAACATCGGGGAGAGGCTACAACCCTGTCTTACTCCCTTCCCAACCACTGCTTCCCTATCATGTCCCTCGACTCTTATAACTGTCATCTGGTTTCTGTACAAATTGTAAATAGCCTTTCGCTCCCTGTATTTTACCCCTGCCACCTTTAGAATTTGAAAGAGAGTATTCCAGTCAACATTGTCAAAAGCTTTCTTTAAGTCTAAAAATGCTAGAAACGTAGGTTTTCCTTTCCTTAATCTTTCTTCTAAGATAAGTCGTAAGGTCAGTATTGCCTCACGTGTTCCAGTATTTCTACGGAATCCTAACTGTTCTTCCCTGAGTTTGGCTTCTACTAGTTTTTCCATTCGTCTGTAAAGAATTCGTGTTAGTATTTTGCAGCCATGACTTATTAAACTGATAGTTCGGTCATTTTCACATCTGTCAACACCTGCTTTCTTTGGGATTGGAATTATTATATTCTTCTTGAAGTCTGAGGGTATTTCACCTGTCTCATACATCTTGCTCACCAGATGGTAGAGTTTTGTCAGGACTGGCTCTCCCAAGGCAGTCAGTAGTTCCAATGGAATGTTGTCTACTCCTGGGGCCTTGTTTCGACTCAGGTCTTCCAGTGCTCTGTCAAACTCTTAACGCAGTATCATATCTCCCATTTCACCTTCATCTACATCCTCTCCTATTTCCATAATATTGTCCTCAAGTACATCACTCGTGTATAGACCCTCTATATACTCCTTCCACCTTTCTGCTTTCCCTTCTTTGCTTAGAACTGGGTTTCCATCTGAGCTCTTGATATTCATACAACTGGTTCTCTTATCTCCAAAAGTCTCTTTTATTTTCCTGTAGGCAGTATCTATCTTACTCCTAGTGAGATAAGCCTCTACATCCTTACATTTGTCCTCTAGCCATCCCTGCTTAGCCATTTTGCACTTCCTGTCGATCTCATTTTTGAGACGTTTGTATTCCTTTTTGCCTGTTTCATTTATTGCATTTTTATATTTTCTCCTTTCATCAATTAAATTCAATATTTCTTCTGTTACCCACGGGTTTCTACTAGCCCTCGTCTTTTTACCTACTTGATCCTCTGCTGCCTTCACTACTTCATCCCTCAAAGCTACCCATTCTTCTCCTACTGTATTTCTTTCCCCCATTCCTGTCAATTGTTCCCTTATGCTCTCCCTGAAACTCTGTACAACCTCTGGTTCTTTCAGTTTATCCAGGTCCCATCTCCTTAAATTCCCACCTTTTTGTAGTTTCTTCAGTTTTAATCGACAGTTCATAACCAATAGATTGTGGTCAGTCCACATCTGCCCCTGGAAATGTCTTACAATTTAAAACCTGGTTCCTAAATCTCTGTCTTGCCATTATATAATCTATCTGATACCTTTTAGTATCTCCAGGGTTCTTCCATGTATACAATCTTCTTTTATGATTCTTGAACCAAGTGTTAGCTATGATTATGTTGTGCTCTGTGCAAAATTCTACCAGGCAGCTTGCTCTTTCATTTCTTAGCCCCAATCCATATTCACCTACTAAGTTTCCTTCTCTCCCTTTTCCTACACTCGAATTCCAGTCACCCATGACTATTAAATTTTTGTCTCCCTTCACTATCTTAATAATTTCTTTTATTTCATCATACATTTCTTCAATTTCTTCCCTGTTAATACATGCCAATAAAATGAATATCGCACTAGACTAATTTGGGGACACACTATTAAGTGGGAAAAGAAGATTTCATGTAATGGGAAAATAAGATTTCACGTTACAACTCATTGTGCTTGTAAATAAAACAAACCATTGCTTTCCAGTGACACTGGGTATGACATGAAAGACACAGTGAGCAGTATTGTTTCGTACCGAAACATGAATGAAAATGTGCCTGATGACTCCTAGGAGGGAACCCTGTATACTATGAAGTAGTATGGTCCATGAACTTAATGCCACGTTCATCTTGGGCAACAAACATTTTCCATTATTGATCAATCATCTGGTATAAATAGGTAAAACTACGATTGAAGCTTGATAAATATTTTGTGTTTGGATAAATAGTGCTACATCGACATCACTACATCTTAACTACTGGGTTTTACTGACGAATGTTCAGCAGATAATTGTGGAAACTTAACAGCATCTTCAAATGTCATTTTTCATTAGATTTAGGGAACCCAGTCCTTGTCTGGTATATCTTGCAGGTATGTGGTTTATGAATGGGTCATTTCAATTGGCAATTGTCGGGTCATGTCAATTCAATGCACCAATCAACTCGACCCACTCAATTTCTTCAGATTTGCTGCACTCGGTGATCTAGACAAGAGATGGTAAACTATGAATATGTAGATGTATATGAAAATTGCACAGAGATGTGCAGGTTTGCAAAGTTTGGAAATTGTGTGAAATTTAAACATGCCTGTCGCAACATAAAAAATTCTGGTTGTAATCCAGGTATAGTAGTTAGTCTTAAATAGTTGAAAAGCTAGACGTAAATAGTTGAAAAGCTAATTAGTAGAGCTTTAAGCGATATGTAACATAACATAAGTAGTTCCTAAGAGTTGACTTGTGATCTTGAATATCTCACAACATCTAACCTTCAGATTCGGGAGGACGACTGTTCAAACCTGCGTCCTTCAATCCATATTTAGGTTTTCTGTGGTTTCCCTAAATCACTTAAGGCAAATGCCGGGATGATTCCTTTGAAAGGGCGTGGCTGTTTTTCTTCCCCATCCTTCGCTAATCAGGGTTCGTACTCCATCTCTAATGACCTTGTCGACAAGATGTTAAACGTTACTCTCCTCCGTCTCCTCCCACCTTCAGAATTTATTCGTTTATGTATTTTTTCAATGATAAATATCAAGTTGGCACACCAAAGGCATCATACCCAAAAATTTATTTTGTTTAAATCACTACACTAACAATGTACTAAGCAGTTGTGTGTCCAGTTTTTCCGGAACAGCAGCCAATAAAGAAATGTATTTATAGTTAAAGTTGTATTGTTACAATCCATTTAAAGAAGAAAACATACAAGAGCACAGAAGAATTCAAGATATCTTTAGGAGTGGACTGTAGAAAAACGTCCTAATGTATGCGAGATGAAAAAGTTTGCAGCAATGGTAGAAAGCAATTATCACAAAACCCATCAACTCCTACATGTGTTTCCTCATATGTGTTAGTTACTTTAGATGTAAGTGAATATAAAATAGCACCTGATTTGTCACTGGATTCTTTAAATTCTAGTATTAGGAGAGATATCAGTATGGGAAAGTATGCCCAAAGCAAAAACTGAAAACTGTTGCTTCAGTTTTGGAACAGACTTATGTGGCACATCTGGAAAAGAAGGGTTTGAAAAAAGTTGGAAAGGGAAATCATAGCCTGGCCGAAAGATACAAAGGGTGACAATTTTTGACTCTGTATGAAATAAAATCATGATACTTATTAACGGTTTGCATTAGGACATCAAACTGCATGGTTGTCTAATGGGAATGATGGGAATTAATATGCACATTATGGTTTGGTTTAGTGACGAAGCCCATGTTGGTTTGGATGGGTTCATCAGTAATAATAATAATAATAATAATATTATTATTATTATTATTATTATTATTATTATTATTATTATTATTAACCCTTTTGCTATACATGGATGATGTAAAACTACTGGCAGCAACCAATCAACAACTCAACCAATTACTAAAGATAACAGAAGTATTCAGCAATGATATAAATATGGCTTTTGGAACAGACAAATGTAAGAAAAATAGCATAGTCAAGGGAAAACACACTAAACAAGAAGATTACATATTGAATAACCACAGTGACTCCATAGAAGTGAAGGAAAAAAAGCAGATGCCTATAAATATCTTGGATACAAAAGAAAAATATGTATAGATAATACAAATATTAAAGAAGAACTAAAAGAAAAATATAGACAAAGACTAACAAAAATACTGAAAACAGAATTGACAGCAAGAAACAAGACAAAAGCTATAAATACTTATGCTATACCAGTATTGACCTACTCATTTGGAGTAGTGAAATGGAGTAACACAGACCTAGAAGCACTCAATACACTTAAATGTTCACAATGCCACAAATATAGAATACATCACATACATTCAGCAACAGAAAGATTCACATTAAGCAGAAAGGAAGGAGGAAGGGGATTCATCGACATAAAAAACCTACATTATGGACAGGTAGACAATTTAAGAAAATTCTTTCTAGAACGAGCAGAAACTAGCAAAATACACAAAGCAATCACTCGTATAAATACATCGGCTACACCACTGCAATTTCATCACCACTTCTACAACCCTTTAGATCACATAACATAAACAGATACAAAGAAAGTAAGTTGGAAAAAGAAAACACTACATGGCAAGCACCCATATCATCTAACACAGCCACACATCGATCAAGACGCGTCCAACACATGGCTAAGAAAAGGCAATATATACAGTGAGACGGAAGGATTCATGATTGCAATACAGGATCAAACAATAAACACCAGATATTACAGCAAGCATATTATTAAAGATCCCAACACCACAACAGATAAATGCAGACTTTGCAAACAACAAATAGAAACAGTAGATCACATCACAAGTGGATGTACAATACTAGCAAATACAGAATACCCCAGAAGACATGACAATGTAGCAAAAATATTACATCAACAACTTGCCATACAACATAAACTAATAAAACAACACGTTCCCACATACAAGTATGCACCACAAAATGTACTGGAGAATGATGAATACAAATTATACTGGAACAGAACCATTATAACAGATAAAACACCACCACATAACAAACCTGACATCATACTCACCAATAAAAAGAAGAAATTAACACAACTAATCAAAATATCCATACCCAATACAACAAATATACAGAAGAAAACAGGAGAAAAAATTGAAAAATACACCCAACTGGCTGAGGAAGTCAAGGACATGTGGCATCAGGATAAAGTGGACATTATACCGATTATACTATCAACTACAGGAGCCATACCACACAATATCCACCAGTACATCAACGCAATACAGCTACATCCAAACGTATATATACAACTACAGAAATCTGTAATTATTGATTCATGTTCAATTACCGAAAAGTTCCTAAATGCAACACATGTAACACATACTGTTCAGTTAAAAGGAAGTCACGCTTGATCAAGGTCCGCGTCACTTTCCATTTTTAACCAGACATAACGTGTGAGAAAGGAAAGAAAATAATAATAATAATAATAATAATAATAATAATAATAAAAAACCCCGTGGAGGCCCGGGAAAAGAAGACCTCCGGTATGTTCTGCCAGTTGTAAAAGGCGACGAAAAGAACAAACCACTAGAAGGGCTAACCCCCCTTTTAGTGTGATTACTTGGTTCAGGACAGAACTACAGAAGCCTCGGACAAGCGCCGTCATGGTCGGGGACGACGCTTGAACCCTATGCCCACCCACAATGGTAACGACACTGCTAGCCAACTGGAAAACGATTTAAATCCAAATAGAGGTGTTTTGCAGGATATGCTTCCTGCAACCACCCTAGAAGGAAAACAAAGACATAGGATGAGATGGTCAGATGAAGTTAATAGACACCTCATGTTCTGCTATTACCAAGCAACAAACCTAGGAACCAACACAACTGGATACAGATCACAAGTATACACAACATTTATTACCAGATACCCGGAATTAAAATTTTTAACAGAACAACGACTAGCTGATCAGATCCGTGTAATAATAAAAAATAACAGGATATCCCAGTCAGAATTAGAAAACATCAAACAACAAGTACAACAAATACTGGAACAAAATAATGTGCAATCAGAAGAAGAAGAAGAAAATACAGTAATGGACTCAAACATCCCAGAGCAAACAAACAAAGACCAACACGCATCAATTAAACAATCAGAGGAAAACGAAATCATAAGACAGCCACCAGAACAGGCACAAATAGAACACGAAGAGAGACACGTGTTAGATATAGAAGAGAAATTTCAGCTGACATATATAGAATACAAAGACACAAATACAGACATTAGACCATTCTTGCATAGACCGCCAAATAACCCACAAGTCGAAACAACAATAAAAACTATCAACATAATCATACACAACAAAATAAATGAAAATACAACTACAGAAGAGTTACAACTACTGGTTTATGTAGGAGCACTCACTACACTAAATATACACACTAGGCAGAGATCAGAACAAACCAACACACAGAAGAAACCCACAAAACCAGCATGGCAACACAGGCTACAGATCAGAATTGAAAAACTGAGAAAAGACATTGGACAGCTAACACAATTTATAAGAAATGAAATATCAGACAAAAAACGAAAAAGGTTAGGTAAAATCTCACAACAAGAAGCAATAGAGCAATTAGATGAAAAAAAGCAGAAATTGCAAGCATTGGCCAAACGACTTAGAAGATACAAAAAAAGTGAAAATAGAAGGAAACAAAACCAAACATTCAACACAAACCAAAAGAGATTTTACCAAACAATGGATAACACACACATTAAAATAGACAATCCACCAAACATAACAGACATGGAACACTTCTGGAGCAGCATATGGTCAAACCCGGTACAACATAACAGGCATGCACGGTGGATACAAGCAGAAACAGACACATACAAGATGATACCACAAATGCCTGAAGTGATAATTTTGCAACATGAAGTCACCCGAGCAATTAATTCTACACACAATTGGAAAGCCCCTGGAAATGATAAAATAGCAAATTACTGGCTAAAGAAGTTCACCTTAACACATTCACATCTAACTAAATTATTTAACAGTTACATTGCAGACCCATACACATTCCCTGATACACTTGCACATGGAATAACCTATCTGAAACCTAAAGATCAAGCAGACACAGCAAACCCAGCTAAATATCGCCCCATAACATGCCTACCAACAATATACAAAATATTAACTTCAGTCATCACACAGAAATTAATGACACATACAACCCAGAACAAAATTATAAATGAGGAACAAAAAGGCTGCTGCAAAGGAGCACGAGGATGTAAAGAGCAACTGATAATAGATACAGAGGTGACATATCAAGCTAAAACTAAACAAAGGTCCCTACACTACGCATACATTGATTACCAAAAAGCCTTTGATAGTGTACCCCACTCATGGTTACTACAGATATTGGAAATATACAAAGTAGATCCTAAATTGATACAGTTTCTAAACATAGTAATGAAAAACTGGAAAACCACACTTAATATCCAAACAAATTCAGATAACATCACATCACAGCCAATATAGATTAAGCGTGGAATATACCAAGGAGACTCATTAAGTCCCTTCTGGTTCTGTCTTGCTCTGAACCCACTATCCAACATGCTAAATAATACAAATTATGGATACAATATTACTGGAACATACCCACACAAAATCACACATTTGCTATACATGGATGATCGAAAACTACTGGCAGCAACAAATCAACAACTAAACCAATTAATAAAGATAACAGAAGTATTCAGCAATGATATAAATATGGCTTTTGGAACAGACAAATGTAAGAAAAATAGCATAGTCAACGGAAAACACACTAAACAAGAAGATTACATATTGGATAACCACAGCGACTGCATAGAAGCGATGGAAAAAACAGATGCCTATAAATATCTGGGATACAGACAAAAAATGGGAATAGATAATACAAATGTTAAAGAAGAACTAAAAGAAAAATATAGACAAAGACTAACAAAAATACTGAAAACAGAATTGACAGCAAGAAACAAGACAAAAGCTATAAATACTTATGCTATACCAGTATTGACCTACTCATTTGGAGTAGTGAAATGGAGTAACACAGACCTAGAAGCACTCAATACACTTACACGATCACAATGCCACAAATATAGAATACATAACATACATTCAGCAACAGAAAGATTCACATTAAGCAGAAAGGAAGGTGGAAGGGGATTTATAGATATAAAAAACCTACTTTATGGACAGGTAGACAATTTAAGAAAATTATTTCTAGAACGAGCAGAAACTAGCAAAATACACAAAGCAATCATTCTTATAAATACATCAGCTACACCATTGCAATTTCATAACCACTTCTACAACCCTTTAGATCACATAACATCAACAGATACAAAGAAAGTAAATTGGAAAAAGAAAACACAACATGGCAAGCACCCGTATCATCTAACACAGCCACACATCGATCAAGACGCATCCAACACATGGCTAAGAAAAGGCAATATATACAGTGAGACGGAAGGATTCATGATTGCAATACAGGATCAAACAATAAACACCAGATATTACAGCAAGCATATTATTAAAGATCCCAACACCACAACAAATAAATGCAGACTTTGCAAACAACAAATAGAAACAGTAGATCACATCACAAGCGGATGTACAATACTAGCAAATACAGAATACCCCAGAAGACATGACAATGTAGCAAAAATAATACATCAACAACTTGCCATACAACATAAACTAATAAAACAACACGTTCCCACATACAAGTACACACCACAAAATGTACTGGAGAATGATGAATACAAATTATACTGGAACAGAACCATTATAACAGATAAAACACCACCACATAACAAACCTGACATCATACTCACCAATAAAAAGAAGAAATTAACACAACTAATTGAAATATCCATAACCAACACAACAAATATACAGAAGAAAACAGGAGAAAAAATTGAAAAATACACCCAACTGGCTGAGGAAGTCAAGGACATGTGGCATCAGGATAAAGTTGACATTATACCAATTATACTATCAACTACAGGAGTCATACCTCACAATATCCACCAGTACATCAATGCAATACAGCTACATCCAAACATATATATACAACTAGAAAAATCTGTAATTATTGATACATGTTCAATTACCCGAAAGTTCCTAAATGCAATATAACATATACCATACAGTTACAAGGAAGTCACGCTTGATCGAGGTCCGCGTCACGTTCCATTTTTAACCAGACTTAGCAGTCTGAGAAAAAAATGTCAATAATAATAATAATAATAATAATAATAATAATAATAAGAGTACTTCAGGGACTGCATACTGCCTCTGAGGTACCCAGAGGCTACTGGCATGAGCCTCAGTTGGCCGCCATATTCTTCAGATCTGAACCTGTGTGGCTGTATTAAAGATGAGGTGTACAGCAGTAACACCAAAACCATTGCTGGGCTGAAAACTGCCTGTCAGGAGATTGACAGCATCAATATCCTGACACTTCAGCAAGCCATGCAGAATTTCATTATTTGTCTCCGCCACATCATCGGTAATAATGGCAGGCATATCGAACAGGTCATAACCCAAATCTGAATATCTGTAGTGTCGTTTACATGTTGAATAAGAAGTGTGCATGCCATAGTTTGTAACTAATTTACATCTTTTTTTCCATTTAGTTCAATAATTGTCACCCTGTAAGTGTCTCAGTTTGGGTAGTATGTGTGACGAAATACAAATTTTGACTACTTCCAAAGTGCTCGAGTATAAGGAAAACTGTGAAGTACTTGTCTTACTTTAAAAACATGTTTACTGATCTAGCCGGTGCGCAAGAGGCATCTAAGGGGACTTGTAGTTGATGTGACTGGTATTAACTGCTATAGGGAAGACATGCTTTGGTGGGTTGGCAGTAACATCGATAAGCAGAACAGAGAATCCGGTGTTTCTGTTTTCAAAATGAGACGAACACTTCGTCTGAATATTTCTGTTCCTGTTTCTTGACTTTGTGTGCTTTTTAAGTGCATGTTTATGTAGGGTTAACACACAGCCAGATGATGTATGTGAATTTGACTCCCAGAATGCTTTGCTGAGGATTGTGTTCCTAACAGTAGTGATTGTCTGCTATAATGATTATAACAGGTAAGACCTTGCGTGAGAAAGAGTTCAATGTGTATGTGATTTTTACTGTGATCTTAATGTGAGCTGTGAGATATCAGGAAGAAAAGACTGTGACTGTGAAAAAATGGAATTAGAGTAATTCTGGGTGGATGTGCTACCCAATACAAAAACGGGAAGAATTTCATGACTCTGCCCTACTGTCAGGGAGAAATTGATGTTAAAGTAGAGTGGCATTTCTTTTGTTAAAGAGTGTGGTAAATGATCTTGTGATGGGGTTTTGGGGACTATAGAGAGATTAATCACATTTGCCAGCATCAGTTGACCTCATGAGAACCATATTTTGACATCATGACAGTTGTATCAGTGGTGCAAAGATAATGTTCCTTCATGTGTTTTCCATTATATATTGGCTTATCATGATCAGTACATTGCCAAGCTGAAGCAATGTTTCAAGTACATAAGCTTCATTGTGCAATAGCTGTTAACAAAGGTATAGTAAAGACCCTAGTGAGGAGAGAAGAGTCAATGACTCCTATGGTGAATAAAATGTTGTTAGCAGACTTAAATGAATTGGTTGCCTTAATGTATGATAGCCATTGGTGAGTAGCATACGTTTCACAAACTTACAAAGAGACAGGTGAAGTACAGGCCACTTGGTGCATCTACATGGATGGCCTTGCATAATTTGTTTTTCCTGCCAAACCACACACTTGTGTTATCAGAAGATGTGACATTCTCACAGGACTGGATCCACTGACACCAACTTGGAGGACTTCCTATCCCCCTGCATTAGATCTGGTGAATGTGAACAATTTAATTGGAGACTTGAGAGATGAGTTATCACTTTTTATTGCCATTTCATTGAAGTTACATTGTAAATAATTCGTATTCTCACTACAACGGTATAAACCATATTTTTGTACATCACTTAAGACTTGTAATTGTAAACATAATACCTCTATTTTAATAGTGTGCTGATGCTCATAAAATAAAGTTTTAGAAATTATGCAATTAATGTGACATCCTGATATTTGCCATGTTTATAGTAACATAAAAAAATTGATGGTGCGGTGTTTAGAAACCTGCCATTTATATAAAACAATGTAAAGCTCTACTTGTTGGGTTTTCACTGATACAAGTTTCATTACTATTGCCTGGATTAGAGCCAGAGCTATAGTCATTCATGTTGAGATAGATGCATGTAGATGTCACACAGCTTACAGACTTAGCTGCCCTGTAACCTCTGCAAATTGGTAGTTTTCCACTTCTTATCTGCATCATTGGATGCACCAGATTTGAAAGAAATCTGAGATGATAAAAAATTAAAAACATTGCTTTTATGTGTTGTATTAACATGAAATTACTTGAACAGTGATTAATAGATTTTCATCAAAATCTTATTTAATATTCTTGGTTTTTCCCACGTGTCATACACTTTTTATTAATTTGAATGTCTATCCACAGTGTTTCATATTGTGGAAGCCTTTGGCTTTAAGAAATACATTGTTTCTGTACCAATTAAGAAATCTACTCACTTTCGCTGTCTGACATCTTTTCTTCCATTTGTCGAGTATTTTGTATATTAAACCAAAATGTAACAAAGTATGCTATTTCTTGTACCTGTTCTTATTCTCAGTTTTTTCCTCTCCATTACTTTCCTCTTATTCCTTCCCATTTGCCATCTCTTATCATAAAGTTCAGCACTAAAAAACTGGAGCAATTGAAGTCCTCTCATTGTCTTGTCTTCTGTCGAGTCCATAGTGGACGAGTGAAGTTAAAACAAAGATTTTGTTGCAGATATAGAATATAATCTCAGGTGTGGGTGTATATAGGAAAAATTGAGAAGTTTAAATAATGAAAAAAAAATTTTGTTGCTTGTTTGAAGTTCCAGTTGTTTTTTCTCTGTAATTCTTCGGGGAATTATGGAATGGCAAATCTGTTAAACTAAAAATTTTACTAGTCAGCAGAAAAAGTATTTGGAAACGGGGCTTTCAGTGGAGAGTCTTAAAAAATTATAAGTTTGTGATGATTCTTTTGTTGTGTACGGCGTAACCTTGCTTAACAAGCACCTCCTGTAATGTGCAATTCGCATAAGGAGCCAAACAAATTGTAAAAAAAAAAAAAAACTCATTATGCAAAACATAACTTGTTAAGCAAAAGGCAATGATTTACCAGCAGTTCGCAAGCAGTGGGTGAAAAGTCAACAATGTGGAGACTGTGAACATGATGTGAGCGGTGCTGATTTCGCACACACATACAGTCGGTCTGTATCGACTTTTTGCACTATCCTCAATAACGAGGACAAGGTTAAGGAGGTAGATGCTTCAGAACGAGTGACAAGAGTATCTTAACAGCAGTTTTGTATTCTGGACAGTGTTAAAAGGTTGCTCCTTATATTGATAAATGACAAGCGATTGCAAGGCAATACTATTAACACAAAAATAATTTGTGAGAAGGCAAGAACGATTTTTGCCGACCACGTTAAGACGATGCCAGGATCATCAGCGGCCAAAGAAGTGTTTAAGGGAAGACGTGGGTGGTTCAAGAAGTTTGAGAAGAACCTACATCCACAGCATTTTGAGGCATGGCAAACAATCCAGCTCTGACACAAAGACAGCGGAGAACTTCATAAACAACTTACAGATGATTGTAGATTTTGGGGGGTATGTGGCACAACAGGTTTTTCCTTGTGATGAGATTGGCCTATTCCAGAAAAGATGCCGAAGCGTACCTTTAGATGCTGACGCATACCTTGTAACAGTGGAGGAGAATGCATTGCCTAGTCACAAGCCAATGAAAGACCATCTCACTCCGATATTCTGTGCCAATGCAAGTGGCTATTTGAAAATTAAACTGCTGCTTGTCTGCCATTCAGAAACTCCACGAGCCTTCAAGAAGCATAAAATCCAGAAGAGCTGGTTAAATGTGATGTGGAGGTCAAACAACAAGGCTCGTGTAACACGTGGCCTTTTTTATGATTGAAGTGTTTTGTCCTTCAGTGAAAAAAATTTGAGATGAATCTGCCACTTCATGTCTTGTTTCTTATGGACAATACTCCTGCCCATTCTCCAGGCCTACAAGACCATCTCCTAGAATTTCAATTCATCAAGATCCAATTTCTGCCTCCCAATACTACTGGCAGTTCAGCATATGGATGAGCAGATTATTTCTAACTAAAAGAAGCTCTACACTAAAGCACTCTCTGAGCAGTGCTTTGAGTTGACTGAAGCTACCATTCTCTCTCTCTCTCTCTCTCTAAGTGTTTTTCAAATATCACTTAAACATTGTTGCCTGGGTCAAGATAATTGAAAAGGTGTGGGAAGAGGTTAACGAGAGAACTCACTCCTCTTTGGAAGAAGCTTTTGCCAGAGTGCATTGTCAAATGAGACTCAGAGGCATTTGAATTAGTACCTGTGGAGCGTGCAGTCAATGAGATTGTGTCTTTCGACAAGAGTATAGGTCTAGACGTGGATAACCAGATACTGATGAGCTTGTGGAAGATCACAGCCAAGAAGCAGTGGCTACGTGCGTTACATATTTATTTGACAACGATGCTGTATTGCATTTTCACCAAGTGTTGAACTGTTGGCAGAAACAAATGACTATAGATAGCTTCCTAGCAAAAAAGAATTAGTTATGTATTGTGAATAGTAAAGTACATAATACTGTGTGTGTAATTTTCTTTGAATAAATGGCATGAATAAGATAAAACTTTTAGTACTTTTTCTGCATGGAATACATTATTGTATTTTAGATTAATTTATATGGGATAACTTCTTTCGCTTAATGAGTGTGTCGCACTAAGAGTAAGATTCCGGAGTGAATTATGCTCGCTGTGCAAGGTTTCACAGTATTTACATTGTCATTCTGAGAACAAATTCAGTCAGTCATTAGTGTTGTATGTTTAAATTTCCTTTCCCCATCAGTGTCATTCCTAGGCATCTAGCATAGGGTCCGTACCCTGGAGATATGAGGCTGGTTACATTTGTTAGTAATTATGTAAAATGCTGATAAATATACGAAGTGAAATAGTTACAGCCTATACAATCTCCAAAAGAAGCCAGCTTAGGGCAGAAGTGTGTTATGAACAACTGTGAGATTCCACAATGTAGTGCTTGCTAATAAGCATGAGATATTAGCAGTTTGTGGCACACACTCTAAAAAGTACAGTTGCAGTTGGCCTGCCTGAAAATCCATCACCTATAATTTTTAGGGTGCTTTCGCTATCTCCCTCTTTGTCCCTCTTAATATTTTTGATTCCTGTGCAGTTGGGATTTTCTGCAGGTACTTTAAGATATTAATTGCTATGTGGTGTGGACATGCTGGAAAAAAGTTTATTTCTTTCTGAGGATTTTCAAAACAGCACATTTCAGCAAAATGCTTAGTTGTCTCAAGATTAAGTTTGACAGAGTTTGTTCATGGGTTGCCTTGTGATTTTGAGAATAGTGAAATTGATTTTTCAGAGGATTGTGGTGCAGATGGCAATTAAGTGATAAGGATTGTTTACTCGAAGAAATTTTGGAGAGGCCAGTTACGAATTATTTGGAACAAAAATGGGATTTCTGTGGTAGTACTCTGAAAAGTAAAGTGGTTGTGAAAACCCTTCAGGAACAAGCAGTGGTGTTATTCCTCTAGCTATCTTGCCTGAAGAGCCAAAAGAGCAAAGAAAAGGCTGGAAACTTTGTGCCATACTAAATCAGAGGAATGATAGATGACAGATAATGTGCCACTTACTGCTGTATTAGTAGTACAATCTGGACAGTTAAGAGAGTGAGTGAGTGTGTGTGTGTGTGTGTGAGAGAGAGAGAGAGAGAGAGAGAGAGAGAGAGAGAGAGAGAGAGAGAGAGAGAGTAGTACATCTAGAGCTTTCTTTTTAAATTTTTTACAAATTCTGTGATGAAAAAATGAAGGAGCAAACTAATCTGCATGCCAAACAGAAAATAAAGAAAATACAAAGCACTGATTGTGCTTCTGCTATATACTTTTATCAAAGTGTGGGATAGTGGTACCCTTGTGAAAATGAGTGTTTCTGGTCATAAAGAGTCACGTGTGTAAAAGTGTAGTACTTTGTATGTAAGGACACAGGTCCCAGAATTCTGTTGGCATTTAATCTTTGTTCTAAGAAAATTTTATACAAATAATTCATTAGCAAAGAAAAAAACGGGGGAAACTGGCTTTGACCCAGTGCACATAGAGACCTCTTATGAAAACCATGCACAGTAATTTCCAGTATGCATACACACCATCTGAGAATCTCTCTACATATCAAGGTCTGACACAGTGAATCTGTTAAAGGCATTGTAAAGGGTTACTTTTATTTTACAGATAAATTTTACACCAGTTTGACTTTCAAGAGAGAGTTGGTCAAAATTGCTGTTGCATGAACTTCAAAAATCAACTTCAGTTACGTTGTGCTGTAGAAGATTCAAAACTTGGAGGCGAACAAACTTTTAGGTTTAAATGGAATGTCATAGTGCTGTTTGGGAAGGATAAACAAAATATGTATGTGGTAAGGATGAGACACCCTGCTCAGGTGGTCATCTTTATTGATCGTATAGGTAGAGAGGTGTCTGAACCTGCTTAGGCAATGGAAAATGTCAAACTACTCCACAGTTTATGGCAACGTAGCAAGCTCATCGCGTTAAGAGAATAGATCCCAAACCACGACAGTGTACATCTGGATGACTGACTGGAAATTATTTTTCTTGGAAAAAAATGTGTAGTGCTCTCTAAAGAGGTAAGAAGCAGACTGGAAAACCGGCTGTGAGGTACAACCTGTCAGTGTATTTACTAGTGTAGTGGGTGTAAAGTTGCACTGTGTAAATTCTCATACTTTGAAGTATACAAAGCAGAGAAAGATTTTCATATATGATTACTGTAGAGAAGAAAAGCTGTTTGCTTCATTATTAAATATTTTTGTGTAAAATAATCATGTTAGCTTTGAAAAACTGCGTACATGTACCCTCGATAAATTTTCCTCTTTTTCAGAAAAAGTGGTATAAAAAGCTCTTTATACAAGTTAATTTTAATTCAAAAGTCTAGTAATGCACATAACTTTAAATTAGAATGTCTAATTTCATTGTTGGTCAAAAGGTTACTGCTGTACTGTGAACTTTCTACCTTAAAAACAGGATTAGTCAAAAAGGTCTTTACGGCTTTTGAATGGTACAGAAATTTATTGAGAACTTACACAATCGGTAGATGCATTATTTTATAGCACACAACCTCAAGTTTGATACACGTAGTTAGTCAGTACCCCGTTCTTCCACCATAAGCACCAGTGTCGTGTACAGTTAAAATGGCTACTTTCACTGGTGTGGAGTGTGCTCGTTGTGAATTTTGGATTCATGAAATGATCCCTACAACTACTTTTCGGTGTAAACTTAGCACCAAATAGCTTAAGAACCTCCAAGTAAGCCGACAATTTATACTCTTGGCACAAGAACTTTGTTGAGTGGTTGTTCACTGTGACATGATAAATCACCAGGTCACCCTCATGTTGATGATCGTCCAACAGGTTAGGAAGAGATTTGCTTCCATTCCACGGAAATCAATGCAACATATGTCTCATAAGACTGGCATTCCACAAAAGACTTTTTGGCAAGTACTTTGTAGCTGACCTGAAAAAATCAAGTCTACACTGCCTTTGCACAAGTTAAGCCTGATATGCCACAATGAGTGTGGGAAGAAATTGATTACCAGTGGGATGTTTGCTGCATCACAAATGGTACTCATATAAAAACAAAATGACTCTTGACACTTTTATTTGAAACTTCAGGTTGTTGTTATAAAATGACCCATCAGCAGTCTAAAAGTTACTCAATAAATTTCTATATTGTTCCAAAGTTGTAAAGTTCTTTTTGACTCGCCGTGTAAGATTAAAATGTCCGTTGTTGCCTGCTAGAGCTCAGACTCAGCGTTAATGAAAAGTATGAAGACTTGATATGTTTCCTTATGGGATAGTTCATTTTACCCTGTAAAACTGGTGCCTTAATCTCACTGTCAGCTCCTATTCTGGGTGTCTTGAATTTTAAACTTAGATTTAATTGTGGTTAATAGCAAAACGTTTAGTGATCTAGTGGATTGTATGGTGTGGAGCATAGTGCTGGGAAGAACTTCACAAAATGCCACATCCTGTCACTTGACATGGCACCACCCCTGTAGTCACAGTGGAAGCATTATTGTAATGTTTTGCTATACTATAGAACTATAGCAACACTGAGTAGTTGGATTGCTGCTGTAGGCAGTGACAGAATGCACTATGTTGAACTAGGTAGGTTGATTGATCATATTGTGTGTGTGTGTGTGTGTGTGTGTGTGTGTGTGTGTGTGTAACTGTAAATTAAGGTAATTTCCCTGTAATGTGGTAATATTATATCAAGTGTCCATAGATGGCTGCTACTGGCAAATTGAACACTGCTGTGTTGAAATTTAAGCAGTTGCTTAGATGACAGAGATGAGAAATCTCTGTCTAGGAGAAAAATGACAGCTGTCGTATGCCTGACAGTGTGGTGTGGGGTTGGCGCCCGATGGGGTGCTGTCCTCCATGCCGTACATGCCTCCCCTGCCCCCACCTCCAGTTCTCGAGCGACTCTACTGAGTGTCTGCGGATCGACCTCAGGTGGGAGTTGTCCCTCTTTCATCTGTAATTAGCTCTCTTGTTGGTCATTACACTCAGTGTTGCTCTCTTGCCTTACTCTGACAGCAGATTTGCCTGCTTGCTTGTCAGACAGCATGTGCATCTCTGTTGCTGTGCTGCGCATTTGTGGTTTTTTTTTTTAATGGATCTGACTTTTGATTGCCTGACATGGTCACTCATTTGTGTTATTTTGTTGTTGGCTGCTATTATATTGACTCTGAAGATTGTAAAACTTTAATTTTGTTGCAGAGTGCATTATATTTACTTAGAAACCTATTCAGTCTTTATATAAATGGCAGTTCATATATTTATTATTACTGAATGACAGTCATTAAGTGTACTCAGTCATGGTGTGAAGAGAGAGTGCTGATTAGTCTTTTATTTACTTTTATTAGATATGTCTCATTTAAAGTTCTTGTTTGTTTTGTTGTTAATTATCCACTGGAGCTTTTGCAGCATCCACATTGCATATATTGTTTTATGGTCTGTATATCAACTTCAGTTTACTGCATTGTGTAGCTAAAATAGATGCAGTCATTAAGAGAAGGTGGCATTTTCTTCTTTTGTTGAAATAATTTTTCTGAGTTCACAAGTGGTTTCAGCCTTCTAGGTCATTCTTAAGTGATTTTATGATTTTTATAAAATTGAATATATTATCTCCTAGATAGAAATGTCATAAGAATGTGGACTTACTGGAAATAAATTTCACTGGAGTAGAAAATTATTTCTGTTCATATCATTACTTTCCTATTCATGGGGTATTATAACAGTCCATTTTGTACAGAAGCATAAAATCATTTGAGAACGCCCTAGAAGACTGATATTAGTTGTGAACTAATAAAATTATTACTTCAGTAGAAGAAAATGCCAGTTTAGTTTAATAAATTCATTGCTGTGGTACCCACTGTGAAGAAAATATAATATAATGTAGTCATCTTTATAATAATTTAGAAAACTGCTGATACTGTAGGGGCAGTTTATTTACTTTCTTCCTGAGATAACCACTTCAGTTTTTATTTTGTGGTATGTTGAAACATTGAGCTTAAGCTTAAAAGCTTCCAAGATTAGTTATATGGAGATTTAAATAATTGAATGTGTTTGACATGACTCAATTTGCTTTTTGCAGATATAAATATTTTATAGGATTACATCATCTTCACAGACAAACTTGTATAAATAGGTCATAGTACAGTATTTGTTGGTAACGGTTTAAGTGACATGATGAAGGGTAATATTGGTCCCATTTAATATAAACTATAGAAGAAAACTTTTAAATTCAATTTTAAATCTTTTCAGCTAATTGATTGAAATAAATTTTAATTTATCTAATTTTATTGAAATGAACATGTATGCCGACAGAAATAACTTGCAAATTGTGAACAAGACATGAAGTACATTAAACAGAGGAAAACATGGAGAAATTAGGCAGAATGCAAGAGAAGAAAATTAAAGTTGTAAGCGGGCTAGAGGTTGACGAAGTACCAAGAGATTGGAATAAGCGTTGTGTAAGGTACAATATTGAGCATCTTGCTGGATTACTGGAACTTATCTTGTTGGTGACGGCAGGATATGCCTTTAATGACAATTGCCCAAAGCTAGCGCTAGCTCTCTCTCTCTCTCTCTCTCTCTCTCTCTCTCTCTCTCTCTCTCTGTGTGTGTGTGTGAGTGTGTGTGTGTGTGTGTGTGTGTGTGTGTGTGTGTGGGGGGGGGGGGGGGGGGGTGTTTTTCATCAGTCAAGAGTTCTGATCTTCCACAGTCAGATTGCTCGTGATCCTTGCAAGAAGTCCCATCTAAGAATAACATCATGTCTACATTCTATTAAAACACCAGATATGAAGGGCTGTGTTCTTTCATTGCTAGGTATTTTTGCAGTACACGTTCCTGTTGGTTGAACTTATTTTCTGATCATTTTTATATTGCAGAACATAGTCTTCTGCAATTGGCATTGATAAGCATTTGACATTTCAGTAACAGAAGCCCCCGAGTTGACTGTAGCCGAGACTGGTTGGACATCAATGAGATTTCTTGCCATCTTCATAACTGTCATCCATTGAGGATTTTCATCTGTGGTGACCTCACCTAGATGGATGGCCACCCCAGTTTTCATGAATTTGACAGATATATGGCAATGGAGAATGGCTGTGGTGTGTTTGGGAGTGACCTCATCCAGGGAATGGCTATGAGCTTCAGCCTACAGGTTGACTAGTCATCTGCAGTTCAGACTAATACGAACAGGTCTGTTGGGATGGTTGAAATCTTGTGGCATAATAGTTGTCAAATGCTCGTCTTGTTTCTCTGCTTGGTACACGAAGTGTCGTGGACATCCACAGTGAAAACAGGCCACTGTGTTTTCCTCCAGTCTCCAAATGTGTGCTCTTCTGCCGGGCATTTTACTTGGTGGAAGTGTTGACTGTATCTGCATCAGTTGGGTACTGGGTTGCCATTTAGTAGTAATAGCATAAGCCAGTCTCTCTCTCTATATCTCTCTATTTCTTCTTCTTCTTCTTCTTCTTCTTCTTCTTTTCCCCTGTCACTTTAGACTGGTGGTGGAGATCAGTACATATTTTATTCAAATTCTCTATTGCCTCCTGACAAATAGGGGGTCAATGTTAATGGCCACTTTTTTTCGTGTGTTTGATGCAGCAGTTTTGGCTCCCATAAAATTCTGTCTCTCTTCTCTTACAACAGAGCTTGTGAGAGAAATGAGATTATGGTGGTAATCCACAACTGCCAAAGGGACCACATTCGGTAACTGATTATCTCTCTTTCATCAGGCATTTCCTGTTGGATTTCCTCAATGTGCTGTCACCACTTGGCTTAGTCTGTCCTTGTGACATCTTTTACCAGAAAATCTTGGTGGATGTCTTCTTTGAATCCTTTCATCAGTTGTGAGATTTTGAAGGCTTCTGTCATATTCTAAATCACAATGCTGCAAAGGGCCAAAACATTCTGTACGTATGACTGTTGTTTTGCCCTGACATTAGGCCCCAATCTTATATTGTTCTTCTGCTAAGGGGACTTTCTACTGATTGTCATCAAATGTTGTCTTCAGTTTGGCTTGGAATTTTTCCCAGCTGTTGAGCATCTTTTTGTTCTCAAATCATTGCTGGGCTATATTGTCCAAGTAATAGTATACATTTTCCAAACATCACATTGTCCCATCTGTTGCATTTAGTGATTTGGTAGAATCCTTTCAGCCATTTTGTCAGGTCCTGACCAGCGTCTTTCGAAAACACTGATGGATGCCTCGTGCAGCTGAGTTACTGCTGGCTTGAAAGTGATTATCTCCTGACTATATCAATGTTTGAAACAGTGTAGTATTCTGATTTCTGTCTGTCTAGAGGTTAGCTTTTAGGTTATCTAATTGGAGCCACAGCCTGTAGACGTTTTGAAGTACACACCATCTCCAACAAACAGTGTTGCATTGTAACCAGTCCAAGTCTTAAAGTGTGCTCATCAGTGAAGTGTGACAATTAGCACTGAAAGTATGTTTATTATGAACACCAAAATATAGGTAGAATGAAACTGACCTTCTGGATGGAGACTGCAGCTATTTATACAAACATTGAATAATCCAGAATATACAAATATAAGATATTTCAAGAACCTTCCACAAATAATAAGCACCAAATAACAAATGAATGCTAGTAGTTGGGTTTGAACTGGCAACCTGTAGCATGTCAGCCAGTCCTACTAACCACTGTGTTACATTATTTAAACCACAGCTTGTGGCAATATCTATAAAGAACAAATAATTTGTGGAAAGTAAGCTCAAAACATTTTGTAAATAACAGTTTAAATACCAAAGCTTAAGATAAATATGGATCAGGGTGTATACGACCCTGGACAACTGGGAAACCCAGGAAAAACCAGAGATCTTTTTTCATCCGGGAGAAAACTGGGAAAAACCTGGGAATTTTTCGGATTTCTGGGAATTTTTTCATTAAATTTTTGTAAGTTTGACTGGTAAGAGTTGATTCTCTAGCCAAGAATGTTACTATATCCTGCTACTGTAGAATGATACTGCAACAGTAAAATAAAACGAGAGAAAAAAATAAAGCTTCAGTGGCAAAGGAAATGCGTCATTTACAACAATAATACACCGTGCAAGCACAAACATCTGCAAACAGTAAAAATATGTCGAAGGCCTTAGCGTGAAAACTATGTAATACTTCGTAACAATAAACTGTTTTCTATGAGTGTGACGTCACAACTGTTCACATTAGGTTTGTTTGACCAGTTGCCAGCGAGCTCTTGCACATGTGCAGTTGACTCGCATAAGAGCAGTTCCTTCTCCTGCTTCCCCCTACTTGAAATGTGGCTGTTAGTTGTATCGGCAGTAAGCAGCAAGCAGCCAGATGCTAACGAGAAAAATGTATGCGCAGAGTTCTCAGAGTTGTTGTGGGGAGGGGTAGTCTCCACCTGGCCCCTGTTTGTGTTAAGTGATTTCGCTGTTTCCTCTTCGTTTACAGCTACCACGTCAAATGAAAACAAAACAGATTTCTGCGACCAGGAGCTATCAAGTGAATTATAATACATTCACATAATTACGAAGGGCAAAAATATATTATTAGTTTCAGTTTTCTGATTTTATTTTATTTCCAAATTATTAGCAGTCAAGCATTAATCGCCTTGCAGAATACTGAAGTTATTTTTGTCAGTTCGGTAAAGAAATTTGGCTTTATTAAACTTTCCACTGAGGTAATCAATTTATTTGAAACGAAGTGTTTCTTTCCACAATATTGGCTAGTTCCAGCTGTTCGCTGAATTTCCAGTGCACGTTTTAGTCTTCTACCATGTATGGCACTATGCCATAATAAAGAACCAAATATGAGATAGTGCAGTACTGGTACTCAAAGAGAATTTACTTCCCAAAAACAACACTGAAAAACTTGATATCAGGTGGGACCTACTTCATTGTGAATCTGGAAAAAAATCAATGTGCACTTCAAGCCAAATTATGCATTTTAGTATGGTTTACGAAATTCTGATGCTTTTGGAGTATCCTCTGATGTCCTGTTTCTTTTATGACATAATGTAAGCTCTCGTAGTGCTTTATTTGTACATACGAACATGTGGGCTTCCTACACCACTGCAGCTGCACATGCGCAATAATGCCTGTTTCCTGGCACTTTCTGGCAACTGCTAAATCGAATCTATTTCTAACAGTCTCGGGATAGTATTGCAAATGGTGATTCGAAAGCATTACTTTCAAAGTAAATTGCTTTTTATGCAAGATGATTTATGTTACGTATGAGAAGGTGGGATGAATTTCTTGAATCACAGAGTGTTTAAAACCAAACACTTTGTGGACCCAGCCACTTACAAGATTTTTGAGCCCAGGTGACCAGACATTTATGTCATTATTTTAAATTTACTGGTACATTTGTGTGATGTATAACCCACACACAAAATAGATCAATATGACATGTGAAAGCTTAGCTTCTCTTGTAGCTTATTAATCTTAGAGGCCAATATTATATGTGAAAGCTTACTTTTCTTGTAGCTATACTGTGTATATTAATGTAAACCATTAACTTTTCCTCTTTGTTTGTTCACACTACGTAACAGTGAACTTGCCATTGGCTGACTATAACATGTCATATGCTCTGAATATGTGCTGTCATCAGCTGGTGAGATCACGTGGCATGAGATATGACTGGCTCACAAAAGGACACCGCAATCTCTATTTCAATGCTCCGGACACTAACGTGCTGTGTTTGGTGCAATTCAATTTATAATTTCGTTATACGAAAATATGCAGCGTATATGTTGCTGCAAATCTAAGGTCTTTCCAAAATTTCTCTTGTTTTTCATCAAAAGTCTTTCCAAAATTCTCTCCCCTGCCCCCCCCCCCCCCCCCCCCCCCCCCCCAAGTTATACCCTAGTTTATAAAATGTAAACCATTAAAAGGAGTGATAAGTTTTGCAGTTCCAAAGGAAAAATCTACAGAAAACTGCTGTAACTTAGCACGGCAAAAGTGTATTTTCGCCCAGGGAAAAGTATATTTTTTCAATGGGATATCTGGGAAAAATCTGGGAATTTTTTTTCCTTGTCCACATATACACCCTGATGGATGTTTCTGTGGGAATGGATAAAACTTAATGCTGATTATGAGAATGATGATGGAGTTGACTAAGAAGACATTATTGAGTTTGATGAGGTACAGTTGTCAACACACTGAATGACAACCTAAAAAGTAAACTCCTGTATATTTATACCTTTAGAGTAGGTAATTAGAGTGTACTCTGCAGCAGTAGAACCTCCAGTATAATACACTCCTGGAAATTGAAATAAGAACACCGTGAATTCATTGTCCCAGGAAGGGGAAACTTTATTGACACATTCCTGGGGTCAGATACATCACATGATCACACTGACAGAACCACAGGCACATAGACACAGGCAACAGAGCATGCACAATGTCGGCACTAGTACAGTGTATATCCACCTTTCGCAGCAATGCAGGCTGCTGTTCTCCCATGGAGACGATCGTAGAGATGCTGGATGTAGTCCTGTGGAACGGCTTGCCATGCCATTTCCACCTGGCGCCTCAGTTGGACCAGCGTTCGTGCTGGACGTGCAGACCGCGTGAGACGACGCTTCATCCAGTCCCAAACATGCTCAATGGGGGACAGATCCGGAGATCTTGCTGGCCAGGGTAGTTGACTTACACCTTCTAGAGAACGTTGGGTGGCACGGGATACATGCGGACGTGCATTGTCCTGTTGGAACAGCAAGTTCCCTTGCCGGTCTAGGAATGGTAGAACGATGGGTTCGATGACGGTTTGGATGTACCGTGCACTATTCAGTGTCCCCTCGACGATCACCAGTGGTGTACGGCCAGTGTAGGAGATCGCTCCCCACACCATGATGCCGGGTGTTGGCCCTGTGTGCCTCGGTCGTGTGCAGTCTTTATTGTGGCGCTCACCTGCACGGCGCCAAACACGCATACGACCGTCATTGGCACCAAGGCAGAAGCGACTCTCATCGCTGAAGATGACACGTCTCCATTCGTCCCTCCATTCACGCCTGTCGCGACACCACTGGAGGCGGGCTGCACGATGTTGGGGCGTGAGCGGAGGACGGCCTAACGGTGTGCGGGACCGTAGCCCAGCTTCATGGAGACGGTTGCGAATGGTCCTCGCCGATACCCCAGGAGCAACAGTGTCCCTAATTTGCTGGGAAGTGGCGGTGCGGTCCCCTACGGCACTGCGTAGGATCCTACGGTCTTGGCGTGCATCCGTGCGTCGCTGCGGTCCGGTCCCAGGTCGACGGGCACTTGCACCTTCCGCCGACCACTGGCGACAACATCGATGTACTGTGGAGACCTCACGCCCCACGTGTTGAGCAATTCGGCGGTACGTCCACCCGGCCTCCCGCATGCCCACTATACGCCCTCGCTCAAAGTCCGTCAACTGCACATACGGTTCACGTCCACGCTGTCGCGGCATGCTACCAGTGTTAAAGACTGCGATGGAGCTCCGTATGCCACGGCAAACTGGCTGACACTGACGGCGGCGGTGCACAAATGCTGCGCAGCTAGCGCCATTCGACGGCCAACACCGCGGTTCCTGGTGTGTCCGCTGTGCCGTGCGTGTGATCATTGCTTGTACAGCCCTCTCGCAGTGTCCGGAGCAAGTATGGTGGGTCTGACACACCGGTGTCAATGTGTTCTTTTTTCCATTTCCAGGAGTGTATTTGAACAACGTTATACATAACTAGTACTATGCAGTATCTTGTATAATGACACGCACATTAGGCTATCCCAGCATGTAACATGGCTTCCTGGTAGGGTACCCTTCCTTCTGATAAAAGCTTCTAATTTACCTTTTCCACCAACTGTTGGATTTCTTAATACAACAGACTGTAAGCTAGGAAGCTCCAGTGCTCATATTCACTATTCAGCCTTGTGTAATATAGTCTGACTCTTCCCTGTCAACTGCTGTGCCCCATGTGTATTCTTTACTTTCTCTACATAAAAAAAGTGCAACTTACAGATAACAAAAATGTCATAATTTATCTTTTTGATGTTAAAGTTGATTGATTAAAGAAAAATTCAGAATCGTTTTTCATTGAGAATTAGTTTATAAAATGTTTCCTTTCGGTGATAGATATTCATGACAAAAAAATACTCTACAGCTTCATTATTCTGCAGATTTAACTGTCCCATCCTTAGTGTATGAAAGAATTATGTACTCACAAATTCTTCCAGTAGGCCTTCCTCCTCGTTTCCCTTCATCAGTAAATATGAACTTGTAACGAGCATTTTCCAGTGAGTGAAAAGAATCTGTAGAAATGATTGTAATTGAAATAAAGGGCACTAGAATGAGGTGATGGTGCAACGTGTATGTGTTTCCGAACTAATGCTTCTCCACAGTTTATGAATTGCCACTTGTCTTCAAATCTTTAGGAAATGTCCATCCATTTATTTTGTTTTAGGAATTCAAGCAAACAAAAGGATATTGATGTAATTTTTCTCCTTTTATAGGGAGATCAAAAAGA
The DNA here is from genome assembly GCF_023864275.1 of Schistocerca cancellata. Lineage (NCBI taxonomy): Eukaryota > Metazoa > Arthropoda > Insecta > Orthoptera > Acrididae > Schistocerca > Schistocerca cancellata. Next base: position 89,121,442 of record NC_064628.1, on the reverse strand, counting down.
AACAGAACATGTACGTGTGACATTGCCAGAGCCGCCAAAAAAGGTCTAAACGGAAAAGTAATATATCAGTTACCCCTGATATGAGAAAGTGCACCAGCGCTTGCATAACTTGGTAAAGGTTTATTAATAAGGGGTTGGACACCCATTTGTCCATAATACAGCTGCTAATCTTCTTGGAATACTGGCATATAATGATTGTATAGTCTCCAGTGGAATGTTATGCCAGTCTTTGATCAGAACCTCTTCTAACTCCTGTAGTGACGAGGGAGGTGGATGTCTGCTCCAGAGACTGCACACCGATACTGCCCACAAGGTTTCAATAATGTTTTAGCATGGGGACTGTGCTGGCCAGGAAAAACACTGCAGTTCAGTTGCAAGCTCCTCATACCACAATTGTACTTTTGTGACAGTGCGAATGGGTGCATTATCATCTTGAAATATGGCATCATTGTTGGGGAACAACATTTGAATCATGGAGTTCACCTGATAACCTAAAATGTTTATATAATCGTTGGCTATAACACGATCTTTGAGAGTAATGATGAGACCAGCAGAATATCACATGGCTGCCCACACTCAACTTCCACCTCAATGCTTAATCGTTGTAATCAAGCAACCAGGGTAGTAGGCTTCTTTTGGCATTCTCCAGATATAGACTCGGCCCAATGTTGGAAATAAAGAAAATGTTGACTCCTCGGGTCATATGATGTGTTTCCACTGATCAGCCGTCCAGGATTTATGCTCCCAACACCATGTTTTACATTCTTTGCATTAGTTGTCGTCACAAATGGTTTCGGTATAGCAGCTCATCAATGAATATTGGTTTTATGGAGGCTTGGCGGACAGTGTTGATAGATGCAGGGTCTCGAAGATGGCTACTGATCTCTCTAGTCGCTTTAGCTACCATAGTTTTGTGTTGTTTTGACACAATTCATGTTAGTGTGGAATGATCTCTGTCATTTAGTTTTGATTTGTGTCCACTATTATGTTTACACGCTGATGATGTCTTTCCATGTTATGTGTAGGCTGTCATGACTGTTGAAACAGTTACTTTTTAAACATTCAGTAAGTTGGCTGACTTGGTTACTGATGCTCCAGCTAATCAGGCCCCCACAATCTCTCCTCTTTTGAACTCTGACAGATTTTTCATTGCACTTCGATATTGGCCTCTGAATGCAAATACAAAGTGTGCACTACTCTTAAACAACCTGCACTGATGCCTAGTCCATACTGAACATGCACAGTCCACCTGACACGTTCCTTACGTGCATTGTTGACCATCGAACACAACCATAACATTATTACCACTATACACATTATTTTGCCTATCCCCTGTATGTAAACAGCCAGAATACAGTGCTGTGGTCGGCAGTACCTATATAAGACAAGTGTCTGGCACAATTGTTAGATCGGTTACTGCTGCTACAATGACAGGTTATCAAAATTTAAATGAGTTTGAACGTGGTGTTGTAGTCGATGCACGAGCGATGGGAAACAGCAGCTCCCAGTAGTGATGAAACGGGAATTTTCCTGTATGACCATTTCATGAGTGTACTGTGATTGTCAAGAATCTGGTAAAACATCAAACCTCTGACATCCCTGCAGCTGGAAAAAGATCCTGCAAGAATGGGACCAACCACGAGTGAAGAGAATCGTTCAACATGACAGAACTGCAACCCTTCCGCAAATTGCTGCAGATTTCAATGCTGGGCCATCAACAAGTGTCTGTATGTGAACCATTCAACGAAATATCGTTGATATGGGCGTTCGGAATTGAAGTTCCACTCATGTACTCTTGATGACTGCATGACACAAAGTGTTACACCACTATTGGGGCTGTCAACACTGACATTGGACTGTTGATGACTGGGGGAACATGTTGCCTTGTTGGATGAATCGCATTTCAGATTGTATCGAGTAGTTTGACGTTTATTGGTGTGGAGACCTCCTCATGAATCCGTGGACTCTTCTTGTCAGCAGGTGACTGTTCAAGCTGGTGGAGGCTCTGCAGTGGTGTGGTGTGAGTGCAGTTGGAGTGATATGGGACCCCTGATATGTCTAGATATGGCTCTGACAGGAGAAACATACATAAGCGTCTTGTCTGATCACCTGCATTTGCATTCCAATGGACTCCGGCAATTCCAGCAGGACAATGTGACACCACACACATTCAGAATTGCTAAAGAATGGCTCCAGGAACACTCATGAGTTTTAAACACTTCCGCTGGCTGCCAAACTCCCCAGACATGAACATTATTGTGCGTATCTGGGATGCCTTACAATGTGCTGTTCAGAAGAATCTCCACCCTCTCGTAATCTTACAGATTTATGGACAGCCCTGTAGGGTTTGTGGTGTCAATTCTCTGCAGCACTACTTCAGACATTACTAGAGTCCATGCCACGGCGTGTTGCGGCACTTCTGTATGCTCGCTGGGCCCTATACAATATTAGGCTGGTATACCAGTTTCTTTGGCTCTTTAAGTGTAGAAGTAATATGTGCAGTTCAGTGCTAGAGCGAGATTTGCTGAAAACACAACCCTCCATCTCTTTTTACATTTGTGAGGCCTCACACTTCTATTACAGATCAAAGCTCTACTTAATTTAATGCACTCTACAGTCAGTTCGGTAATTATATGACCAAATAGTTGCAAGCATTTATTCTCATTTTTAAGCAGTGATGTCATTAAAAATGTATTTGGAAGTCTGTGTTAGTTTCTTCCTGGCAGTTGTCAGAAACTTCTTAAGTAAAAATTATTAATGCAATAACTAATACTTTTGTCTTTCAAGGCCTCTGAATATAGCACATTGTAAAGTGCTTTGCATTTGTCTTCAATTATGTTAGACGGCAATGATGCAGAAATTGACATGGAAAATTTGAAATTTTAGATGAAGTGACCCATTGTTAAAAATGCAAGATTAGCTGTATGATGATCCTCTTGAAAATGCTTCTGCTCATCACCGTGTCAAGTTGGTTTCATCCTCGACAGTGTCCGATCATGTATAATATGTTTCACTGCCTGTTCTTAAATAGTATCAATACCCATCTGGGTAATTGTCTTGCAGTTCTTTGATTGAAGGAGTGTGATTGTGACTGTACCTGTACTCCTTAATCCAAATAACAAGTTTTGTTTGATTTATGTTAATGCTCATACCTCCAATATCTATAGGTGTAGTAGCGATAATAATGTTTGATTTCTTTTCGCACAGAACATTGGTGCAACTGACATACTGACTGCACATGTGCCAAAGAATATTTTAGAACTAATGAAACACCACGTCGTGTGCACACAACATACATGGACATGGGTTTTATTATTTACAAGCACACTAGTGTGTGGCACTCCTGAATGTTGACTTGGGTATGGGTCCCTAAACTTCTCTTCATACATTTGAGTGTGCGTAGGTTCTGTTCACATTTAGGCATGTGCACAGATCGGTCCCATTTAGTCTAGTGGTTAGAAACGTGTGTGAAGCTCAAATTGTCGTGTGTAGATGCAACTTCACCTTGACTTAGTGTGCTGACTACTTCTCACATATTCTTTTCTTTCCTCTGTTCAAAAATCTGTTTAGCAGTGTAGGTAGGATGAAGAAATTTTTGCTACCAAATAGGTGGTGATATCCAGTACAACATTCGCTGTCTCATTACAACTGTGAAACTAATGCTTCAGCATTGACAATCGCATTGTGGACATGCAGATTCTCATTGAACAGAGCACTTAAAATTGAATGTCTGTGGGTAGATTTGACCATCTTAAAGTTGAAACAAAGAAAGAAGAAAATTCAGCCCTCGCTTTAACGTAGTATATAAAAAGGGTCTTAAAGCTTTAGCAACTTAGTTGGTCAGGGAAGAGAGGTCTGGCGAACAAGATTGCTGTCTCTTGGCATGTTGTTAAGTAGTTTCAAAGATGGTCATAAAAAATATTGTAAAATGCCAAACCACCACAAAATGTGACTTCCAAAAACCTTGAAGAGAACCTCATAAGAATTTTTTCGCAGTAAATTGGAAACTACTATAAAATTTGTTGTACCGAAAGAAAAATTTACTCAAGGTACTCATAATTGCAGGGCATTATTTACCTACGTGAGATGAAATATCAGCACTGCTGACTTCTCTCTCCTTATTCTCAAAAGTAGGTCGGTTCCTCTCATCCTGGAGTGTGAGTGATACGCCCTATCATTTTAACCTTCCCCTCCATCACTCTCCCTTTACACTGAGGAAGGAACTATTATTTACAAAAGCTAGATTACTGTCCTGTATTTTTTGTAATAAGAAACATTCCTATATAGAACTTAAGATTGTTTCAGATAAAGTGCACTAATTCTTGCTATATTAAAAGAAAAATTGCATTAATTATTGCGAAAACTGAAATTGCTTTATGGATGGAAAAAATGCACTCAGTGTGCCCAATGATGAATTGTGGCCAATGATGATGAAGTATTGATCGATAGAATTGATAGGAATAACCTAAATATAATGGCTTTAGTATCCTCAGACATGATAGAACTTCGAAAGACAGAAGGGCAATACTGGCAAGTGAATCTTCAGTTCATATGGCATGCTATGATGGCTTCAGTGGCAAAGCATTGGTTTCTTCTGCGATCTGATCCAGCACACTATTTTGACTTGCCAAAAATTGATATCTTTTAGTGCTCGTTGCTGAATACTTACTTTTGTTTGATGAGAAGCATTTGAGGGAAGAATACTTTGTTTAGAAAATACAGAACACATTTAAATAATCACAGAATCACAGAGAGATTGGTCACATTGGTGACTGAAAAGGAAGCAAGAAGTGATAAGAGGGGCAGTGCTCCCATGGCAACAGAGGTAATCAAGATATTCACAATGGAAATAGATGAGGCTAAGTAGGCTCTGATAGTATAAAAGATGGCATAAATAGGTAGGAGTTGAGAACTTAAAGTAGGTAAAACGCACGTTTTTCAAGACATGGCAGGCAAGCCCAACCGGGATCTAATCTGCCTCGTAGATTGATGATGAAGTTTGGTGAACCAGTCAGCCAGCCTGAATGAGGTTTTTAGCTATTTTCCCACATCCCAGTATGTAACTACTGAGCTGGTACCCCTGTCCCACCTCAGATACATGCTGCACAAACATTAAAACCTTGTCACACATGCACATGAGATTTACTCTAGACGGAGGCAGATGGGTTACACAGATTCTGTCCTGGAAATAAGAGACTGATGATGATCTTAATGTTCAGCCTCTTTAAAGTAATTATATAAGGAGCATTTAAATGAAACCCAGTCACTAGTGTAAACTAACAGTAACAATTTTACTAACTCAAAAATGTTGTTATACACAGTAGGGATACTCAAAAATAGTCGCCAAAACTGTTGGCACATTTATCCCATTGCGACACTAGCCGGTCGATTTCATCCTTGAAGCTATTAGGCTGATGTTGGATCCAGGCCTGGACCCAGTCACACACTTAGTCCGTTGTGACTTTATGTCCCCAAATAGCTCATTTTACAGGTCCAAACACAAGAGTCACACGGTGAAGGGTCGTGACAATATGGTGGATGCTCCAGCAGTTTCCCACTGAAACTGCTGCAATGTAGTCTTAAACGCATTGGCAGTGTGCGGGCGGGTATTATCATGTAGGAGGATAACACCACTGGACAACATGCCTTAGTGTTTTGACTTGATGGCTCGTCTAAGATTCTATAAAATGGCTTGATAATGCTGGGCATTGATAGTGGTTCCCCAGCAGTGGGCCCTTGTAGTCAAAAAATGACATCATGACCTTACCAGGACTGGTGTGCACGGCCTTTGATTTTTTTGGAAGTGGTGAAGTCGCATGTTTCCACTGCTTGCTCTGACACTTGCTTAATGGTTCAAAATAGTGACATCATGTTTCATCACCTGTGACAATATGTTCGGCAGTCAGTTGGTGGGGAACCCACTGTGCACAATTTTTCGCAAGTTCAAGTGTCGCCCACACCAATACCAAGTAAACAATGGATCTCGTCCATGGTGATTCTGCTGTTGTCCAAGACTAAAGCATTCACTTCTGCAACCATTTCCAGTGTGATGACATGATGAGCCTGTTCAGGACAAGCATCTTCTTTCAGTGACTCTCATCCCTCAAGGAATTGTTTGTGCCATTCCACGACGACTTAGACTTTACTCACCGTACACAGCCTTCATCTGTCTATACATTTCAGGACTTCTAACTCCCTCCGTTGCCAAAAATCAAATCACTCCTCGTTGTTCCTGCTTACTCGCCTGCATGTTCATGTGGATGATAACTTGTGTAACCACCTTCTCTTTGATGTTGCATAGCACCAGTGTGGTTTCACACCAAACGGTGTGCACGCATCAGTCTCTGTACCAATAGATGGCACTACCATACCCGCAGTTACATGGTGCCACCTTACGTGTAAGGCAACAGAAGTTGCAATGACCAGGTTTTATTTGAATGAACCTCATAAGATAAAAAGTGGTGTATTTTAAAGGAGATTGATGATGTTAAACAAAGGACATGTTAGGCTAATTTGGTTTTTTGCACAATATAACAACTGAAACTAATCCTGACCTTCCAGGCAGTGGAATTTTAGGTTAAGAGCTACAAATTAGACTGGGAAGATGAAGATTTTGGAAAAGTAGCCAGGAGAGGGTGGGGGTTGAAAATAAGTAGACATCCCAGGTGACATCATTTGTTTACTTAATTCATTAAACTAATTCTAGTATAGAAAATTTGAAGTACAGTATGAGATATGCCAATTCTTTAAACTGTGTATAGGAGGTTGGAACAGGATATGGGTATGTAAAAGGGCATGTGTGCAACAATTTTTCTGTTTGCATTAGCATCACTATAATTTCTGTACATTATTGATGAATACGACGTTTTGTTTTGTGACAGGCTCAAAGTTCACATCAGTTTGTTTATGCGGGGCCAGCATCTACTGCATCACCAGGCACAGGGCCAGCGGCAGGTTCTGTCCCAGCTGGAAGTGGTGGCAGTGGCGGTGGTCCTCAAACCACTCCATGTCAGCCACAACCTGCAACTGCCCATACTGCTGTTCCTCCTGCAACAACGGTGCATCTTGCAGCAGCCCCAGCCACCGCCCACTATTACGGACCAATGCCTTCTGCACACACAGCACCAACAGCAGCTGATCCTTCGGCACCTGAGCTTTATTACAGTGTGACACCAGTGCATCCTGCTGCTCATCCATATGCAACAGCTGCACTGTTTGCAACTACTCCAGATGGTTTTCTCTTTGAAACTCAGCCTGTCACAGAGTCCTCAAGCAATCACTCTCCAGAGGTGAGGCCTGATTTCATTTTGTTGTATGATATTCTTTATATCTCTTTAGGTAGTTAGTTCTAATAGTTCTTTTTTCTCTCCAGTATACTACAAGAAAGGCTTCTTTGCTTACAAAATATGTTATCCTTTTGTAGAGAATGGATGAAAAAGCAACCAAAAGTGTTAAACAGTGGTTGCAGATGCTTTTTTTCTCCTTCTCTGACTAAAAGAAATTTTTGCCAAATATTGAGAGATGTGACTCCAGTAGGACATACACATTATCTTTATCAGAAGTGTAGTGGTAAAAATTGCAGAGGGAAACAAACTTGACAGCGGTAAACAGGTTGCAGTAACCACGCAGAGATGAAAAGGCTTGCACAGAATAGACTGTTGTGGAGAACTGCATCAAACAGGCTGAAAGGCTACAACAGAAGATAGACACCAGAAGTATTAACACCTTATTAAATAAGTAAGCAAAACTATTACACATTTTGAGAACAGAATCAGTGAGCTGATGCCATGAAGATATGTAACATCTTATACAATCAGACGACATACTCAGTATTTCACTTGATATTATTATATATGTGTAAATGTTAAAATAAACTGCCAAGAGAAATACCTTCACAAATGCAAAATATTATTGCTTTTTGTGGCAAATTGGGCAGAAAATGGTGTGTACAGGAAAATGGCACTCGTGTAGTGTACCTGAAACAAAAGAAATTGTCTACTTTCCCTTCCACTATGAAGAAAATAGTTCAGTGGACTCTGAAGGATTATTCTGACAGGGCAAAAATAAATCTTAAAGAAGCGAGGGAGGGGGGTTGGGATATGGTATACCAGCAATAATTGTGTAATAGTTTCGGGTCATTCCACACCAAGTGACCAATAGTCCCCTTCTATCTATCATAAGACAGATCAAGAGCCATTGATCTTCAAACAACGAAATGCAACGTAATATTAAGTTTTTGTCATGTTGGTGTTAGTTTTCTTTTTTTAAAAAAGTTGTAGAAGACTTTCTCTCGAGGGCTGCAAAATGTTTGAACTCAGTGATTTAAGATAGCTTACAATTGCAACTAGTGGTAATATAAAGATGATGTTTAGAGGCATGACTTTTTGTGCTCTTGATACTGTTAAAATTTCAGAGCTGTGTCATTAACCATTCTCATGCTGCATGAGGTCAGAATTAAAGGATAAATCACTCATGACAATTTTTCAACCATTTTGTTACTGCAATAATTTGTGAACAAACAAAGTGTATGAAGTGCTGTTCAGTACTTACTTACAGAAGAAGTTATTGATACATAAAGAGTGCATCAGAATTTTTTCATCAGATTAGTACGCTCAATGATGCTATCTTGCTAGATATAATCATTTTCCCCCTAAAGTTTCATATCATAGGAAGGAGTTAGTTTTTTGTACTGCAGACAGTTTTGTTTTGGAAAGCTCTTGGATAAAGTTAAAAAAATTAGCTTGAAAATACTGCTGCCTAACATCCATAAACCATCATTTTAACGAGTGCATTTTGTATAACAAACTTAAAAATGGTATAATAATAATAATAATAATAATAATAATAATAATAATAATAATAAAGCAACAATAAAGCAATCACTCATATAAATACATCGGCTACACCACTGCAATTTCATAACCACTTCTACAACCCTTTAGATCACATAACATCAACAGATGCGAAGAAAGTAAATTGGAAAAAGAAAACACTACATGGCAAGCACCCGTATCATCTAACACAGCCACACATCGATCAAGACGCATCCAACACATGGCTAAGAAAAGGCAATATATACAGTGAGACGGAAGGATTCATGATTGCAATACAGGATCAAACAATAAACACCAGATATTACAGCAAGCATATTATTAAAGATCCCAACACCACAACAGATAAATGCAGACTTTGCAAACAACAAATAGAAACAGTAGATCACATCACAATTGGATGTACAATACTAGCAAATACAGAATACCCCAGAAGACATGACAATGTAGCAAAAATATTACATCAACAACTTGCCATACAACATAAACTAATAAAACAACATGTTCCCACATAAAAGTATGCACCACAAAATGCACTGGAGAATGATGAATACAAATTATACTGGAACAGAACCATTATAACAGATGAAACACCACCACATAACAAACCTGACATCATACTCACCAATAAAAAGAAGAAATTAACACAACTAATCGAAATATCCATACCCAATACAACAAATATACAGAAGAAAACAGGAGAAAAAATTGAAAAATACATCCAACTGGCTGGGGAAGTCAAGGACATGTGGCATCAGGATAAAGTTGACATTATACCAATTATACTATCAACTATGGGAGTCATACCACACGATATCCACCAGTACATCAATGCAATACAGCTACATCCAAACTTATATATACAACTACAGAAATCTGTAATTATTGATACATGTTCAATTACCCGAAAGTTCCTAAATGCAATATAACATATACCGTACAGTTAAAAGGAAGTCACGCTTGATCAAGGTCCGCGTCACTTTCCATTTTTGACCAGACATAACGTCTGAGGAAAGAAAGAAAGAAAGAAAGAATAATAATAATAATAATAATAATAATAATAATAATAATAATAAACCCCGTGGAGGCTCGGGAAAGGAATAGGCCTTCGGTATGTTCTACCAGTCGTAAAAGGCGACGAAAAGAACAAACCACTAATAGGGCTAACCCCTCTTTTGTGTGATTAGTTGGTTCAGGACAGAACTAATGAAGCCTCGGACAAGCGCTGTCATGTTCGGGGACGACACTTGAACCCTATGCCCATCCACAATGGTAACGACATTGCTAGCCACACGGGAAATGATTTAAATCCAAATAGAGGTGTTTTGCAGGACATGCTTCCTGCAACCACTCTAGAAGGAAAACAAAGGCAGAGGATGAGATGGTCAGATGAAGTTAACCAGCACCTCATGTTCTGTTATTACCAAGCAACAAACTTAGGAATCAACACAACTGGATACAGATCACAAGTATACACAACATTTATTACCAGATACCCAGAATTAAAATTTTTAACAGAACGACGACTAGCTGATCAGATTCGTGTAATAAAGAATAACAGGATACCCCAGTCAGAATTAGAAAACATCAAACAACAAGTACAACAAATACTGGAACAAAATGATTTGCAATCAGAAGAAGAAGAAAATACAGTAATGGACTCCAACATTCCAGAGCAAACAAACAAAGACCAACACGCATCAATTAAACAATCAGAGGAAAACGAAATCTTAAGACAGCCAACAGAACAAGCACAAATAGAACATGAAGCGACACACATGTTAGATATAGAAGAAAAATTTCAGCTGACATATATAGAATACAAAGACACAAATATAGGCATTAGACCATTCTTGCATAGACCACCAAATAACCCACAAGTCGAAACAACAATAACAGCTATTAATATAATCATACACAACAAAATAAATGAAAATACAACTACAGAAGAGTTACAACTACTGGTTTATGTAGGAGCACTCACTACTCTAAAAATACACACTAGGCAGAGATCAGAACCAACCAACACACAGAAGAAACCCACAAAACCAGCATGGCAACACAGGCTACAGATCAGAATTGAAAAACTGAGAAAAGACATTGGACAGCTAACACAATTTATAAGAAATGAAATATCCGCCAAAAAACGAAAAAGGTTGGGTAAAATCTCACAACAAAAAGCGATAGAGCAATTAGATGAAAAGAAGCAGAAATTACAAGCATTGGCCAAACGACTTAGAAGATACAAAAAAAGTGAAAATAAAAGGAAACAAAACCAAACATTCAACACAAACCAAAAGAAATTTTACAAGACAATAGATAACACACACACAAAAATAGACAATCCACCAAACATAACAGACATGGAACACTTCTGGAGCAACACACGGTCAAACCCGGTACAACATAAGACATGCACGGTGGATACAAGCAGAAACAGACATGAAAATGATAAAATAGCAAATTTCTGGCTAAAGAAGTTCACCTCAACACATTCACACCTAACTAAATTATTTAACAACTACATTGTAGGCCCATACACAGTCCCTGATGCACTTACACAAGGAATAACTTATCTGAAACCTAAAGATCAAGCAGACACAGCAAACCCAACAAAATATCGCCCCATAACATGCCTACCAACAATATACAAAATATTAACTTCAGTCATTACACAGAAATTAATGACACATACAACATAGAACAAAATTATAAATGAATAACAAAAAGGCTGCTGCAAAGAAGCACGAGGATGTAAAGAGCAACTGATAATAGATACAGAGGTGACATATCAAACTAAAACTAAACAAAGATCGCTGCACTATGCAATCATTGATTACCAAAAAGCTTTTGATAGTGTACCCCACTCATGGTTACTACAAAGTAGATCCTAATTTAATACAGTTCCTAAACATAGTAATGAAAAATTGGAAAACCACACTTAATATCCAAACAAATTCAAATAATATCACATCACAACCAATACAGATTAAGCGTGGAATATACCAAGGAGACTCATTAAGTCCTTTCTGGTTCTGCTTTGCTCTGAACCCACTATCCAACATGATTAATAATAAAAATTATGGATATAATATTACTGGAACATACCCACACAAAATAACACATTTGCTATACATGGATGATCTAAAACTACTGGCAGCAACAAACCAACAACTCAACCAATTACTAAAGATAACAGAAGTATTAAGCAATGATATAAATATGGCTTTTGGAACAGACAAATATAAGAAAAATAGCATAGTCAAGGGAGAACACACTAAACAAGAAGATTACATATTGGATAACCACAGCGATTGCATAGAAGCGAAGGAAAAAACAGATGCTTATAAATATCTTGGATAAAAAAAATATGAATAGATAATACAAATATTAAAGAAGAACTAAAAGAAAAATATAGACAAAGACTAACAAAAATACTGAAAACAGAATTGACAGCAAGAAACAAGACAAAAGCTATAAATACTTATGCTATACCAGTATTGACCTACTCATTTGGAGTAGTGAAATGGAGTAACACAGACCTAGAAGCACTCAATACACTTACACGATCACAGTGCCACAAATATAGACTACATCACATACATTCAGCAACAGAAATATTCACATTCAGCAGAAAGGAAGAAGGAAGGGGATTTATCGACATAAAAAACCTACATTATGGACAAATTAATGATATGAATTAATAGAGGGAAACATTACACGTGGGAAAAATATATCTAAAAACAAAGATGATGAGACTTACCAAACAAAAGCGCTGGCAGGTCGATAGACACACAAACATACACACACAATTCAAGCTTTCGCAACAAACCGTTGCTTCATCAGGAAGGAGGGAAGGAGAGGGAAAGACAAAAGGATGTGGGTTTTAAGGCAGAGGGTAAGGAGTAATTCCAATCCCAGGAGCGGAAAGACTTACCTTAGGGGGAAAAGAGGACAGGTATACTCCCCCGCGCGCGCACGGGGCACACACACACACACACACACACACACACACACACACAAACACACAAGCAGACATTTGTAAAGGCAAAGAGTTTGGGCAGAGATGTCAGTCGAGGTGGAAGTAAAGAGGCAAAGATGTTGTTGAAAGACAGGTGAGGTATGAGTGGCGGCAACTTGAAATTAGCAGAGGTTGAGGCCTGGCAGATAACGAGAAGAGAGGATATACTGAAGGGCAAGTTCCCATCTCCGGAGTTCTGACAGGTTGGTGTTAGTGGGAAGTATCCAGATCACCCGGACGGTGTAACACTGTGCCGAGATGTGCTGGCCGTGCCCCAAGGCATGTTTAGCCACCGGGTGATCCTCATTACCAACAAACACTGTCTGCCTGTGTCCATTCATGCGAATGGACAGTTTGTTGCTGGTCATTCCCACATAGAAAACTTCACAGTGTAGGCAGGTCAGTTGGTAAATCACGTGGGTGCTTTCACACGTGGATCTGCCTTTGATTGTGTACACCTTCCGGGTTACAGGACTGGAGTAGGTGGTGGTGGGATGGTGCATGGGACAGGTTGTACACCAGGGGCGGTTACAAGGGTAGGAGCCAGAGGGTAGGGAAGGTGGTTTGGGGATTTCATAGGGATAGGTCAACGTCAAGGAAAGTGGCATGGGATTTAGAGTAGGACCAGGTGAATCTAATGGAACCACAGGAGTTCAGGTTGGAGAGGAAATTCTGGAGTTCTTCTTCACTGTGAGTCCAGATCATGAAGATGTCATCAATAAATCTGTACCACACTTTGGGTTTGCAGGCCTGGGTAACGAAGAAGGCTTCCTCTAAGCGACCCATGAATAGGTTGGCATACGAGGTGGCCATCTGTCCAATGGCCAGCTTCCCACGTCCGTCCACATCAAACCCACCAACAACAGTACCTCCATTATGACAGCTGCCACCCATTCCACATCAAACGGTCCCTTCCCTACAGCCTAGGTCTTCGTGGCAAACGAATCTGCTCCAGTCCGGAATCCCTGAACAATTACACCAACCACCTGAAAACAGCTTTAGCATCCCGCAACTACCCTCCCGACCTGGTACAGAAGCAAATAACCAGAGCCACTTCCTCATCCGTTCAAACCCAGAACCTCCCACAGAAGAACCCCAAAAGTGCCCCAATTGTGACAGGATACTTTCCAGGACTGGATCAGACTCTGAATGTGGGTCTCCAGCAGGGATACGACTTCCTCAAATCCTGCCCTGAAATGAGATCCATCCTTCATGAAATCCTCCCCACTCCACCAAGAGTGTCTTTCTGCCATCCACCTAACCTTCGTAACCTCTTAGTTCATCCCTACGAAATCCCCAAACCACCTTCCCTACCCTCTGGCTCCTACCCTTGTAACCGCCCCTGGTGTAAAACCTGCCCCATGCACCCTCCTACCACCACCTACTCCAGTCCTGTAACCTGGAAGGTGTACACGATCAAAGGCAGAGCCACGTGTGAAAGCACCCACGTGATTTACCAACTGACCTGCCTACACTGTGAAGTTTTCTATGTGGGAATGACCAGCAACAAACTGTCCATTCGCATGAATGGACACAGGCAGGCAGTGTTTGTTGGTAATGAGGATCACCCTGTGGCTAAACATGCCTTGGTGCACGGCCAGCACATCTTGGCACAGTGTTACACTGTCCGGGTTATCTGGATACTTCCCACTAACACCAACCTGTCAGAACTCCGGAGATGGGAACTTGCCCTTCAGTATATCCTTTCTTCTCGTTATCCGCCAGGCCTCAACCTCCGCTAATTTCAAGTTGCCACCACTCATACCTCACCTGTCTTTCAACAACATCTTTGCCTCTTTACTTCCACGTCGACTGACATCTCTGCCCAAACTCTTTGCCTTTACAAATGTGCGGATGGTGTGTGTGTGTGTGTGTGTGTGTGTGTGTGTGTGTGTGTGTGTGTGTGTGTGTGTGTGTGTGCGCGCGTGAGTGTATACCTGTCCTTTTTTCCCACTTAGGTAAGTCTTTCCGCTCCCGGGATTGGAATGACTCCTTACCCTCTCCCTTAAAACCCACATCCTTTAGTCTTTCCCTCTCCTTCCTGATGAAGCAACGGTTTGTTGCGAAAGCTTGAATTTTGTGTATATGTTTGTGTTTGTTTGTGTGTCTATCGACCTGCCAGCACTTCTGTTTGGTAAGTCTCATCATCTTTGTTTTTAGCTACATTATGGACAGTTAGACAATTTAAGAAAATTCTTTATAGAACGTGCAGAAACTAGCAAAATACACGAAGCAATCACTCATATAAATACATCGGCTACACCATTGCAATTTCATAACCACTTCTACAACACTTTAGATCACATCACATAACATCAACAGATACGAAGAAAGTAAATTGGAAAAAGAAAACACTATATGGCAAGCACCCATATCATCTAACACAGCCACACATCGATCAAGACGCATCCAACACATTTCATAGCTGACTCACCATTTGATGTAGACATACAGGATACATCACTGATGCGCTATATTTCTGAATACTGGTTTGGCTAGTAAATTTTTCTATATGTGGGTTATTGTCATATATTGAACACAATTATTAAACCTATTTTTAAAAAAATATACATTTTTTTAGCTATCTTAATCCTGCTGCTCTTGGTCAAGTAAGAGCAAAAGAACTATGGTTAATGATATGATTTGTTTTTACAACTCCAGCAGGGTTAGCAGCAAAAGTTCATGATAGAAATAGAGCACAAAATTTTTTCATGCCACAACCAAAGCAGGTCCAGCAGTTGTTGATCATATTTGGAGTTCTTTCAGTGATTCATACCATTGTTAAGGAAAGGCCTTAAGTCTAAATTGTCCAAACAACCAATTGTGTGAGGTGGTAACTCCGGGCAAAGAACGGTCTTACAAATAATAAACACTTTTGTTACACAACTCCATAAACGTGTCCAGTAAAAAACACAGATCCAGTTTTTGAAACCCATAGCAATAAATTGTTCAGTGTGTTGGTACTAAAATGACTGAATTCTGTGCTTATAATTCAGAGAGGAAAACAGGCTACCACTCACAGATGATAGGGCAACTGTACTACTTCAAGTACTATGAACAACCATACATGTTCATTTACACACACAATCAGGTGGCCACCAAGAATTAAAATACACTAAGCATTAGCCAATTTTACTGTTTGAATGATTTCCTTCTGGATTTCCATCATTCTAATTATGTCTTGTTTATGATTAGATTTGAGTAAAAGATATAAATACTAGCAACAGTAGTTTTCAAAAGTTTTATTTCGTAGACAGACTAATGAATACAAATACTACACAAATGCACTTGTTAAATGGTGATTTGAGGAAGTTTGGCTATAGTACTTTGAACCTTATCCAGAGGGTCTCCAAAGCAGACAAAATTCTTTCTAGTGCAAAGCATTTGCTCTTCCCAATGAAATAAAAATTAAGAAATAAAGGTGGTGACAATACTTACTGGTATGGCAAAGCATATGCAAGTTTGTTTTTTAAAAGAGTATTCATGGAACACATTTTGTGCAAGTAGACTTTATTATTCATGTAGATAAAGAAGACATTGCCAATATATATTTTGATTTAAAGATGGGCCTGTCTAACAAACTGGCACTATTATGAAGCGAAAAAGTCATGAAGTGTCTACAAAAATCCATACCAGTGTCACAGTAAGTGCACTTTCCTGACAAGTCACACAGATGAAGGCAGGACTGAAACAAACAATGCATGGGAAGAAATTAAGACAAACAGGATTGAGTTATGGGAGATTGGAGAGAGGAGAGATTGGCTTTGATCATGGAAAAGATAGTGTATGATGCAGAAGAGGGATGGAGGATTCTTAGAATGGAGAAGTAAGAAAATCTGGCAGAATTTGATGTCTTTGTAGAAGTAGGGCTGAAAGTGGCCAGAAGAATAAGACCAACCAGAAGACTGAGGTGGAAGCATTAGCCAGATAGCACAGAACAACTTCAAAAATAACTACTGTAGTGTCTTTTTAGCACATTCAGAGACTGTCAAGGTATAGGATGTGGACATATTTATAAATGTCAAGAAAAATAACCTCTACACAGGTACAAAGGAGAAGAGTAGGATACTGTCAGAGTTATTCTACGATACTTTAAACCACTCGGAGAGGTTCAGTCTCTGGTCAGCAATGGAAGAGAGAGTAATTCCTTCCAATCACAAACTCAGAAGCATAAGTGGCCCAGGAGATCAACAGGGCAGCTATAAATGATGTGATAGCAACTGAGATGATAAAGCGACATGGGAAGGGGTGGCTTAATGTAACATGTTACTCACAGTATTGGAAGAATGAAAGTGCTACCAAAACACTGGAGCAATACTGACATAGTACTGATACAAAACAGGTTCTTTTGTAGTTTTTTTTAAGTCCATGAGACTGTGATCAAAAGCATATTTCACTGCCTAATGTTGTGGTTCCTGATGCTCGAGGCATCATCAGAGGCTGTACTCAGGTAGCAGTCTGAAACTTAAACAAGCGTAGCAAGCTGAAATGTCTATATATACACATGCAACTGTCATTCAGTCACATTGTCATACTGCTTATTAAGATATGGAGTTGCACTGACTTGTGTTATGAAGCTTTTAGAGGGAAGAGTTGCCAGTGTTTTGTATAGCACTAAGGCCAGCAATTGGTCTAATTTCAACCCTTTTCCTTTTCTGTTAAAGTTGTTGCTGTGCCTTTGAATTTCCATGTCTTCTCTGTACACACTAGTATAATAATGAGTGGATTTGCATAAAACCACAGTGTCGGAAGAACAAATTTGACATTTGCCTGGTGCCAATTTATCCATATTTCTCAGACTATAATTGATCTGCTCCTTAAGTTAGGTGTTAATGCTGCTGCTTAGTTATTATGTACACTTAGCTGCTTGTGCAAGTGATTTTATGTACTGCCATGGCAACTGGTAGGCATAGGTCCTTTGCAGTGTTTAAATATTCATGCACCTTTCTCGTGGGTTTAAACAGTGTCAAAAATCTTCTTAGTACTCTGCTGATGTGATTTGTGACTGTTTTTAAGTATGCGAAGAAAACTTTTCCTATAATTCATTCTTTTTTGCTAGAAGCTCCCGATCTTTTAGGATGTAGTAACCTGTTAATTTCTTTATCAGAGTAACCATTTCTTCTTAAAGTAGCTATTAAATGATCAAACTCTTGCTCCATGTGCTGTAGTTCACCAGTGGTACACCAATATTTCGATCGCTCATCTCTTCTACTTGTAATGGAGATAGAACTTTGTAAAGATTCTATCCATGTGAGTGAGTGAGCTTTTTGTAAACTTTGTTCCCGAAAGTTCCATTGTATCTTTTTAGTAGCTTTACATTCTAAAGTAGAATGTGACCTTGTTTCTCTTTTTCCATAGCAAACTTTATATTAGAATTCATACCATTCAGGAAATGTATAAATTCTGAGAGTTGATGTTCTCCATAAGATCATGTAATGAAAGGGTGGTGTGGCTATAGGAAACCACACAGTGCAGTATTAGGAAATTTCTGTATTGAAAAATTTGAAGAAACAACTTTTCAGACTACAAAAAAGGGAAAAAACACGTTATTGGTTTTGGTTGTTGATAATACTTTGTTTTATAACATCATGGAGAGCATGAATCTCTCAATGAATACATTTTCTGAATGAAGTTAATTCTAATATAAAATTTCCTATGGAGAAAGAGAAAAGAGCTCAAATTTCAAAAGCACAAAGTCCACAGAATGCCTAGCAAATGAATAGATATGTTTACAAAAAATGTAATCAGTCATGCAGGAAAGGAGTGTGATCAAAACATTAGTGGCTTGAGCTGTGAACAATAATACTGGGAGAAAGCTTGATTGTTAACAGCTACTATCAGAAGGGACAACAATGTGTAAGGGATAGGTTACTACTCATCACATAAACAAGATGTTGACTCACTGGCAGTCAAAAAATAAAAAATAAAATGCTGGAAATACTCAGTTTTCAAACAGTCCTTCATCAGGAGCAGAAAACTCTTACATTAACAGAAGCATAACTCCAATACAAAAACCTGACTGAGCAGTGATTTAAGTGTCGTGGACTTTGGGGTACAGAAGAGGCATGGGGTGTGGAAGGGAAGGGAAGGGAAGGGTAGGGTAGGGTGGGGTGGGGTGGGGTGGGGTGGGGTGGGGTGGGGTAGGGTAGGGGAAGATGCTAAACACTCCAATGGCAGCATGCAAGAATGTGATGGATACAGGATAGGGCTACTAGGTGCATTGTTGGGAGGCTGTGCTGTGGAGGGGACGTAGAGGTGGAGGTAGAGAAGAGGAAAGTCTATGTAGGTGCATTGGCAGGGTAGAAGGAATGTATATTTCTGGAGTGGGAGCGTGGAAGGGGATGGGCAGGGACTAGTGAAGGCTAAACCCAGGGAGAGTTCAGGGACCAAAAGAAAGTTGTAGGAAGAATTCTCGCCTGCACGTTTAAGAAAATCTGGTGTTGGTGGAAAGAAACCAGATGGTGCAGGCAGTGAAGTTGTCATTAAAGTGAAGCACATTGCATTTGGTGGCATGCTCAGCAACTAGGTGGTCCAGGTCCCTATTGCCCACATTTTGGTGGTGGCCGTTTAGGTGGACAGACAGCTTATTATCATGCCCATGTAAAATGCAGCACAGTGGTTGCAGCTTAGTTGGCAGAGCATATGGCTGGTTTTACAGGTGGCCTTATTTGGTGGGATAGGAGATTCCTGTGACAGGACTGGATTAGGTGGTAGTAGCAGGATGCTCGAGACACATCTTGCATCTAGGTCTATTGCAGGAGTGTGTGTCATGAGGTAAGGTGTTGGGAACATGGGTAGAAAGGGGCAGACAAAGATGTTGCGCAGGTTCGGGGTGTCACAATACCACTATGGAAGGGTACAGATATTAATCGTCATTTCAGGACACAGTGAGACGTGGGGATGATAAATGACGTAGAAAAGGCATAGGAGACGTGTTTCTGGACAAGGTTGGGAGGGTTCAGTCTCTAAAGGCCTCAGTGAGAGCCTTGGTGTATTTGGATAGGGACTTATTGTCACTATATATGCAATGTCCATGGGTGGCTAGGCAGTATGGAAAGGGATTTATTGATTTGAAATGGGTGACAGATGTCTGAGTAGAGATATTATTGATGGTTGGTAGGTTTGATGTAGATGGAGGTGGTGATTTAGCCATTCTTGAGATGGTGGATGGCCAGGAAGTTGCATTGTTGGGCTGAGGAGGACAAGGCGAAACAAATAGGGGAGAAGGGGATAGGGTGTCCTCATCCTCAGCTCAGATCACGAAGATGGCATCAGTGAATCTGAACTGGGTGAGGGGTTTGGAATTATGGATGGTGCGGAAGAATTCTCTAGATGGCAGGATGGTGGCATGCATGTACCCATTGGTATACCATGGGTTTATTGTAGGTGATGCCATAAAAAAAAAGTAATTGTGGGTGAGGGTATAATTGGTCATAGTCCCCAGAAAGGAGGTCAGAGTCAATAGGGCATTAGGAAAGGCAGTGTTCTATAGTGGCAAGGCCATCTGCTTGGGGGAGGTAGGATTGACAGTGACATGCCAGATGGTAAAGGAACAGGAGCTGTGGAGAGTAGGTGGAAGAGACAGCAACCATTTCATTCACAGACTCTCCACAGTTACTGTTCCTTTACTAACTGGCACGCCACTGCCAATGCTGCCTCTGTATACACTGGCATCCCTAATAAACCCATGGACTTGCTGCTATTAGACACTGCCTTTCCCAGTGACCAATTGATTCCAAACCTACAACCTCATTCCTTGGTACAGCAATGAGCAACTGCATGACACCATTCAATGCTAACCTGTTGATTGAGTCTTCTAGAGGAATTCTTCATAACCACACAGAATTACAAACTCCTCACATAGTTCAGAGTCATTGCTGGCAGCTTCATCATCTGAATTGAGGGTGAGGACATCCTGTCCACATTCCTCCAGGACCCCCCCCCCCCCCCCTTCCTCTTTCCCCAGTTTGTTTCATCTTATCCTTCTCTGTCCAACAAGCCAACCTTCTTAACGCTGACCATATCGAGGATGAACCAATACTACGTCCTTATAAGTCCAACCTACTATACTCTGATTCAGGAATGATTGCAGTTAACACAATTCAATACGTGGATGGGGATTGCTTGTTGCCTGTTCCAAGTTATGGTAGCGGTAAGGGCATACATGTGCCCTGCATTCGAGGAAAGTGTGGATCCTGCAAATTACGTCTCTCACTTGTTTCTACAGGACTTGTTGCTTACCACCAAGATCAGCCGTGACAGTTCGCAACAAATGGAATAAAAATTCACTAAACAACTCATTACGATCATGTTTCATGCTCACATTGTATACACCATCCGTAGCAAAGTGGTAAGAACACTACTGAAAGCTCGTGGTTGTCAGATAATGAGTGATGTAGATGTACAGAACAAGCCTAAACTTGACTGCCACTTATCGTGACGTTAACTATGATCACCAATACCTCGAGTTTGACAACTGTCACCCATTCCATACCGAGCAGTCTTTTCCATACAGGCTAACCACCTGTGGTCACCGAATCTGTAGTGGGAAGCAGTCCCCCTCCAAATATGCCAAGTGTGTCACTGAGGCCTTAATAGACAGAAATTAACCCCCCAATCTTGTCTAGAAACATACCTTCTGTACCTTGCGTACACAGGTCACTTACCATATACCACATACCCATTGTCCAACCACAAAGGAGCACTCAACTCATGACTCAGTACCATCCAGGATTGGAAGAACTGAACATCATTCTCTGACAGGATTTAAACTACCTCTCATTGTGCCCTGAAATGAGAAATAACATCCCACTATCCTCCACACCTCTTCCACAGTGGTATTCTGCAACCCACTTAACCTGTGCAATATCCTCCTGCAGTAGAGCTAGATGAAAGATGTGTCCCATACTACCTACTCCAGTCCTGTCACAGTAATCTCCTACCCCATCTAAGCTGCAACCACTGTGCTGTATCCTGTGTGAGGATGACGAATAACAAGCTGTCTGTCCATTTAAATCTCCACTGCAAAACTGTCAGACACCAGGACCACCTAGTTACTGAGCATTCTGCCCAACACAACGTGCTTCACTTTGATGACTGCTTCACAACCTGTGCTATCTAGTTTCATCCAACCCACAACAGGTTTTCTGAAATGTGGAGATGAGGACACATTCTGCAACATAGACATCATTCCCGTAAACCCCCCCAAGCCTGTTTCACTAGTGCCTGCCCTCCACCTGTGTAGCTCCTCCCCTGCTCCCACTCCAGTACTATGCACATATACTATCCTCTCAACACATGAACAAAATCCTTTCCCCCTTCTCTGTGCCTCATCACCTAACCCCAGTACACACTCCAGCTAGGTCACAGCTAACCTAAGGTGCAGTTACAGTCAGGAAATGATAGTGAGCGAGTGTGTGTGTGTGTGTGTGTGTTTTGTGCTTTTGTGAGTGTTTTTCCTACTTCTGATAAAGGTCCCGTCAGAACTCTACTACTGTGGTGAGTTCCATATTGTTATTAATCCCTGAAGTTCTCTAATAGAGAGATAAATGCATGTTAAAAGGTCTGGAGATCCTAGTGAAAAAGAATGAAAGAGAAAGTTTTACTCTCATTTGTAACAACAGTCACAGATGTCATCACCACACTGCTGAGATGACGCAGTATTGAAACAGTGTATAAACCAACAAGGAAGGTGCATGAATATTTGAAATTGGGAAGGATGTGTATCTACTAGATGCCATAGCAAAAGCACATAAAATCCCTTGCATATGCAGCTAAATGTAAATAGGTACTAAAGATAGTGTTGGCACCGATTAAGGAGGACAAGAGTAACTTCAATCCAGGAAACATGGATAAATTGGCATTATAAGATTCTGCACTGGGACAGTAGTAGTAGTGTCAAATTTGGTCTTGAGGCAATGTGGTTTTATTCAAATCCAATCATTACTATACTAGGATGTGTAGAGAAGTCATAGAAATTAAAAACACAAAAATAACTTCAATGGAAAAAAAATATGTTTGAAATTGAGGAATAAAGGAGACCAATCACCCAAAGCCAGAAGCTCTACATCATTGATAAGACACAAACAAAAGGTACAGAGCTTTGCTATCTTTCAGATGGAACTTCCCTTTTTCAACCTTGTAGGAGAAACATGCACATGCACATGCGCACACACAAGCACACCCTGCCTCTGTACATTGTGCTCAGTTGATTGCCAGCTGTTTCCTGGTCCACAGTGAGAGTGCTGGGGTGAGGTTATGGCGAGGGTGGGGTCGGGTGAGGTATGGAGAGAAGTGGGAGGCAGGGGGAGGGTTGGAATGTTCCCTCTAGAACATTCCTAGCTTCCCAAAATGCCAAACGCCTGGTCTGACATCTTCATAATACACCTTATCCTCTTTCCTCCATGACCTCAACACCTGTTCTACCATTCACTGCATGTGGTCTTCCCCACACATTGTGCCACCTTACTCCTGTCAGATGGCTTCATCTATACCTCGGTCCACATCAGACCCACCAAACAGTACCTGCACAGACATGTTATATACCAGCTCTGCTGCAACCACTGTACAGCATTTTACTTTGCTATGACAACCAACCAGCTATCAACTAGAGCCACCTACTAGGGCCACTGCCAAACTGTTACCAAAAACATTGTGGACCACCCAGAGACACAACACGCAGCAGAGTACAACATGAGAGATTTCAGTGACTGCTTCACAACCAGTCTTCTGGATCCTCCCCACCAGCAGCAGCTTTTCTGAGCTGTGCAGAGGGGAGCTATCCTTACAGCATGACTCCCATAACCTCCCTGGCTTAAACCTAATGTAACTCACTGCCCCCCCCCCCCCCCCCCACACACACACCTCCTTTCCAATATTGTGTGCATACACACTGTCCCCTGCCCCAGTACCTCACCCAATTCTTGTCAGCTAGTTGTGTGTGTCTATCTCACGCCTTAGTCTGTGAAATCATACCCAGCTGTGTGCGCGCACGATTCTCCTACACGCTTGAAAAAGGAAGTTCATTCTGAAAGCTGGATCAGTTTGACATCCCCTGTCAATAGCACTCATTACATATGAGAAAAAGGGCTAATTTTGCTCCACAAGAATGATATTGTCTGAACTGTGGTGGCTATTTGTCAAGAAATATTTTTCTTGTAGATAGTTCATAATGTTCGAACACAGTAGATGTTACAAAATCCTACTGCAAATCGATGTTGGAGTAATCTGCTGGATTACAGACCCATATCAGTTTTCCTTTCTTGAGTGTTGGTGTGACTTGTGCAACTTTCCAGCCTTTAAATACAGATCTTTCGACTAGCAACTGGTTGTACATGATAACTAAGTATGGAGCTATTGTATCAGCAGACTCTGATGGGAACTTTTAACTGATGTAAAATTTGGATTGGAGGCGTTGCCTTTATTAAGTGACCAATGTGCTTTGCTACACTGAGGATATTTGCATCCAAGTTGCTCATCTTGGTAGTTGTTCTTGATATGGATTCTGGAATATTTACTTCGTCCTCTTTGGTGAAGGCATTTTGGAAAACCATGTTCAGTAATTCTGCTTTAGTGGCTCTTAATTGTGTGTGTGTTGATCACAGATGCCAGTGAATGTTGTGGAATATGCTCTCCTACTGGCCACGAGGTTGGTAAGGAGATCATTTGGTAGGGCATTCCATTCCTCCACCAACACAGTTGACAAGCGAACGTGTTGAAATAATGCATCCCACACATGCTCGATGGGATTTGAGTTGGGAATCGGGCAGGCCAGTCCATTCGCCAAATATCCTCTCAAAGAGCTGCTCCACCTGCACCGTTAGATGCATTTGTGCATTGTCATCAATAAAATGATGTCGGGTCCAGTTGCGTCCCAGAAAAGGTGCACATGGGGAAGGAGAATAGTGAGTGCACAGTGTTCAAAGATATGCAATGGTGCATAGCATAGGGGCCAAACCAGCAAGGAGTTGTCATGTGCTTTGCTTGGATGAGAGGAGATTGTTTGTCTAGTCATTTTGAATGTACCCTCATATGGCAAGAGATGGGAACATGTAATGCACCCAGGAACATTGTCAAACATGATAGTTTTGGGGGTCAAAGTGTCATAGTGTGGGATGGCTTAATGTTGCATAGGCATGGTGTCGTCCAGACCTTCGAACAAGGCACTCTCATTGGTCGTTGTGACACTGTACTCCTTCCCTGTGTGCAACCCCCCCACCCCCCTTCCCAAGGAAAATATCGCTTTTTACACTAACAAACAAAAATTGAATTTTTACGAATTTTTTTGCTCGGCAAAAAGTCAACCACAAACCATTTAAGGTCACAAACACTGCCTGAATGTTTTGTGGTTGATTTTTCGACCACAATCTTTAGACTCATATATTTAACTCATATATTAATAAAATGTCATCTCTTGAAGGAGGTAAACAATTTTATTCCTGGGTTTGACACTAAAACAAAAACTTTGAACAAAATCTACCTTTCAAAATTATTTTGATGACTAAGCAAAGTGCATCCAATAACACTCAGTCATTTCATACTGTGAAATAGTGCAAAGCATTACTTGTAAAGTGCTACCTTGCAGGAACTTCTTTTCGGTTTGGCTCGGTTACTGCACATTGCGCACCTCCTTGAAGTACCTTTCATAGGCATGTGTGCTGTAGTAGTGGGAGACAAGCTGACCTTGGAAGTGATGTGTGATTTATTCTTACTAATAAGGACTCTTGGGTGTGGTATAGTTGCCATCCTTGATTTGGAACAAGAACTACCTATTAGATCATTCATCAATATGCTCTGGAATGTTAAATATAACTTCTGTTTGCTGTGCATGGCTAGTTTGCTGGTTTCTTTGTGCAGAACATAGGCATTCACTATTGCTGCATCTATAAACTAACAAAAAATTTTCATTCATCCCTGTCTGGACTTTACTGCTACATTGTAGAATGCGTGATGCTGGTCAAATCTGTCTACACCACCCACACAGCAGTTGTAAATCAGCAATGGCTCGAGGGCAAGGGATCATTTGCTTTTTCCCCTTCTTGTCACGATGTGTAACAAATGTTTTCTCTGTAGGACTGTGCATACTGCTTGCAACAATGACTGATTTAGTACCCTGTCTTTCCATTTTGTTACACATCTCCTAACATTGGTTGAAAGACTTCCCTTTGGGAAATACCTCCTCGAAGATAAAATCATCCCAAACTCGAAAATACCGTTCTGCAACAATTTAGATAGGAGACGGAAGCTGGAGAAAAAAAAGATCATAAAACAAACAGTATCCATGATGTTGGAATGATGATGAAAGTGACAATACAACTTTTTCACCCAAGGGTGTATCATGTTCATAAGTCTTTCCTTCATAAATCTGAATGTTAACACGTATCCTGTTACAGAGTAACATAAAGCAAAAACTTTGTAGCCATGCTTTATTAGTTTGAGTGGCATGTACTGATTGAGAGGTCCTGCCTTTGAATGCTACCGTACTTTCATCTACTGAAAGGAATCTATTTGGACTGAATGATGATCTGAAAACTTCATTCACATGATTCAAAAGTGGTCTTACTTTATAAAGTTTGTCACAGCCTGGAGTGCCTTTACTGGCCATCTTTTCATTGCCATTCAGATGCAAATAAAGAACAATTTTTAGAAATTTGCAATTCTGGGTACATGAAAGTTTTGGTCAGTTGACCAATACTGGCGGATGCTCAGAAGAGAATGGAATCCCATTATAATTAGTATACCAATAAAGGTTTCCAGCTCCTCTAAGTTCAGACTAAGAGCTGCTCTTCTCTGAATAGCATACATGTTGGACTGAGCAACTATGACATTGTAAAAAGTGTCAGGGGGGAAAAACAGTGGAAAATATCTCAGATGAACTTAAATTTACTGGAACATTTGGCTCAAAATATTCACTATAAACACTGCCAATGAATTTTCTTGGTTCACTTCCACATTTAGTGAATTGATATTGCCCCTGTGTAACTTCTGTGCCATCAGTCTCTGAGTCACTATCTGAATGAGTTGCAAAACTTGTCAAGGAATGTGGAGGCTGAGTAATAACTGCAGGTTCTTAATGTTCATCACAGGTACTGTCATTGAAGTCTAATTCCTCTGTCGAACTGCCACCCTGCACAGGATGAACTGTATCAGGGAGGCACTGACTGGCCCTGGGTTCAGGATGAATCTGTGAATCTTCTGCATTTGTCTCACCCCGATACTCAGAATCTTCAAGAATGTGCAGTACCTCTGCTTCATTCAGTCTTTGTCTAGGCATTTCACTACAAAAGAAATTACGCTGATGTGTACCCATTATTGCAACACACACACAACAACACAAAATCAAATAGGGGTAATGCAGGAGTAGGTTTAATAATGAATAGGAAAATAGGAATGCGGGTAAGCTACTACAAACAGCATAGTGAATGCATTATTGTGGCCAAGATAGATACAAAGCCCACACCTCCTAGAGTAGTAAAAGTTTATATGCCAACTAGCTCTGCAGATGAAGAAGAAATTGAAGAAATGTATGATGAAATAAAAGAAATTATTCAGATAGTGAAGGGAGACGAAAATTTAATAGTCATGGGTGACTGGAATTCGAGTGTAGGAAAAAGGAGAGAAGGAAACGTAGTAGGTGAATACGGATTGGGGTTAAGAAATGAAAGAGCAAGCCGCCTCGCAGAATTTTGCACAGAGCACAACTCAATCATAGCTAACACTTGGTTTAAGAATCGTGAAAGAAGGTTGTATACATGGAATAACCCTGGAGATACTAAAAGGTATCAGATAGATTATATAATGGTAAGACAGAGATTGAGGAACCAGGTTTTAAATTGTAAGACATTTCCAGGGGCAGATGTGGACTGACCACAATCTATTGGTTATGACCTGTAGATTAAAACTGAAGAAACTGCAAAACGGTGGGAATTTAAGGAGATGGGACCTGGATAAACTGAAAGAACCAGAGTTTGTACAGAGTTTCAGGAAGAGCATAAGGGAACAATTGACAGGAATGGGGGAAAGAAATACAGTAGAAGAAGAATGGGTAGCTTTGAGGGATGAAGTAGTGAAGGCAGCAGAGGATCAAGTAGGTAAAAAGACGAGGGCTAGTAGAAATCCTTGGGTAACGGAAGAAATATTGAATTTAATTGATGAAAGGAGGAAATATAAAAATGCAGTAAATGAAGCAGGCAAAAGGCAATACAAACATCTCAAAAATGAGATCGACAGGAAGTGCAAAATGGCTAAGCAGGGATGGCTAGAGCACAAATGTAAGGATGTAGAGGCTTATCTCACTAAGGGTAAGATAGATACTGCCTGCAGGAAAATTAAAGAGACCTTTGGAGATAAGAGAACCACTTGTATGAACATCAAGAGCTCAGATGGAAACCCAGTTCTCAGCAAAGAAGGGAAAGCAGAAAGGTGGAAGGAGTATATACAGGGTCTATACAAGGGTGATGTACTTGAGGACAATATTATGGAAATGGAAGAGGATGTAGATGAAGATGAAATAGGAGATACAATACTGCGTGAAGAGTTTGACAGAGCACTGAAAGACCTAAGTCGAAACAAGGCCCCGGGAGTAGACAAAATTCCATTAGAACTACTGACGGCCTAGGGAGAGCCAGTCCTGACTAAACTCTATCATATGGTGAGCAAGATGTATGAAACAGGTGAAATACCCTCAGACTTCAAGAAGAATATAATAATTCCAATCCCAAAGAAAGCAGGTGTTGACAGAGGTGAAAATTACCGAACAATCAGTTTAATAAGCCACAGCTGCAAAATACTAACACAAATTCTTTACAGATGAATGGAAAAACTAGTGGAAGCCGACCTCGGGGAAGATCAGTTTAGATTTCGTAGAAATACTGGAACACGTGAGGCAATACTGACCTTACGACTTATCTTAGAAGAAA
Organism: Schistocerca cancellata; assembly: GCF_023864275.1. Lineage (NCBI taxonomy): Eukaryota > Metazoa > Arthropoda > Insecta > Orthoptera > Acrididae > Schistocerca > Schistocerca cancellata. Next base: position 89,092,673 of record NC_064628.1, on the reverse strand, counting down.
GATTAAGGAAAGACAAACCTACGTTTCTATCATTTGTAGACTTTGAGAAAGCTTTTGACAATGTTGACTGGAATACTCTCTTTCAAATTCTAAAGGTGGCAGGGGTAAAATACAGGGAGCGAAAGGCTATTTACAGTTTGTACAGAAACCAGATGGCAGTTATAAGAGTCGAGGGACATGAAAGGGAAGCAGTGGTTGGGAAGGGAGTAAGACAGGGTTGTAGCCTCTCCCCAATGTTATTTAATCTGTATATTGAGCAAGCAGTAAAGGAAACAAAAGAAAAATTCGGAGTAGGTACTAAAAACCATGGGGAAGAAATAAAAACTTTGAGGTTCGCCGATGACATTGTAATTCTGTCAGACAGAGCAAAGGACTTGGAAGAGCAGTTGAATGGAATGGTCAGTGTCTTGAAAGGAGGATATAAGATGAACATCAACAAAAGCAAAACGAGGATAATGGAATGTAGTCGAATTAAGTCGGGTGATGCTGAGGGAATTCGATTAGGAAATGAGACACTTAAAGTAGTAAAGGAGTTTTGCTATTTGGGGAGCAAAATAACTGATGATGGTCGAAGTAGAGAGAATATAAAATGTAGACTGGCAATGGCAAGGAAAGAGTTTCTGAAGAAGAGAAAATTGTTAACATCGAGTATAGATTTAAGTGTCAGGAAGTCATTTCTGAAAGTATTTGTATGGAGTGTAGCCATGTATGGAAGTGAAACATGGACGATAAATAGTTTGGACAAGAAGAGAATTGAAGCTTTCGATATGTGGTGCTACAGAAGAATGCTGAAGATTAGATGGGTAGATCACATAACTAATGAGGAAGTATTGAATAGGATTGGGGAGAAGAGAAGTTTGTGGCCCAACTTGACCAGAAGAAGGGATCGGTTGGTAGGACATGTTCTGAGGCATCAAGGGATCACCAATTTAGTATTGGAGGGCAGCGTGGAGGGTAAAAATCGTAGAGGGAGACCAAGAGATGAATACACTAAGCAGATTCAGAAGGATGTAGGTTGCAGTAGGTACTGGGAGATGAAGCAGCTTGCACAGGATAGAGTAGCATGGAGAGCTGCATCAAACCAGTCTCAGGACTGAAGACCATAACAACAACAACAACAACAACAACAACCCATTATTGACCACAAAAGAACAGAATAACCATAAAAAACGTTGAATGTTGTTATAGTACATAGTACAAACAGCTATGATAGATATTTAGTAAATAAGAATTACTTCAAAGCAAATCGTCTTGATGCCAAGCGGAAGAAAATGTAGGATGTACAACTCCGTACTGCAGCATGCCAAATGTGAATACAACTTGAAAATAACATCTCAGCAGAAAAGTTACTGGCTGTATGTCAAGTTCTGTGATGATCTTTCAACATTTCACTTATTGATAAGCATGTATGAAAATGATGACTACACCTTCCTGGGTCACAGTTTACAAAAGCAGACAGCCCTGTATTTCGGCAGAATAGCTTGCTCAACAGTGTAATTGCAGATCGTTTATTTGAAGATTACTAACTTTAGATTTCAAGGCACTATTGATGCTTTTCCAAAGATAGCACTTCAGAGGATGACTACAATGGGTAAAATGCATGTAACAACAACAATATGCTTGCCTCTAAAGTAACAAAGGTGATAAATGTCTCTGACACGGTTGGCAGCATTATGTGGTCGATTTTTCAACCACAAGCAAATGTGCCCCTGCCATCTGTTGAGAACTTAGTGAACTGCATTGTGGCTATTTTCCCAACCACAAAATGTTCTCACTGATGTGCTGGAACCATAAGGACTAAATCACAACGTAAATCAGTGAGAAAATGTGCCTGGGAGTCAATCTGCATAATATACTCGTGCACCAACGATCATCCAGCAGTTGTCAATTGTGCTGGTGGAGGAATGGGATGCCGTACCACAATAGCTTCTTACTAACTTCATAGCCAGCATGAGCGCACATTGCAGTGCACCCTATTGAGAAATGTGTCTTTTATAATGTTCAGGGAACCATCATAAATCGCAGTGGCTGCAGTGTAATTATTGTGTCTGAATAAAAGTGTCATTTCGTCCACTTACCTCCTATACTGTACAGTACTGTGGCAATGGTTAAAGTTTTACTGAGCTGAGGTACGTGACAGACAAATCAAGCAAGAGTTATTTTCAATACTAGTGTAGTTTGAAGGTGAATTATTTTCATTTTGAAGTTTAAGTGGCAGATTTCTGTATGCAGAAGAAAAGTTGCAGCTGACACAGTGAAGACTTCCTTATATGGTGCATAGCAGTTTTGTTCTTCAAATTGACTTGTCAGCAGTATAATGACTAGCATTGTTGCTGAACTCCTGATAAGGAAAGCTCACTGAATAATGAAGGATACATTGGCAGAGGTTTTGATGACTCACTATAGAGGTTTTTATGCAGACACACAAACTATTAACGAACCGTCGGAAGGCTATAATAGTGATTACTAGTGATGAAACCTTGCTTCATCATTGCAAGTCATAAAAGAACCCTTATACTCAATCTATTATGTCTGTATTACTTTGAAATGCTTTCAGTGTAAAGTCCCTCCTGCATAGGAAAGTTGCCATTGCATATCACAAACAAGTGCTTGCTTAACTCATCTGAGAAAAGTCCATAGAGCTTTATCCATTTGTTGGGTTCCTACAATATGAAAATTGACAGACTTACATTGCTGCCTGTTGTTGGTCCACAGTTAACCAGAAACAACACTGAATGTGCCATACCCTTACACAAAGCTTTGTGCAAGTTTTCTTTTCTTTCATTTGAAGAATCTGCTTCATAAAGGTAGTGCTGTCAGGGGCAAATCTGGAAAAAAGTGTGGTGCAGAAATTTGTACCAAAGTACTTTTACACTCATTGGATGTAATAAGTGAACTTCCATATTACTTCTTGCTTGATAAGTTTCTGTGTACAGCTTCCAGCATATTGCTGATAAGAACACATTTGTGACTCTCTCTCTCTCTCTCTCTCTCTCTCTCTCTCTCTCTCTCTCTCTCTCACACACACACACACACACACACACACACACACACACAGAGAGAGAGAGAGAGAGAGAGAGAGAGAGAGAGAGAGAGAGAGAGAGAGACTATGAATTGCCTTTTTCATTGTTAGATTTGTTAATTTTCTGCCTCCCTCCTTTTCCAGTCTCCTCACATCAGTATGGGTCACATCTTATCCTACCTCCATATTTGCTTTTATCCTTGCTATACTTATTTTCTTGTGCTTATTTATATTGCCCCTGCCCCCTCCCCCCTGAATAACGTGCACACGCTTCTTTGTCTTTGTCTTTCGATATGCTCATCAATCACAAGACATACAGTGTTCAGTCTGGCAAAATCTTCCTGTAGTGGCACCTCTTTTTTTCTTTAAGTGCAGTAGGCGTGTTTTGGTTGCAGTCTATTGCTTCATTAACATTTATCATTATAAATTGTGCATAACTTTAGAGTCATTATTTTCACAATGGGTAAACTGAAGGTTAGATATTTTATTAATCTAAAATAGTTTGTTTCCATAATATTTAAACCTTCCAAAAGCTTGCATTATGTACTAAGCTTTCTAAAAACACCTGTCCCCCCATTTCTGCTTGTAAAATATTATTCTTCTTCCAATGTAAATTCCTTCAGAAATTAGTATGTTTTTATAGTCATGGTTTGTTTACCTGTCAAGTTACTAATGTAATGTATATCTAAAAACAAATATGATGTAACTTACCAAACGAAAGCATTGGTATGTTGATAGAAACACAAACACAAAATTCAAGCTTTTGCAACCCACGGTTGCTTCATCAGGAAAGAGGGAAGGAGAGGGAAAGATGAAAGGATGTGGGTTTTAAGGGAGAGGGTAAGGAGTCTTTCCAATCCTGGGAGCGGAAAGACTTACCATAAGGGGGAAAAAAAGACAGGTACACACACATCCATCTGGCACAGAGTTTGGGCAGAGATGTCAGTCAAAGCGGAAGTACAGAGGCAAAGATGTTGTTGATGACAGGTAAGGTATGAGCGGCGGCAACTTGAAATTAGCGGAGATTGAGGCCTGGTGGGTAACGGGAAGAGAGGATATACTGAAGGGCAAGTTCCCATCTCCGGAGTTCTGATAGGTTGGTGTTAGTGGGAAGTATCCAGATAACCCGATACTTTCCGGGACTGGATCAGACTCTGAATGTGGCTCTCCAGCAGGGATACGACTTGCTCAAATCCTGCCCTGAAATGAGATCCATCCTTCATGAAATCCTCCCCACTCCACCAAGAGTGTCTTTCCGCCGTCCACCTAACCTTCGTAACCTCTTAGTTCATCCCTATGAAATCCCCAAACCACCTTCCCTACCTTCTGGCTCCTACCCCTGTAACCGCCCCTGGTGTAAAACCTGTCCCATGCACCCTCCCACCACCACCTACTCTAGTCCTGTAACCCGGAAGGTGTACATGATCAAAGGCAGACTCACGTGTGAAAGCACCCACGTGATTTACCAGCTGACCTGCCTACACTGTGAAGCTTTCTATGTGGGAATGACCAGCAACAAGCTGTTCATTCGCATGAATGGACACAGGCAGACAGTGTTTGTTGGTAATGAGGATCACCCTGTGGCTAAACATGCCTTGGTGCACGGCCAGCACATCTTGGCATAGTGTTAAACCGTCCGGGTTATCTGGATACTTCCCACTAACACCAACCTATCAGAACTCCGGAGATGGGAACTTGCCCTTCAGTATATCCTCTCTTCCCGTTACCCACCAGGCCTCAACCTTCGCTAATTTCAAGTTGCCGCCGCTCATACCTCACCTGTCATTCAACAACATCTTTGCCTCTGTACTTCCGCCTCGACTGACATCTCTGCCCAAACTCTTTGCCTTTACAAATTTCTGCTTTTGTGTGTTTGTGGTTTTTGTGTTTGTGGTTTGTGTGTGTGTGTGTGTGTGTGTGTGTGTGTGTGTGTGTGTGTATACCTGTCCCTTTTTCCCCCTAAGGTAAGTATTTCCACTCCCGGGATAGGAATGACTCCTTACCCTTTCCCTTAAAGCCCACATCCTTTCGTATTTCCCTGTCCTTCTCTCTTTCCTGATGAAGCAACCGTGGGTTGCGAAAGCTTGAATTTTGTGTGTGTGTGTTTGTGTTTTTGTGTGTCTATCAACATACCAATGCTTTCGTTTGGTAAGTTACATCATCTTTCTTTTTATATATATTTTTCCCACGTGGAATGTTTCCCTCTATTATATTTACTAATGTAATGATTTATATATATGTAATGTGTATGTGTAATTTTCAGTGTTACTGAATGTGCATTATTTCTTAATGTAGTGTTGTGTATTGCAGACATTGCAATTTTTTTTGTTTCTGATAATTTGATTACTTTAAAATGCCCATATACATCCATTTCTTTATACTCATTTGCAAATTGTGATATTCAGAGTAGTGTAATGAGCTGCCCGGATTTCGTAGGATAGTTCTTCCAGCTCCAGCCGATCTGAAGTGGGCCAAACAAGATGTGTGCAGCGCGATAGTGACTGTAGTGGGACCCATTCACAGGATGGCTCTTGCCCACCCATGCCTCCAGCTCCTGCTTCAGCCCCCCCTGTGGTATCTTTACTCAAACTGCAGCAACAGCACCACCATCACCACAATCATCACCATCAGCAGCAACAGCAACAACAACAACAACAACAGCAGCAGCAGCCACAGCCAGTAGTGCCTCTTCAGACATGTGACGATAGTAGTTTAGGCCCACAGTTTCGACAGTTACCAACCCCTTCAGCACATGTGATGTATGGAACACCTGTCTTCTTTAACCATCCTCACCACCATCAGCAACAACGTACACAGCCAGCCCCACCTGTACCCTATAGGCATCCCCGTATGCGCCGCCCCCAGTATCGCCGAGAACCTCCGTCACTACCATCTACACCAATACGCCCAAACAGTGTTGCAGCAGGAGCTGGGCCACCTGGACCCCGGTATGGGTTTCCAGCTGGTAGGCGTGGGCCAGGTGCAAGTTCATCTGCACATCGCCGGGCTCAGTCCCCACCCTCTGCTCATACTCCACCACCCTTGCCATATTCACCTCTCATTCGTTCCCGGGCTCCCTTCCCTCAGCCTGTTCCTACCCCTTCAAACCAGTTCCAGGGTGCGCCTCCTCGTCCAGCGACAACATACTACCAGTCAACTACGTCAGCATCTGGCACTGATGGTCCACGCCGCTACGGACCTCGCAAGTCTGGTCCGAATAATGGTGGACGTTATGCCGGGGGAGGTGGTGGTCCAAAACCAGCAGCAACGGTGGCGGGAGCAGCCACAGCTCGTTTACCTGCTCCAGCAAATTCATCAAGCCCTGATGATAGAGCTGGAGGTGATGGTCCAGCAGTTGTATCATTACCACCCTCGTGCACTGCTGTCCGGGCTTCGTCACCTTGTGAATCTGAGGCAACTGTAATTACAGCTGCTGCAGCTGTGGCAGCAGACTCAACTCATGAAGTCTGCCGTGAACTACAAGCTCTTACAGTCTAGGATATAAATATTAGTTGCCTTTTCTGTGAACAATTTCTAATATAGGATCCTGTCGTGGATAATATAGATTAGTATATAGCTTAAGGAATAAGATTACTGGGGATATTGCTATAAAGTCATAGAAGGTGAATTTGCTGAAGCTCAGTGAATTAACATCACTGAGCTGCTGTGCTCTTCAGCACTATGAGCAACCAGTAAAAGTGATATTGTACAGCAAGGCACATGAATTAGCATATTAGTTTTGATAATTGTGTGTTTGTTTGATAAGTTTACTTATGTATGTATTTCTCTGGGTGATTGTTGTTTAGTAGTATGTTTGGAAAATTTCAAAGAGAAGAGAACTTTATTTGAAACAAACAAGTGATAGCAAAATTGTTCATTCTGTTACATTTGTGTGCCTGTGTGTGGTGTGTGTTGGTGGCCAGAACTGTGTTCAGCTGGATAGTGCCAGCAAAAATGAATATATGTAGTTAATATTCAAGATATAATAATATATTATATTAATGTAAATGTATATGTATATACATAATTGTACGTATGTATATATGTAGAATGTAAAGGCATTGTGTGTACATGTGGAAGTAGATTTATATTTAAATTATAAGAGGATATACAAACAGTTTAATTAAAATAGCTTTTTTAAAATAAAATATGTTGCCTGAATGTGTTTAACTTGCAATAGAAATTTGCAAGTTAATCTTCTGGAAAGTGAAACATATTGTATGCCAAACAATTTTTGTTGAGTAATGTTATCTGGCCTTGAGATGTTGTCCTTATAGTTTCCCAAGCTCACTGTAATATACAAGACATAAGTCACATATAGACAATAGTGACATGCAAGACACCACGTATTCTGCTAAGTCGTTTTTCTTTTGAAAATATGTGCTTCCACTGGGAAACTACATTCGAAGACTGGAAAACAATAACCAATTACATTAGAGTCCAAAACATTAAACTAATATTTTCGCTAATATCCGTTTAAAAATGAAAGCAGAGTAACAGAACAATTATCAGTGTTACATTATTATGTGATTTATCGACTGACGTTGGGTCTAAGACAGTGTTAGTGTAGCATAAAGATTTGTTTATAATGTGAGAAGTGTAGAGAATGTACTCAGAATCTTGAGGAACTGCATTGTTGAAACTAGTAAGAGCTTGTGTGTCAAATGCTAATAGTCTTGTATTTGTCTCGGTGGCAGCATGTGAACACAAAGCAGTTTTGAGTTACACAGTGAGAGAGATGTGAAAAATATTTTAGTGTAATTTTGGTTTATGTTGAGCTGCCCTTGCATATAGAGACTGGTGTGCAGATAATTTGCTCATGACTGAAAGCATGTGTTCTGTGTTCGCAGATTTTTCCCTTTCTTTAAGGAGAAAACATCCAGCATTGCTCAAATGTCATTGCCAAATTATTCTTTATATTTATTATATTTGCATATTTCAAGATAATATTCAGCAGGTTCTGGAAGTTCCTATTGATATACTGTTGAAATTAACAAATTCATTTACGGCATCTGCACATTTTGTGCCTCCAGCCTAATACTAAGTCTAAGGTGAAGTTTAAATGAATAATTATTTCCTTCACAGTACTGCTGTCCTCAGTTTTAACTACAATTATTCAGTTTCCCCAGTTCTGACTCAGTTTTAGCATAATTTTAATTGGCACTAACACTAATGGCAATTAAGTTAGTTGGCTATTAACAGTGCACCTGTGACAGACTTACTGAAATGGAAAAAAAGCAAAGCAAACTGTAAAAAATTAAATTGTTTTATAAAAATGATTTTATTACTGTTGTGTAAGAATACTTAGATCATCTAAATATTTTATGTGATGGACAGTGGTAGACTGGTGCCAAAAGTTTAATAGTAATGTATGTAGGTGCCAAAAGTTTCAGAGAAATGTGTGCAGCATTGTGCTTCTGCAATATGACATCCAATTTACACATTAAGCTTCTGTATTAGAAATATTTGGCTCCTCACATTACTTTTCGGCCTAAATTATTATGATGGGACAGGAATTCTCAGGATTATTTTAATGATACCTAGTCATGCAATATTGCCATTGTTGTGCTGACAATAATGATGTGTGTTCTGATACACATCATAAGAACTTGATCAGGGCTGAGGTGATCATAGAGACAGCACTGTTGAAATTTTAACTTTGTTTTTCATCTTATTCCCTACCAAAATAGTGTTTCACTACCCACATCAAGCTTATGGGGCTATTGCCTCTTAATAACTGTACATTATTAAAGTTAAATCACTACTATGATCTTCTCAGCCCTATCTTACCTTAAGTAAGGCTGTGAGTATCCTATAAAAGAAGAAATAACTAGATGGATTAAAACTAGTGCCTTTTGTATGTTATGAAAAGCCTAAATGCTAAGACAGAGTTAATGTTAAGGTTAACTTATTTAAAATCTGAACTGCAAAGTGTGAGTGAATCAACATGTTTTTGTCATTGTGTATGTGTGAGTATTGTCATTACGAGTACCTGTGTAAAGTATATTGTATGTGTCCTGAAATGTCGTCATTGATGTTACTATGTATAGTAGAATAAATAAAATTTTGTGATGTAAAAAGTCAAATCTGTGAAGCCCATGACAGAAAAATTTTTGAGCCAGCTCCCCAGCCTTCCAGTAATGGTGCTGTTGTTAGGTGTGTGGAATTTGGCTAAGAAAAGAGCTTAAATCATTTATGAAGATTGTTGAAAATTTCATCTGTGAAAGTATACAACAAATGGATATTAATGAAAGTGATAAACCTAACTAGTGCCTGTGAGTCACTAAGCATATTGGAGCAATTTAGTAGTACCTTACGATAATTGTCGCAAAATGTTCAGCTGAATGTATTGAGTATAAAATGCCATTTCTGTGTCATTTATAGTACAAATGTGTGCAATAAATTCATGCTCTTTGCATAGTAAAAACATAGAGCACAATAAAAGAGCTCATATGCAGACATTGTCATGGTACTAAATTGTCTGTGATTGTTTATTTATTTTTTTAAGCATACCTCCAGTTGTACCTCAAAATTTGAGATGTTAAATTACAGTTGCAAGTAATGTAGCAGCTGATTGATCAGAATGTGTAATACTTGTTTCTGTAAGAAATAAAACTAATTTTTTTCATTGTACTATATGTAAAATATATGGTTATTTATATGTGTAAACTGATGGTAAAATAAAGCTCACAGGGAAAAAAACTATGTTTTTGTTTTTAGCTGTAGCGTGTTTGACTTCCGAATGATATCCTGCTTTATTTCAGTGGTGATGTTAATGGAAATGCCACTCTTGTAAGTAATCTCTTGGAAATGTAGACAAGATTGGAGGATACTATAGCTGTGACTATAAAATCTGGTTAAATATATTTTTGGAAGACCAAATATCAGCGAAGAAAATTGCAAATAATTATAGAGTAAAATATTTTTTTTAGATAACTCTTTAAGTAGATCAAAAATGTTGCCTATAAGCAGTGACGAATCAATGGGACCAATAAAAGTACTCTCAACAATGGTAAATATACATGACCCTTGCTTTGAAGGCTTGAGGGCCAATATTGTATGGCTGGAAGGTATTTGATGTGGAAAAATGATATTTGGTAATTCAGTATGAAGAAGGAAACACTGCTTTCCCATTTAATCAATGAGAGTGTAAAGGATCAGGAATGAAATGTCGCTGATCAGTTTAGTCCTTGTTTCACATGAAGAAAGGGATTTTATTGAACTCTATGAACAAACAGGCACCAAACATTGGGATAAGTGAAAAAGCTTTTTCAGAATATAACAAATGAAGCTCATCAAATCTTGTGTCTATGATCTCACTGTTCTGACTATGTTTGTATTAGTGAGCATTATGCTAACAGGTAAAAACGTGTTTTCTGAAACAATGCTACTGTATTGCTGGAAGTTTAATTACTTACAGTGCATTTAAAATCAGTTGCGACTTTCGACGTTTGGCTCGCCAGAGGGGACGTGACGCCATTGTCCAGGTAACACTAATGGCGAGACGACTTTCCCTACCGCATTTCGCTTGGTGAAGTGCCGCAGTTGCCACACCATGCATAAACTACTGCGATATGTCAAACATTGGATGCAACTACGTTCTTCAGCTCTTGTTGTGAATTAGCATTTTATGGCATTGAAATTTTCTGCAGCTATTGTGAAAAAGCATTTTATGTTTACATTGCACCAATAACGACAGTCCAGTACGTCTGAATACCCCCGCAATAAAATTTTTGTCCAAGAATACGTTCACCAGCTGTGAAGATAATGTTCTGCTGCAAAATATTGCTGCAAATTCGGCAATAGTAATGGTCAATAGGCCATACCATTCTGTTGTGATGGATAAAAGCTCCAACAGGGCAATGAAAGACAGCAGGTAGTTTCCTCTGGGTACAAAGATATGTTCTACGAGATAAAAGTTGAACGTAGCATTTATAAGGTGAAGTTACTGGAACTTTTTGTAGTGCTGTACAAGCCAAAAACTCCACGCTACAAAGTCGACGAAAACTTAACGTGTTCATTTAAATCTGACTGAGAAAGTGTAAGCCTAGTTGAAAAGTAATGTGGCAGAGAACAAGTAGTAGTTTACACTCACTAAGGTTGAAATGCTGACAAGAGAAACCATTGCAAATGTTACACCACAGGACTATGCTCAAGTTGTCAGCCATACCATGAAGGTAGTTGAGGAGGCATGGATTCATGGACTGTGGTGAATTTTAAGGACTACGTAACTTCACTTGTTGTCATGTTAAAATATGTTTCTTTCGCCAAAACATACCAAAGTTTAAAAATATTCATCTCGCTAACATTCTAATGCAGTTGAAATTGAGAAAGAATGCTGAAATTGTGTATTATTAAACTAGCAAGAGAGGGCAAGACGTTCATGAAAAAGTTCATTGTCAGTATATAAATAAAATTGTAACTTATTAACTATGTTGTTGCAAAACCCACAGCAATTCTCGTTTCACGACGAGACCTGGACCTTAAAAATTACATTACTTCATGGGAAACTGTAGCTGCTTGAATATCGCAGTAGATGTGGATGTTTCGCATATTAATCGTATGGAAAAATACTCTTCGCTTTGTGTGCTGTTATTTGCCAAAATCTTGTTGTGATCTCTTAGACCGTTTATCAGATAAGAGATTTACAAGTATTTTATTCTGGCTTTTTCACTGATGCACAAGTTTGCCATGGAGCGCAATTTAATACATTATCTAAATTTTATACGCAGCAAAGCAACATATGACTTAACATACACCAAACGCTAATTCATTGCAACCCCTACTTTCCACTGCAAATTTTAAGAATGTCTTTTAATAGTTGACCTTATATTGAAATATCACAATAACTATGACAATGGAATGATAGGCAGTTCGTCATGAAGCTGATGAACGAAGCTATAAAATGTGCGACAATCGAGCTTTATTAGTGAGTAGTTTCTTTAAAATCGTTTGATAAAGACTGCAGATCGGCCGGCTTGTGCGATTTGCATTTCGTGCAGTCAAGCTAGCTTGCCAAGTAGGCCTGGCATTATCATCACCTGCCGACGCGCCCAGTGCACGCTGGCAATTGCAGTTCCCTCCACCAGCACTCTGCACTGAACTGTCAAATGTTGCAACTAATTTTAAACACACTGTAGTAAGCTGTTTTTAGGATGGGTGGGGATAAGTAGTGATTTGTGTGACAGAGAAATATTACTGTTGCTCGTGTCTGAGGTAAATTATTGGAAGATACTGGTGCACAATTGGGCTGCTGGTTTAAAAGAGATTTGTATTGGAGAAAACATTTTACTCAAGACACAAACCATCAAGCAAAAGAAATTCAGACATTGTGTTTGGGGGAAATAGACAGATCTCCGCAAATGTTTACAACTAGTTGTCACAACTGCACTCAAATATCAGCAGTTTTGTTATGTCCTCGTGCCTGTTTGTGTAAGCATAACTGCCCCCTACCCCAACCTTAGCTGTCCTAATACTATACAAGATGCATCTTACCTTATGCAACAAATAGTGTGGAAGTACAGATTACACACACTGAAAATAGTATAAGCATTGTCTTCATTACATTGAATCAATTGCATAGTACATATCAATTAATAAAAGCATTCTCACATATATGTTAAGATAAAAACTCAAAGAATAAGTAGCTTTTTCAAAGAGTAAATATTTTCCCCAATTCATGTAATATTCTTAAAAGCAACAAGTATCTTTGCATTACACACAGTTTAAAGTAGCCTGTGTTGTTCTTCAGGGTTCAAGTTATCTCCCTACCAAATTTAAATGAAATCGGTTCAGCAGATTAGTTGTCAAAATGTAACAGTCAGTTACTTTTGCCTTTATATTATTAGTATGGATAAAACTTCCAATTATGATATATGTCTTTTCTGTGGTTAGATTTTGATGAGTTAAAGCCTATACGGTGCTCCAAGTTATGCAAATGCTAAAACCACCATGAAAATTTGGCTAGCAGTATTGGAGAAGCGTGTTCAGACACGACAGTTTTACACATTTAGTGTTAGTATAAGTATCCATTATGAAACAAAATGCTCATTAATAATGTACAATTGTATAGCAGTTTAAATAACCATGTATTGTCTGGAGAGTCAGGCTCAAATGTTGTCAGTACATTTTGTCCCACCCCCACTCCGTTTGGCATACCACTCTGCTCTTCTTCATGACATGCTTTTTTCCCTTCAGTTGGTTCCCACTTTTGGTCAGTTTATGTTGTATTATCTCTCTCATATTTTTTCAAATTACCATTGAAGGAAGTAGTTCCTTTATTTTCATTCTATATTCACACAGCATAACTTTACCTGAGTATTTGTAGTACAGATAATGCCATTTGAAAAGTAGCATGTCAGTTACAAGGAAGAACAATTATTTAAGCCAGCAATCGGTTTTCTGTTCACATAAATATTATGATAGTATCTGGTCTTCAGTCTGACATCTTTGTTGTATTTGACAATTGGTAGCAGTTTTGAGATTGTTTGCAAACTTGAATTTGGCAATTGTGCCATAAGATCATGAAATTCTGTGGAAATGAACTAACCTCTCATCTATCTTTCCATTTTCCAATAACTGTGTCTTGCATATACCAAGTTTTTGTATTTCACTTTTCCAAGTTATGTTCTTAAGGGGTCTTCTGTCTATTTAACCTTACTCTGTCAGAGCAATCCATCTGAGATTAAATAAGGTTTTAGCTACTGCAAAGCTGCTGTAATAATTGTCCATGTAAATATGATACCCAACATTCAGCTTTTCCTCAACATCCTTTCAGCATGTGATTTTCCGTCCTATTGTGAAGCATCCCAGTGCATTCGATTATAAAACTGTCCGCATCTCCATCTCCAAAGAATTTGTCAAAAGGTAGACATCATCATGTTGATACATTTGTCACATTCTGTTTCAAATAATCTAGTACAGGTTATTTTAGCAAAAGGAATGTGTCAGATGATGATTTATCTGCATCTTCATAATCACTTTTCATCTATTTTGAAACAGAGGATCTTTCTTCCAGTAGTTTTGTAAGTGGATGGATATCTAACAAAATACCTATCATCTGCATTTTAATTCAGAAATATATTCAGTGGTGTCATCCATCTCATCAGCTATACTGTGAAGTATGGCAACTGTAAGTATTAGCCTAAAGAAATCCATTTGTGTACTTAGTAGGATGAACAAGTAAATGTTCTTGTTTTGTAAGTGAATGATACTGCAAGTCATGTGGTTCGTTACGCCATGTCCCACCTCATTTATTAAATTCTGCAATTGTGGGATCATCATCGATGTCATCACTATCTTCAGATTCTGCACGGTCACAAAACTGTCCACACTATCAGCACTATGGTACATTTCCTCAAGAAACTAGACTGTGAAATTGATCTAATCTTTGCAATAATATATATTTTCAGATGCAGTATGGCGTATCTCCTAGGTTTTTGTTCATTAGTACATCCCCCAAAAGTTTCATCTTGTATGTGTCAAATGTATGTATTTTAAGAACTACAACTTGTGGATAAAGTGCCCAACTCACCAAAAACTACGTGTCTGTCCCATTTTGAACTATGCCAACTACACAGCTATGCTCAGACAAACATGCATGCTAAATTTGCACCAAAAGCAATTCAAGGATGAGTATCTGCTGATCAATGAATGGCCAGGTGTAAATAAAGGACATCCATTAAACAGCTACTTTTTGTGTATGCTTCTCGATAAAACCCTGGGGCCTGGTGCCATCTGCAGAAGCGAGAACAATAGTGTAGTACACCCTATACTCCAATCTGCATGCAAATCTTCACAGTTGCTTGATGATAAACAATAATAATAATAATAATAATAATAATAATGGATGTTTCTCTGCCAGACATTAGGGATGAGGTTATGCTGCAGTCACCGGTGAGCACATGGCATCAGGCAAAAGGCCTTGCTGTAGCTAATGGCAGCCTTGTGGAAGTCACTATGGTAATAATGCAAGAGTGTTTTATCGTTATGTTTTATCAAGTATCAGATCTAGTAAGGCTGTGAAGCAGAACAAAAAACTCAGTTTTGTGTGTAAGGCCCAGTGACAGGTAGGTGGTAATTTTAACAGGTGAGGTATTTGATAAATGCGTCACAAACTGAGGAAGTTATCTCAGTATTGGGGCACATTTTCTGAGATGGTATGGCTTGACTGAACTATACAAGCCGGACGATGCATAAAACAAAATACATGTTCAAAGTTAACTGCAGTATTAGTGTCACACAGGTTATTGACTTAATAGTAAATAACAGAAGAGGAAGATGTATATATGCAGACTGCAGTGATGAGTGAAAATTTGTACCACAGCTAATGATTTCATTTGATCAGAAGAGCAAGAGTTGGTATTTGCTAAAGCAAAAACAAGTTTAAGAGGAAATGGACAAGCTTTCTTCTTAGACGTCCCGGTTGGTGCCAAAATGCCTTACCTCCAGTTTGGGCTTGGCAAAAGTACAATGGCCACCTTTAAAGTTTTTACAAAAACACTGAAAGAAGAAAATTTTGGGTACAGGCCAGGCCAATCACGTGGCATTAGGCCATGAGCTACCCAGACCAACTGAGCTATCCAAGCACGACCCACGTCTCGTCCTCACAGCTTTACTTCTTTTGGGTAGCTCAGTTGGTAGAGCACTTGCCCGCGAAAGGCAAAGGTCCTGAGTTCGAGTCTTGGTCCGGCACACAGTTTTAATCTGCCAGGAAGTTTCATATCAGCGCACAATCTGCTGCAGAGTGAAAATCTCATTCTGGAAACATCCCCCAGGCTGTGGCTAAGCCATGTCTCCGCAATATCCTTTCTTTCAGGAGTGCTAGTTCTGCAAGGTTCGCAGGAGAGCTTCTGTAAAGTTTGGAAGGTAGGAGACGAGGTACTGGTAGAAGTAAAGCTGTGAGGATGGGGCGTGGGTCGTGCTTGGGTAGCTCAGTTGGAAGAGCACTTGCCCATGAAAGGTAAAGGTCTCGAGTTCGAGTCTCGGTCTGGCACACAGTTTTAATCTGCCAGGAAGTTTCATATCAGCGCACACTTCACTGCAGAGTGAAAATCTCATTCTGCCAGTCCTTGACAAATCTCCAAATTATTTAATGTGAGTTTTCCATCTCATTTTCTGAAGTACAAGTTTTGAGGTGTGTACCCACAGACCTTCCTTGCAACAGTCCCTTAGAATTCTTTTGTGCTGTGGTTGCAGAAATTTTCCTCTATAGCGTCCAGTTGCTCCTTCATGAACTTTCTCTTAGTTTGCCTAATGAGCTTTGCCACCTGTTTTCTGGACTAGTTAAAAACAGTATAGGTCATCAGGAGATTTTTTTAATGTTGTGTTACTGGAAATCTTGTTTACATCTTTCTAGAGCATTTTCACATTCTGAGTCCCACCATGGGTGAGCAGTGTTATTTTTCCGGTCAGTTCTCCAGATTTTTGTGTGACCTTTCTGTGGAATTCTTCCCATGCCTATTTTATGTTAGATTCTATGATCTTACACACACACACACAATTTCTTTCAGGTCATGCCGTAGTAAAAAAAGTTATTTGGTCTCTTATTACCTTTTTCTCGAATGAGTTTTATTACCTTTTGCTATAATGAATTGGGCGGGAGTCTGCAGTTAGTTAGTTTTACCCCATCTGTGTGCAAATTTGACTGATTTCTTTACCATGTGATAATTATGAATTGTTTTTGATCTAGGGCGACTAATTTTTATGAAACTCTATAAAGACTGAAAAATAAAGCTGACATAATAATTAAATTTTAATTCTAATTTAAGAACAACACATGAAGAACGTTTGACTAAAAAAAAAATGTGATCACAAATTTGTTTTATGAAATTCCAAAGGGCCACACACAAAACACTGAACTCTGAGCAAGTGTGTCCATACCCAGGGGCAACGGGGAATTGTGGTCCCTCCTAGCACTCAGGGAAAGGAACAAAGTATATGTAGTCAGGTGTTTCTCAAAAATAAATAAAATAAAATAAACTGCAGAGATATGAGTTATATGAAATATGTGTGTATATCTGGAATGCAAATACAAAATACCTATTTTATATTACTTGAAATACTTAAAATATAGATATTGTAAACTGCAAAATCCTTCTCTTGAATTCTTTTATTTTCTACTTGTAGTTTTCATTCATTAAATGAGCCATTTGTTTAAACAATTGTAGTTCCTCAATGAATAAAGACTCGCATTAAGCACCAAAGGTATACCAATAAATGAATACTGCCATGAAATAGTATTAGAAAAGGCAGCAGAACTTGAGAACACATTATATGTTTACCATTATAATTTGTTTAATGTAAAATGTACCAAAATTATTTGATAATGCCAAAGAAACTGATTGCAGGAGGGAGATACTTACAAATCAGTTTATGATCCAGCCATCTCAAATTGTCAAGCACTTTGTTCAAGGTCTCCTAAAGCTTGTGAAGTCTTTTTAGAATCAACTGGAAATTTCCTATTTTTCAATGTCCAACACAATGGAAGCCATACTATAATTCTATTTCAAGATCTGCTCTCAGTCAAACATATTTTAAATTAAACTCCAAGGAAACTTAAATTAGCAACTTTTAAAGAAATTAAAATAGAATTTGTTAGTGAGTACATAAGCTGCTCAAAACCTATTGCTAATGGCATCACAAGTTTAGAAGAGGACAAAAGATACCTACACTGACGAACCAAAGAAACTGTTACATCTGCCTAATATCATGTAGGGCCCCCACGAGCACGCAGAAGCGCCACAACACAATGTGGCATGGACTCGAATAATGTTGAAGTTTGGCTAATGTCTGAAGTAGTGCCAGAGGGAATCAACACAAATGAATCCTGCAGGGCTGTCCATAAATCCATAAAAGTACAACGGGTTGGAGCCCTCTTCTGAATAGCGCGTTGCAAGGCATCCCAGATATGCTCAATAATGTTCATGTTTGGGGAGTCTGGTGGCCAGCAGAAGTGTTTGAACTCAGAAGAGTGTACCTGGAGCAACTATGTAGCAGTTCTGGACGTGTGGAGTGTCACATTATCCTGCTGGAATTGTCCACGTCCATCGGAATGATAGACATGAATGGATGCAGATGATCAGACAGGGTGCTTACATATGTGTCTCCTGTCAGAGTCATATCTGGTGTCCCATATCACACCAACTGCACATGCCCACACCATTACAGAGCCTCCACCAACTGGAACATTCCCCTGCTGACATGCAGGGTCCATGGATTCATGAAGATGTCTCCATACCTGCACACATCCATCCACTCAATACAATTTGAAATGAGACTTGTCCGACCAGGCAACAACATTCATCAACAGTCCAAGTCGGTATTGGCGGACCCAGGTGAGGCGTAAAGCTTTGTCTCATGCAGTCATTAAAGGGTACACAAGTGGGCCTTCGGGTCTGAAAGCCCATGTTGAATGGTTCACACACTGACACTTGTTGATGGCCCAGTATTGAAATCTGCAACAATTTGTGGAAGAGTTCCACTTCTATCACTTTGAATGATTCTCTTCAGTCGTCGTTGGACCCGGTCTTTTTCCGGCTGCAGCGGTGTCGCAGATTTAATGTTTTACCAGATTCATGATATTCACGATACACTCATGAAATAGTCATATGGAAAAATCCCCACTGCATCGCTACCTCGGAGATGGTGTGTCCCATAGCTTGTGCGCTGACTATAACACCATGTTCAAACTCACTTAAATCTTGATAACCTGCCATTGCAGCAGTAACCGATCTAAAAACTGTACCAGGCACTTGTTGTAGGTGTTTCCAACTGCCGTGTCATATTATGCCTGTTTACATATTTCTGTATTTGAATTCGCATGCCTATACCAGTTTCTTTGGTGCTTCAGTATGTTATGGACATCTTATTGCACAACTAATGAGAATGCAAAGAACACTAGGTAGACTAAAAATGGGCAAACCTATGTACTATGGTGTGCTGTTAGAAGTTATTAAAGAAAATCTTAGTTGGCATTTCAGAGATTCTATAAATTAGAGGAACCAAACGCAATGGATGGAACGTCTGCATTGGTATCTTACACTTCTTAATGGGTGCCCAAGGCTAGCAGGGAATATATTCAATGACTGTTTGTTTCAAAAGTGCGGAAGATAAGAAGAGCTCGCAATATTCTGATAAAAAAAGGTTGAATCTTACATTTGTTGAGGACTCTACTTCTCCTGTAGCCAACGACAGTGGCAACACTACATTGTATATGGAAACACTAGAATATTTAAAAGATAATGACAATAGTTTAGATTCTTTGAACAGATATGCAACTTCAAAATTTTTTTCCTTACATATAGTACTTGCGTACCAAGTTCGCTTCTCTTGAACTACTAATGTGTGTTTTTTTTATATAATGAGGCCACATAAGCTTAACGTGAAAGGTGATATATTTGAACAACTATGTGTGTAAAAATCAGTGACATGAATGGAATGTAAAATGTTCACTGACTAGAGGTATTTTATTTGAATAGAGGTATCTTGAAAATACGTATTTTGAATTTTGTATTTAAATACTTATATTTAAAACCATTTTGTACTTACATTTGAAATAGTAAAAAATATTCAGGTACTTGTATTTTGAATTTAAATACTTTTAATAAACTATTTTGGACATCTCTGTACACAGGTTTTTAACAAGGTCGGACAAGAACTTTTTCTATGAGTACTTAGAAGTCGCCATTCATCTTCCAAAATATTAAAAACACTCCATACTCCCAGGTCTTGGTCCCCTCGCCCCCCCCTCCCCCCAAATACACAAACCATTGTATGGGTGAGATTTGTCAACTTCAACCAAAAGAATCCCTCCTTCCAACTATTGGCTTTGGCCAATTTGCCAATTGTTGTTGTTGTTGTGGTCTTCAGTCCTGAGACTGGTTTGATGCAGCTCTCCATGCTACTCTATCCTGTGCAAACTTCTTCATCTCCCAGTACCTACTGCAACCTACATCCTTCTGAATCTGCTTAGTGTATTGATCTCTTGGTCTCCCTCTACGATTTTTACCCTCCACGCTGCCCTCCAATGCTAAATTTGTGATCCCTCGATGCCTCAGAACATGTCCTACCAACCGATCCCTTCTTCTAGTCAAGTTGTGCCACAAACTTCTCTTCTCCCCAATCCTATTCAATACCTCCTCATTAGTTACGTGATCTACCCACCTTATCTTCAGCATTCTTCTGTAGCACCACATTTCGAAAGCTTCTATTCTCTTCTTGTCCAAACTAGTTATCGTCCATGTCTCACTTCCATACGTGGCTACACTCCATACAAATACTTTCAGAAACGACTTCCTGACACCTAAATCTATATTCGATGTTAACAAATTTCTCTTCTTCAGAAACGCTTTCCTTGCCATTGCCAGTCTACATTTTATATCCTCTCTACTTCGACCATCATCGGTTATTTTACTCCCTAAATAGCAAAACTCCTTTACTACTTTAAGTGTCTCATTTCCTAATCTAATTCCCTCAGCATCACCCGACTTAATTTGACTACATTCCATTATCCTCGTTTTGCTTTTGTTGATGTTCATCTTATATCCTCCTTTCAAGACACTGTCCATTCCGTTCAACTGCTCTTCCAAGTCCTTTGCTGTCTCTGACAGAATTACAATGTCATCGGCGAACCTCAAAGTTTTTACTTCTTCTCCATGAATTTTAATACCTACTCCGAATTTTTCTTTTGTTTCCTTTACTGCTTGCTCAATATACAGATTGAATAACATCGGGGAGAGGCTACAACCCTGTCTCACTCCTTTCCCAACCACTGCTTCCCTTTCATGCCCCTCGACTCTTATAACTGCCATCTGGTTTCTGTACAAATTGTAAATAGCCTTTCGCTCCCTGTATTTTACCCCTGCCACCTTCAGAATTTGAAAGAGAGCATTCCAGTCAACATTGTCAAAAGCTTTCTCTAAGTCTACAAATGCTAGAAACGTAGGTTTGCCTTTTCTTAATCTTTCTTCCAAGATAAGTCGTAAGTTCAGTATTGCCTCACGTGTTCCAACATTTCTACGGAATCCAAACTGATCTTCCCCGAGGTCGGCTTCTACCAGTTTTTCCATTCGTCTGTAAAGAATTCGCGTTAGTATTTTGCAGCTGTGACTTATTAAACTGATAGTTCGGTAACTTTCACATCTGTCAACACCTGCTTTCTTTGGGATTGGAATTATTATATTCTTCTTAAAGTCTGAGGGTATTTCGCCTGTCTCATACATCGTGCTCACCAGATGGTAGAGTTTTGTCATGACTGGCTCTCCTGAGGCCATCAGTAGTTCTAATGGAATGTTGTCTACTCCCGGGGCCTTGTTTTGACTCAGGTCTTTCAGTGCTCTGTCAAACTCTTCACACAGTATCTTATCTCCCATTTCATCTTCATCTACATCCGCTTCCATTTCCATAATATTGTCCTCAAGTACATCGCCCTTGTATAAACCCTCTATATACTCCTTCCACCTTTCTGCTTTCCCTTCTTTGCTTAGAACTGGGTTGCCATCTGAGCTCTTGATATTCATACAAATGGTTCTCTTCTCTCCAAAGGTCTCTTTAATTTTCCTGTAGGCAGTATCTATCTTACCCCTAGTGAGACAAGCCTCTACATCCTTACATTTGTCCTCTAGCCATCCCTGCTTAGCCATTTTGCACTTCCTGTCGATCTCATTTTTGAGACGTTTAGATTCCTTTTTGCCTGCTTCATTTACTGCATTTTTATATTTTCTCCTTTCATCAATTAAATTCAATATTTCTTCTGTTACCCAAGGATTTCTATTAGCCCGCGTCTTTTTACCTACTTGATCGTCTGCTGCCTTCACCACTTCATCCCTCAGAGCTACCCATTCTTCTTCTACTGTATTTCTTTCCCCCATTCCTGTCAATTGTTCCCTAATGCTCTCCCTGAAACTCGCTACAACCTCTGGTTCTTTCAGTTTATCCAGGTCCCATCTCCTTAAATTCCCACCTTTTTGCAGTTTCTTCAATTTCAATCTGCAGTTCACAACCAATAGATTGTGGTCAGAATCCACATCTGCCCCAGGAAATGTCTTACAATTTAAAACCTGGTTCCTAAATCTCTGTCTTACCATTATATAATCTATCTGAAACCTGTCAGTATCTCCAGGCTTCTTCCATGTATACAGCAATTTGCCAATATGCCACTATATATGATTAATTCAATTATTTTTATGGTATGACTTAAAAGTAGATACAGCGATATTGGTCTTTGGTTTTAAACACATTTGGAAAAAATGTATAGAATCTCAAGAAAATTATACTGTAAAAAGGAATTATTTACATCATATAATAGGCTTTAAGCAATTTCTGTCCTTTACAAGACACAAATGGACATTAGAAAGTGTGCAGAACACCCTCTCCCTCACACTTTTACATCCACGCATTCTGCAACTGTGAGTTTTATCATCATTTAGGATCTCTGACATATGCATTGCTCCCGCTGTCCTCTTCAACATGCTTGGATGTGGTGTTGGAATTTTCTTCCTTTTGCTTGGAGGGTTGTCCACTGTTTCTTCATCTTCTTCTGCTGATTCTTCCCTTTTCCTGAATGCAGCAACCATTCTGATATCTCAGTCTTGAATTTGAGATAATCCATAATATTTTTGCTCTTCAAATTCAGAGCTGCACAGTCCCTCTTGTATTCCACCCATGAAGCAGCACAGGCAAAGTCAAAAAAGTGCAGTATTGTACATTTTCATGTCTTTGCTGTTTGTCTGTATGCAGCAATGATATGGTCTAACAGATCCACACTGACAATTTTCTCATTGTAATTTCTAACAATAAGAGGTCTATCGACGTAAATGTACTTTCTGTCTTGCTTTGACCAATACTTGCACTGTGTCACAGGTAGTTTTCCTTCTACAGAAGATACAAGGAGTACTGGTTTATTATCAAACCATTTCACAATACTGATCTGTCCATCTCTGCACACTGACTGAACAATGGAACTACGACCTCTCTTCCTAATTTCTGCATCTGATACCATTTTGCTTTCACTTGGAATTCTGTTACTTTGTATTGTGCCAGATGCCTGACATTATCGCTCTGAATGAAGGCAGTCTAGCAACTGGATTGACGTAAAAAAACAGTCCATGTAAGCTGGAGGTAATGTTGCAGACAGCCTCATTACCACTTTGCCACCAATATTTAATGCATCATATTCTTCCAGGATAGTGTCACCTTTCCCTTCATACAAAAAAAATAAATAAATAAAAAAAATAAAAAAAATAATCTAAAGACAAACCACCAGGTGATGTGCAAACGAAGTTTTTTAGACCACATGGGTTTGGTTTGCCACAGATGTATTGCCTCATACAGTTTGACCCCAGAAGGGCACCATCTGTTCATCAACAGACACTTTTTGTGTCCTGGTATTGTTCAAACAACCTGCTCACACAGTATCCAATAAGGCACGTATCTTCCAGAACTTGTCACTAGAGCGAACACTATCTGGAACGTCACTGTCAATTACAGCTTTCAAGTTGCTTCTGAACGAGAAGAAATGCTTTCTTGACATTTTTTCTACTATGCCCTAAACTCTGGTACCCACAGAGCAATACATAACCCTGGGATAACCAGGATAAAACATCTTCATACTTATTCAAAAAAAAAATTTTATTTCTTCTGCTGAAGTGTTCAGAGATTTTGCAGAGCGAATAAATGACATGTGGTTGCTACATTTGGCCATAAGCTCAAACATCTCTGGTGGAACATACTTCAGAAAATATTCTTGAGGTTGAATGTCTTTGCCTTTCCAAATGCCTACTTCAAATGCTGGGGCAGGAGACAATGGCTCGAATACATCTGTATGGCACCTTGGAGGCACACTTCTTTGTTGTGCTAGGATGTCTTCTCTGTCAGCCTCACTTGACACTTCAGACGAAGACAAATCTCCCACAGTATCAGCTACTGGTGCTACAAAAATCATATCATCTTCTTCATCACTTGACAATTCTTCGAGTTCTGACAAATTTCCATCCAATTTGAATGGCTTCTCCAATTCTTGAATAATCTTCGCTTCTGACACTAAATCAAGAATATTTATTTATGTTAGTATCTACTAAAACTCTACTTTTACTATTATTATTATTTTATGCTATTACTTCACCTTTTAACATTCAACACTGATAGTAACATTACAGCTGACAGAAAACACCCAGAAAATAATTCTGAACATTGTGATCATTTTACAAGATGAAAGCCCAGTGTGTCATATTCGACACACATACAAAAATTACTATGTAAATCAGCCTGAACTATAGCACGGATGGTATAAAACATATATATTATTTCAACAATCTATTAACAGTAATATAACATTAGTATCAGACCTATCAGAAATGTTTACAACACTAAAAACAAATTCTTACAACACCTTGGCGGATTTTTTTTTTTTTTTTTTTGTACTTTCAGTGCAGAGCCTCAGTAAACAATGGTTGCCTACCACCCCTGTTGTGAGAGCACATTGAAAAGAGCCACAGTAGTTGCTGACGCCTAGTGGAAGATGCGAGAAATACTCGGAGCTCATATCCTTGACAATACATAGGTTTTGAATGCAGTAAAATATAGTGGATTTTGTGTGTCATATGAAACACACGGCACCCAAAGAAGTTATCATCAAAAGAATGACCATATGAGGTATCAAATAAAATTTGTTACTGGAACGAGGACTTACTAATAGGTAGGATACAATGTTATCTCAGATGGAGAATCATCGACAGAAGTAAATAAACAGTAATGAGGGTCGTAGACTTCGTTTCATTGGTAGGATACCGACAAGGAGAAGTTTGTGCTCAACTTTTTGAAACCAGCTATAAGGTGATATAGTTTAAGGTCCCAAGTATCACAATTTGCAGCCATTCATTCTGGTGGGCTCTCATTTGCAAGTAATCGCCAAAAAAAAATTTGGAATTTCATTTGACACTCAACAGCTATAAAAAGTATTGTAGTGTAGATTATATTGCAAAGTGTAACAGCTAGGTTTAGGGCCTCACATGCAGAAGCTTGCAGAAGCCTCCTGCCTCACTCAGCAGAATTGTGGGAACCACTGACTGTGGCACTTAGTCCTAAGATGAAAGGCAACTCCCCAGCGCAGTGGACTGAAGCTGTGTGTTCCACATTTGAGGCCACAAAACAGAGCATAGCAGAAGCTTTAATTTTTTTTAAATCTTTATCAAAATGACTTTTATCATTATTCTTATTCAATTAATTGGTTTAAATATAATTTTTAAAAATTTCTATTAATCACATTTTGCTCACCTTATGAACTCTCTCATTTGTTCTCATTTTTCTTTAATTAATTCTTTTCCCCCCTCAGAATTTTTATGAATGTGAAGTTTATTATATTTATTTATCTACAATAATCTTCAAACATTTGAAAATGCTGACTTATCAGTTAAAAAACAACAGATGGTATTGACTGTGCAATGGAGTCGAAAGTGTATTTTTTGTTACAAGATGTGCATTTAGATGGTAATCTTCATATAAACATTTAAAACATAAATTCCTATTGCACTGTGGACAAACACACGAGTCCGAAGTGGGTCACCCGTGTTGGATGTCATGCGGGTGGCTGCTGCAGCAGTAATGGTTGTGGCTGGGCGTCTTGGTCAGGAAAGTGCTGATGTTTCTGTTGGGTACTGGACGGTGATGCCTCTTGAAAAATCTACAGGGGTTTGACTCTGTTTAGAGAAATGCTTGTCGACTTGCCGTTCACCAATCTGCCCTTTGTGCGCCATACTTTGCAGGGTATGTGTCAGTGTATGGAGGTTGTAAGAGTGGTTTTACGCCACCAGTATGGAGCATGATGTGTGTGCAATGATCCAGGTCCTGATGCACGTAACAAAACGGTATGCCATGACGTAAAGCCTGTAATGAGGCATCCTCCTCTAGCATTACTTTTCCTTAACTGTAGTTAATTTTGGACAGGTCAGTATTATCTCAGATGTTTTTCTGAAAACTTTCGTATAATTTTATACACAATATGTCATATTTCAAGCTAAAATTTATGACAAGAAATTACCTTATTTTCGATGTTACAATCAATAAGTACTAGCTCTGAATGTACAGTTAATTATCTTTTAAACATTTGAAATTGCAAACTATGTGGCACACTTAAAATTTCTATTATTAATTATACAATCTAGTACTGTTTACAACATTTATTTCTGGATTCATTGATGAAATAATAATTGAAATTAATTTGTCACGAAAAATTGTAAACTCTTTGGAATATGGTTATTACTGCAGAGGGAGTAGTAGTAGTAAGTATGCCTCTGATGTGATTGGATGTATTTTTATATTTTAGACGAACAATGTAATTTTGGCTTTGTTAATGTGAAAATTCAAAAGACTGTAATATACTAAAATGTGACAAAATATATTAATGTAACAACAAAAATTTTGCAACAACAATCTTCAAATTTATTTAGATCAATTCAATCATGAGGAACTAAAATGTGAGATCTTCATCTTCAAGACTCAGACCCCTAGACACGAAGAACTGGATCCGACTCTACACGAAAAGCTAAGTAAACTAGAAAGTTGATTGTAATCTTCACTCCTCTCAAATTTTTTGTAAAAGACTGCTTATTATGGACAATAACTGGAGTTAGGAAGGAGGGGGGAGATTACAAGCCCTTGGAAGATGGAGCTGTGCAACATGGTTCCACAGGTGATTTAAGAAATATGAGTGGTCTTGGGAGGAAGTTTGCAGTGTATTTGTGTCAATAAATTTTCCAGGCGGACACATTGTCTCTCTGTAGACCAACTCTGTGATTGAAGAATTGATGTCAGGTTTATAAGTTTTTCATAGGCCAAGTAGAACCAGTGGAAGATCCAAAGTCCATGTGTTTTTATGGCACACGAGCGCCGCCTTCAAAGAACGATGCCAGTATTCATTCAACCATGCCAATGCTAGAGTGATGGTAACTGGTGGTCTTGTGGTGGACATACCCGCAAAACTTGGCAAGCTGTATGAACAGGTCTGACTCAAGCTGCCATCCACAATTGGTGGTGGCAAGCTGTGGGCACCCAAACCTCACTAGCCAAGCTGACGCAAAGGTAGAGGCTGTTTCAGTGATAATATTATCAACTGGCACTGCCTCTGATCTCCAGGTAAAACAATTGATCATAGTGAAAAGGTAACATTGCCCATTAAATGGAGGAAGTGGTCGTACAGCATCCAGATGTATAAGGTCGAAATGTACAGTTATACATGGAAAGTCACCGATCGAGGCATGTACATGGTGTCGCTTTACACCTTTGGCATTGCAAACATGTCCTTGTCCATTCTCGACAGTCCTTTTCCATTCCCAAACAAAATGTTGGGAGATGAGTCAAAAAGTGGGATGTACTCCTGGATCGCACAAGTTATCCAATTTCTTTGAGATGATGACAATTTTTGAGAAAAGTATGCCAATGGTTGCCATGAACCATCTGACCATTGCTGTAGCGCTGCACCTATATCTGTCTGTCTTGCATCCACCACTAATGCAAGAGGTGCTTTGAGCTTAGGATGAGCTAGAAGTGCTGCACCAGCTATGCTCTGTTTTGTGGCCTCAAATGTTGAACACACAGCTTCAGTCCACTGCGCTGGGGAGTTGCCTTTCATCTTAGGACTAAGTGCCACAGTCAATGGTTCCCACAATTCTGCTGAGTGAGGCAGGAGGCGATGATAAAAATTTAGCATACCAGGAATCGATGCATTTCCTTGACTGTGAGTGGCCTAGGTAACTGCAAAATTACGTCAACCTTCTTCGTCAGAGAGAGAGAGCTTGAAGCTGAGATTCTATGTATCAAGAGTTATTTCATATTGTCCGAAAACACTCTTCGCGATGTTTAACATGACTCCATGATGCTCCAAACACTTGAACACCTCCTGTAGCTGGTGTCAGTGTTGTTCCTCAGTCTCCGAGAACACAAGCAGGTCATACAACCATGCAAAACAGAATGGGAGGTCTTGAAAAAACAGTCAATGAATCTCCGACACGTCTGCACTACGTTTTGTAATCCGAAGGTCTTACACATACTCTCAAACAGGACAAATGGTGTCATAATTTTGGTCTTTGGAATGTCCTTTTTAGTCACAGGTATCTGAGTATAGGCTATAGTACAGTCTAAGACGGTGAATATCTTCGCACCATGTAATGCGTAGTTTTAGTCTCTTAGTCAACAGAACAGAGTACTGGTCCAGCACTGTTCTTGTGTTCAGTGCTTCATAATCTCCATATGGGTGCCAGGCCTACTTTCTTTTGCACTAGATGTAAGGCAGAGGACCATAGACTGTTCGATGGTCTAATAATGCCCTCTTCCAGCAGGGTGTCAAATTCAGCTTTCGCGATTGCAAAACTGTCTGGCGTTAAACGTCTAGGTCACTATGACGCTGGTGCTCCATCCATAGTCCTAATGTGATCCACTGTATTGTGTGGAATCTGTTTATGTGAACCGGGTGGTCTGGTCAAACTCAGAACTGCTTTAACAGCAAGGCATATTCACCCTCAGGTGCCTACAACAAGCTTTGCATTGTGGATGGTTGTGTAATGAAAACCAGTAACAGTTAGACCAGTAATGCTGTCCACCAATCGGATGTTTGCCACATCCGGAAAGAGGGTTGTAATGTGCCAGGAGACTGCACCGAAGATCGCTTCTGTGACGACTGCAACAGTGACATTCTTTGTGAACCAACAACACAGATCTAAGTTCAGCTCCATTCACTGGGTTCCGCAGGTCACAATGGTTGTAT
This sequence comes from Schistocerca cancellata, assembly GCF_023864275.1. Taxonomy (NCBI): domain Eukaryota; kingdom Metazoa; phylum Arthropoda; class Insecta; order Orthoptera; family Acrididae; genus Schistocerca; species Schistocerca cancellata. The sequence continues at coordinate 89,063,895 of NC_064628.1, read as the reverse complement.
TATTGGCAGTTGGTGGCCTACAGTGGTGCAACAAATACCCTGGCAAGATATCGATGTCTGAAACAGTGTTTATGAGAAATTTCAGGCCAGAACCTCTGTCACTGATGAACAGGTGACCAGATGGTGACAGGCGCCTACGATCAACTGCTGCCAGCATTTGGATGCAAGCACAGTGACGTACATTTTCACACATACTCACCAAATCTGCAGTCGTTCCAACACACAGGCTGCTCACCTTTTGAAGACGCAGCATTGCTCGAAGACTAGCTCCTCAAATGTCTGCAGTAATGCCCTCTGCCTCTGTTGTTTCTGGCACTGCCTTGCAATGACAGTGTGCCAACCTGTGTGTATAACATGCCTATTTTTGATGCGGGTGAGTCGTAATCAGTGTGTGTGGTGTACCTGAAGCTGTTGTATTGCTGCTTTGTGCTGCAACCACACAATTTTGGGCAGGTGTGATAGCTTCCTGTATATGGTCTGCCAACTCTGCCACTGCATCCAATGACACATCAGTTTTTAATGCCACTATTGCCTTAATCTGCGGGGGTAATCTACTGCTCCACAGTGTACACAATACATTGTCTTGCATGACGGCAGTGCTTACTTTACTGCTTGTGACAGCTTACAATCACTGATGTTTTACTGTCAGTAACTGTCTGATCCACACTTCATCCAACACAGTTATTCTCTCTATCAATTAAGATTTGAGCTTTTCATATGAATTTTCATGCAGTGGTGCCATGATTACATCTTGTACCTCTCCAGCATAGCAGTAGTCAAGTTAGCTCACGACAAGGATGAATTTTGTGGAGTCAGCCATAATTGCTGCATACCTAAAATTGGTTTCAACTTAGCAAACCATAAGATTGGAATGATTTGCCAGAACGGAAGTAAATGGACCACTAGTCTAGACACTGTTAGAATGTCTGTATCTTGCATTATATTTAAATTCTGTAGCAGTTGCTCAACCTTCTTCTTTGGCCCAGAACACATTGGGTCACCAGTTGTTAGAATCAATGGAATTAGAACCGATCAACCTAATATTACTGACAAAATTGATGCCAAAGGATTTTGCTTAGTGGGAAACTGTTTATTCAATGAGAGCAAGAGGTACTGAATTGTAACCCAGAGTGACAGTGCAGAACATAAAACACTAAAAAATATTAAACATAAAACATAGGAATAAACATTGTGCATGGACAATGCACACACACATGTGAAAAATAAAAATTCTGCACCACTGGTGGCCAGGCGCATAACTCTTTGACACTGAGATTCCCTTATTTCACATGAAATACAGCACCTACAGAACTACCTTGACAGCTGCAGTTCAGCTGTTACACCACATGACACTACATGAACACACACAACAGGAATAGTTTGCTTCTCTGCACTACTGCTAACAGCTGTCATGTTGCATGTTATAGGATAATAAGCAAAATGAAAGTCGAGCAAAATGAGGAATAGAAATAATGAATGCAATAACATGGACAAAAATTTAGTATGATAAAAGAAATGCATTCAAAATTAATATATAAAATTAATTAAAATCACATGAACAGAGATTCCAAGTGGAAAAAGAATGACAGTAAGAAAAAATGAGAACAAAAGAAAAAACTGATATGACGACTAAAATGATGTGACAAAGGAATAGAAGTAAAAAATTCCTTCTAAACCATTTAACTTAATTGAAAATAATGATCAAAATCATTATGATAATGATTTTAAAATAAAAAAAAATAATTCATCTGGCAATATTCGAACTCACAAGCTCCTGCTTGTAAGGCCCTCATCCTATATATTATGCTATGCAACCAGTCTATACAGCACCACTTTTTTACAGCGATTAAATGCCATGAAAACTTCCAAATTATTTATTTGCTGATTACTCGCAAATGGGGGCCCACCAGTGTTAATGGCTGCAGGATGTGATACCTGGGATCTTAATCTATATCAGCATATAGCAGTGTACAATCGTGGTATCACGAGACAAGCAAGGAGCCATCACCACCAGCCATAGGGGGCCAAAAATTCTGAAGATGGTATTTACATATGCCGAAATGACTTCTTACTAAACGCTTGTATGTCACATCACTCGCAAATGGGGGCAAATACTGTTCAAGTGTGTGAAACCTAAACCAAATAGGATTAACAGGGGCCAATGGAGGTGTACAAAGAAGAGCAACATAAATGGGCACAGGTTGGTTTAACTCATGGGAAAGCATCACAGAAATGTTGAAAAACCTAAATCGCCAGACACTAGAAGGTAAATGCCAATTATCCTGCAAAAGTCAACTTACAAAGCTTCATGAACCAGTATTAAGTGAAAAATGTACAACTGTACTTCACCCCCTTACACGTCACTCTTGCAGGGTTCAGGAGGACAAGATTAAACAAATTGCAGTGCACACAGAGGGATTTAAGCAGTCTTATGCATATGTGAATGAAACAGGAAGAAAACCTAGCAGTAGTACAATGGGAAGTACCTTCTGCCATGCACTTAAAAGTGGTGTGATGAGTATGTATATAGAAGTAGATATGTACTGAACAGAATGCCATGATTCTACCTAGCAATAAGGAATAATTGAGCAAGCTAGTGTCTTGACATTCATAGCACAATATAATACACCTAAAAAATTTACTCTGCAGTTCCGTCTCATGCATCAGTTTCTCAAGAAAGAGACTTTAGGTATTTTCCTAGTATACTGGTCCAAAAAGAGCCAGAAATATTGAAGATTTCTCCTACAGATAGAGTCACATTCACAGTCTGCCAAATTCTCAGGTAATGCTACCTTCAAGGCCAAGCTCTCTGTAGGCAACACACCATGTAAAGCGTACCACATGGGTCGTACGTGTCACCAGACATGACACGAGTATCAGCCAATCAAGCAATGAACCACTTGGTTATGTAATAGTGTCCAATTAATGTCCCACAAAATCATTGATTAGCTGCTGTCTTGAACTTTTAACTTAATTATGCAAACGGGAATTTATTGCATTGTGTTGGTAACAGTAATTGCCTATTACTACAGTCTGCATGGAATCCTGACTGACAAGAATTTGTTCTTAATCCACACAACCTAGATCATGGTTGTCTTCTCAGCTGATACTGGTTTACTTTTACTGTGATTTTGACACTCTGCAAATAAAGCATAGCACCTGTACGACAGACAGAAAACTTATCTGCAGTGAGGATAAAATATGAAAATCTCTTCACTATTGCTAGTATCTTCATCTGTCAAAAAGTCTAGCTTTTGTAAAATCATGTGTTCAACCACCACCATTCTAGGAGACACTGCTCATTTTACAGTATAGCCCATGGCAAGACTGAATGAAATATTGAACAGGACTGAAAGAATGTAAATAGCTTGAAGGGACAAGGGTTGTAATGGATAGTAGACTTATTCAAACATTTTATGGAAACTCAAACGAACATAATGTTTACAACCTGGTGCATATTCACATCAGTTATTTTAAAACAATATGTCACACTGAACTCAATCTCACTATGTACACTGATCTGTAGTCACTTCTGATGACTATTTCATCTATTTTAATGAAAGTTTAATCTTTATTAATAAATATGCAACTGAAAAATAAACACCAGTACAAAAACAGATACTTATGAAAGTCACAAAGACTTAACAAATTTGTGATCAGCTGCATCCACTTTGGTGTACTGCACAGCCACTTGGAACTACTGATCACTATATTAGGCCTATGAAATAAGTAAATGTGGGCACAGAATTTACAGAAAACAGCCAGCATGGATAGTCCAGAAAAACATCATTTTTTTCCACCAGCCGACTTAATCTTGTTGATATGCTCCTCTAGCTCATGATCAGACTCCAAATCATCCATGGTGAATGTTGTTCTGATAGGGCACCCTACCACTGGACACCTATAAATGCACATATTTGTAATATTAGGCTGAGTCTATAATGTTATTACAAATTAAAAGTACTAATTTCTTAAGAATCAGAAAGTCATATTATTAAAAAGACACATTTTTTAAAGTATAAGTCATCATCATATTTATTATACTACCATACATGTTAATTCACTAATTCTTATGCCAAGAATGTTAACCTAACACTGAAAATTAAACACCCACAATAAAACAAACACCAGAGCTATTGCAATAATTCTGATGGACATGAACAAAAATAACCAATCGCAAACTGGCACCTGCTAGAACTCCTCAAAAAAGAAGATGCAGAAAATATTGTGAACAGGCAAATGTAATTTTTATGTAAGGCCACATAAGTTATAATGCACATGAGAGTGAATCAAAAAGCATTTCCAGGAAACAGACAGCCACTACTGTTCATTGTCGTATTACTGGGATATGAGCTGTTGTACTATAAACAGCAAATTGAGGTAGACCGAGACAGATTATGTCCCTGACCAAGAAGAATGAATTTTGTAGACCGCCGAGAAAATCCACATTGTTGTAGCATGTGATACATCTCATACTACCATATGGAGAGTACTTTATAAATAGTTCTTGTATTTATATAATCTTCAACTACTGCGGGCCTTTCACTGGCCAAAAACAAGCCATGGAATAATATTTCCCAATGGTTTATTGCACAAATTGCCACGGTAGTTTGTATCTTCAGTCTTGCTTACACAAAAGATGTCATTTTCTCAAACATTCTGTGTGGGTGAGCTAGTCGTCATGCTGCCAGATTGAAAAGATGTTGGGTAGCCCTACCAGTGTGTTGCAGAATGTTTTAATTCCGTATCAACATACTGAGCAGTGCAGCTACCACTTTTGAGGTGGAGAATATCAACTTCTACTGCAAGGAATGACATGTTTAACATCTGAAACGGCCACAGATGAAAGTAAGATTGTTTCATAAAATGCAACTTTCAGCATGTGCCAAAATAGCTCTGCCACGTAAAACAATCTAGTCTCAAGCAAGCTGCAACACATCTAAGAAGTGCATGGACAAAAGTTAAACTGCTGTGTTGATTAGCATTTGCAGAACAGGGGGTGTGGGTGCCCTTTTAAGGGATATGACAGTGGATATCATCAACCTATACTACGGCCATACTTATGTTGGGCTGTTTTGAAAAGAGAGAGGTCTGAAGGGAATTGGTGACTATTTTCAAGTGTCAGCTTGATGAGGCCATGTAAAAGGCAGTGACAGAGCAGTCCACACCTGACTTCACTGTAGGGCAGCGCTGATATCACTGTTAAGCCAAAGGAAATGGCAGAGTTTGCACTGACTTCAAGACCAGTAACAAACTTTCAATGACTACAAAGAACACAATATTTTCAATCACTGTGGGTATACACTAAAGCTGCAGTATTATTTAATTGGATAGAAAAAAAAATCTATTCACCAAGTGGTGGCAGAACACACACATACAAAACTGTTGTGATAGGCAAGCTTTCGGAGCCAGTGGCTCCTTCTTCAGATAGAAGGGTTGAAGGGGAAAGAAGAAGGGTGAAGGAAAAGGACTGAAGAGGTCTAGGAAAAGGGCTAGATTTTGTGAAAGTCACCCAGAACCGCAGGTCAGGGTAGTCTTACTGTACGGGATGAGAAGGAGAGACTCTTTCCGCTTAGTGGGTACATTTTTCATCTATACAATTAAATAATTTATCTAAAAACAAAGATGATGTGACTTACCAAATGAAAGTGCTGGCAGGTCGACAGACACAAAAACGAACACAAACATACACACAAAATTCAAGCTTTCGCAACAAACTGTTGCCTCATCAGGAAAGAGGGAAGGAGAGGGAAAGACGAAAGGATGTGGGTTTTAAGGGAGAGGGTAAGGAGTCATTCCAGTCCCGGGAGCGGAAAGACTTACCTTAGGGGGAAAAAAGGACGGGTATACACTCGCGCACACACACACACACACACACACACATATCCATCCACACATATACAGACACAAGCAGACATGTCTTTAAATATGTCTGCTTGTGTCTGTATATGTGTGGATGGATATGTGTGTGTGTGTGTGTGTGTGTGTGTGTGTGTGTGTGCGAGTGTATACCCGTCCTTTTTTCCCCCTAAGGTAAGTCTTTCCGCTCCCGGGACTGGAATGACTCCTTACCCTCTCCCTTAAAACCCACATCCTTTCGTCTTTCCCTCTCCTTCCCTCTTTCCTGATGAGGCAACAGTTTGTTGCGAAAGCTTGAATTTTGTGTGTATGTTTGTGTTCGTTTGTGTGTCTGTCGACCTGCCAGCACTTTCATTTGGTAAGTCACATCATCTTTGTTTTTAGATATATTTTTCCTTCGTGGAATGTTTCCTTCTATTATAACCATACAATTAAATAATTTTATCAATAATTGATTGGTTTTGTTGTTACCTGCAGTATGGTAGAATCACAGATGATCATTTCAACAATTTTATTCTATAAATGAATCAAAAGTGTATGTTCCATTCTATGTGCACAGATACTTATGTGTATTATCCAACTTCCATGACACAAAAGTACTAATATAACTGCAACCTAGTAAGAGTACATACTTGCCATTGTTTCTCTTCTCAGATAGTGTTTTGCATCAATGTGAGCTCAGACACAAAGACTACAAAAGAAACTGTGTATGATTTCGTTGAAAAGATCTTGGCACCTGGTTCACAAGTGGTGCTGAAAACATACATCAAATCTAATAAAAACAGCCAGCCAGAGATTTAAATTCCATCTTTCCCAAACAAACTGGGAGCTGATTCCATTAATCCTCACTAACATGTGATTTGGGGCTCTCTCCTAGTTATTATTAGTCAGGGCGTATACACGGACAAGGAAAAAAAATTCCCGGATTTCCCGGCTAAAAGAAATATAATTTCTCCTGGGTGAAAATACGCTTTTTTCTTGTTATGTGATGGTATACTTTCCCCCGGAGTCGTAAAACCAATCCTTTGAATGGTTAAGATTTTGTACACAGGCATATTGCCTCCCGCCACTTTAGGAAATGAACCCCAGAAAAAAAAAAAGGTTTTGGAAGGATCTTTGATTTGCAGCAACATGTACACTGCATATTTTCGTATTAGGAAAGTATATAGTCGAACCTCCAAACACAGAATGTTAAATTTCTGAAGCACTAAAATCGTGATCATGATGCGCTGTTGTAAGCCTAGTCATAGCTCATCTCACGTTATATCGCGAGCCGATGATAGCAGTACTGCTCCTGGGTGGTCACGTAAACAATTCAAAATCGATTCTGGAAATATGCTTCTGGTTGCCGGTTTTCCAGTCCCTCAATCGACTTTCGCTGCATGTAAACACAGCTGGTATTGAAACGTGCTTGGGCTGTCATGTTTCATCTTGTTTTTAAAAATTTCAGGTAGTATTGACAGAGTGGCTTTTTGTACAGTGAAGGATACGTAGAAATATTAGACTGAAGCTGTTTGCACCTCATCTAACTAGAGAGAAATAACGATTGTGCTGACTAAATCAAATTACATCTGCTGTTTTCCAGGCGCTGTAGTTAACTGGGCTAGCAAATCCGCTTCAGACCTTGACATGTAAACACAACATCGAAAAACTTTTTCAGAAATTCAGTTTCCATCTTTCGGAAAGATGTGTCGCATGTAAAAGTAGTGATTCAGAGCATAGGACACATGATGTAGTCAGCCTATAATAACATCACTGTTATGTAGCACGAACACACAAATAGGAAAATTAATGTACGAGGGTCACTCCAAAAGAAATGCACACTTTTTTTAAAATCCATCTTTTATTCTACATGTTTGAAAGTTTTACAGTGTGTAGATACATCCTTTAGGGACAATATTTTCATTTCACATAATTTCCATCCCTCGCAACTGCCTTACACCATCTTGGAGCTATGAGTACGGGGCATGAGACGTGCTTGGGTAGCTCAGTTGATAGAGCACTTGCCCCCGAAAGGTAAAGGTCCCAAATTCGAGTCTCGGTCCAGCACACAGTTTTAATCTGCCAGGAAGTTTCATATTAGCACACACTCCGCTGCAGAGTGAAAATCTCATTCTGGTATTAAAAACTTGTTTAGCTCACCTTTTTACCCATCCTCCAATGATGAAGCATATTTTTAAACAACAAATGTTGAAATCAGTGGGCACATCTACCACGGAAGTGGCACTCACAATGTTCTTGAGCACCTACAGCACCATTCTTGTTCAGACTGCTGCCTGGCAGAGGTCCTCCGTGAGCAACAGCCATGTACTCTCCTCACCTCCTGGTACCACCACAGCCCTCAGAACCTAGGATCCGACATGCTGGAAAATACTCCCCAGGCTCAGTGGTCCAGGCATGTTCCTATGGAGCAAAACTTTCATGGATGGATGCTGGCTATGATGGTGGCCACCCATGGGCGGCACCTTATGACAGTTGATGCTCCTCGGAGTTTGTAACATCAACACACCTATCAACTCCGCTCGTATCTACTGAGAGGAGTGCCAACCCTTGCAAACCCCTCAACCACATGGGAGGGGGGATCTTATGTCCCCTGCTCCAACAAGTTCAAAAGCCATCGGGATGCATGGGCCTGGGTGACAGCTGCTAGGCAGTGCTACCAATACTTGCAAATGCTGCTAACACTGCCTCAGCGCTATGCGTGGGCCATACCCCAATTGCCATCTGCTCGGTGCCCGCGGCCACACTGTAAAGCTAGCACTGCAGAGGTGCGAACCTCAGTCGTGTTTCTACTACACTCTCATATCACTCCTTGTAAAAATTAGTATCTGATTTCAGCCAGATTTCTGCCTTAATATTATGTGTGCATTGTTAATGTTTATAAGTGAGACTAGTTCTGGGACATTTCCTGCAGTTAACTAATACTATATAAACATTTTCTTTCTCTGATCTACTATGATGAATGCTACCCTGTCTGTAATCAGGAAGTATCTTATCAGGCTTGTGGGGAGATGTCTGTATTCTAAAAAACACACACATGAACACCACATGTACTCCGCGACCCTAGTAAATACTTCCTGTGTGTGGGAGGAGTCCTACATTTCTCAACCCCCCAATAGCGGAGATCAAGAAATCTGTGTCCAAGATCATCACAGAATCATCTGAGCTTCCAGTTTAATGCTTCCACTCAGCTCCAAATTAGAGGACTGTGATTGATTCTGGGAACAATGTTTCAAGATACTAGTTCTGGTTCCACCCAGTGAACACAGCTAGCAGTCTTCACCAAATCAGCCAGATGCCTACAGGAGGTGAGAGTGGTATCTGTAACCAGGTAGCAGGCATCATCCGTGCCAACACGAGCTATGATTTTCAGCTGGATGCAGCTAGTGTACTCAATCGCTGCCGAAAGAGCCCCCTCCACATCTCAGATGAGATGCCCCTGATAAGCAAATGGAGTGGACACTGGCCTTCTTTCCTGACCTACCCGCCATTTCCCTGTGGGGTTGCATAACTCGCCTAATTTTGGAGGTCCTAATGTCAAGTAATCATATCCTCTGTGTTCAGCTGGCCTTCTCAGACGATCAGCTACAGCCCCGAAAGGCGAGTCTGGCTCACGCGAACTATCAGCAGTATGTAATACCTCAATCCTGTTTTTGAGGAGTAAGGGGGAGCCATGTGGTTGATACCCACCTTTGCCTACTACCCAGAGATTCACAAACCCACCATTGTTCCCCAATCACAGTCAGGTAAGTGTCAATCGACCGAGTACTGATGGGCTAAAAATGTAACAAAAAACTTAAAAGTAAGTTAGTAAACACTAGACGACATAGAAAAATACATAGGTACAATTCACTTCTTTGCATTACATGAAAACAAACTAAACTGAATTACTGTGTATAAAAAGAAACTGCTACAGCTCCAGATGTATCCACTAGGCTTTGTAACAGGTGCCATGCATATACAGTAATATACAGTGCAATTCTTAGTTAGTTATTAACATTTAAACCCCAGAACCATTTAAAAATCTCAGAAGTAATGTAGATGATGATGATGAAACAATTAACTTAATGAAAGACACATGGGGCCGTAAATGTTGGGAAATACTCCAATAGTGGATGACGAATACTGAACATGTGACATCACCAGATGACATCCTTTCCCCATGTGCAGCAGTTGGACTTGTTGATCCTATCGTGCCAGTAGGGGAAGCAATGCACATTGCTCTGTTGGGGTGTAGTGCTCATGGTAGTGGCCATACAAGACTATGATGAATCTGTTTACATTTGCAAAAGCAGAGTAGCTAGCAGAGCGATGTGTAGCACTGTCCCTTACCAGCGAGAGTAGGATCGACAAGCCCAGCTGCTGCATGCGCGACGAGGTATGTCATCTGCTGATGTCACAGGTTCAACATTTGTCGTTCACTTTTGCAGTATCTCCCAACATTTGCGGCTCCATGTGTCTTATATTAAAATTACATGTCTCAGTGTCATCTACATCACTTAAGAGGTTTTTTTAAAAAATGTTAATAAGAATCATCCTGTAGATTACAACCCACAAATATGAAAAAGGGTGATGCCACAATGTAGAGTTTTGTGAAAGTAGAACAAAGAAAATATAGCAGATGCAGAAGATTGTCACCAGGAGAGAAAGACACTTGTCGAAGTCCATGTCCAGGTATGGTTTGATCAAGGAATGACAGAATAAAGTTCATCAAAATACGGCTTTGAAACTCATTTTGCAAAATACACATTCTCATCAAGAACAGTTGAGTTTTTCGGGTGCATCATACAGTGTGGGCAACTTCAACCTACTTCTGAAAAGATAAAAGCCTTTCAAAACTTTCCAGAACTAAAATTTACTACACCAATACGAAGTTTCATAGGGTACTTTAACAAGCTTATATTATATTACTCTACAATTACAAAACTAAGTGATTAACTGAGGGATAATCAGGAGTATAAATTTGAAGAAGTGCAGAAGCGAAACTTCAAGATCTACAAATATACCCCTTCCTCAGATCCTGTTTTAAAAACCTAGCATAAAAAATAGAAGACTGAATTAACACAAAGATGCAAGCAAAGAGAGCTTTGAAACTGTGTTATTACAAAAATCATCAGATGATTGCAAGTTACATCCAGTCTGTTACATGGGTAAAGAAATAACACCTCAAGAAGAAAACTGCAGTAGCTTCAACTGATGTTGGAAGAAGGTGTTCATGTACAGAGATGATGATCTTGAGGCAATAAAATGAACATGAACTGGATCAAAATTAAAGCTGAAGACCAAGAATCTTGGTCTCTACCAAGTTTGAAATTTAAAACTAATGATATGTATGACATTTACTGAGAGGGCGATATACATTAGGATCCCAGAACTATGAGAATGTGTACCAAATTTATGCAATTCTTGCCAAGTGACTATGCCTGCTCATCATCCAAGCCAGATGATTGTCAGGACAGTTGGATGCGGGCTTTGGAGGGTGGATTTGAATGTTTTTCTGTCGAAAAGAATAGTGAGACATCAGAGAAGCCAAATACTGCTGAGTAGTTTTTGTACGTGCTTGAAGAAGTTGTGTTCATGGTGAAGACACAAGCTGTATTGTTATATAACGGTATTACATATAAAATTCTGACACGTTTCCTGCATTAGCATTGAAGTAATGGAAAGTGGACCTGCAAGCCCAAAAACCACTACACAATGATGAAGAATTCCAAAGTTGACTAGTGTGCTGCGGGCATTCCATTGTGTGATGACTTACAAATAGTTGTTCTCCAAAGAAGAATTTTGTGGAGTGGACTGTAACAAAATAACTCAATACATATCAATCTTACCCAACAAACAATTGAAAATCCCATGCAGACTTTTAGACATCTGTGAGACTTTCTAGCCTTTTCAAGTAACTTACATTTCTCAACACTGTTAAAAGATTTTTCACGGGAATAAATGAAGATAGATGTGAACAGACGAAAGATAGAATGCAAGATAAATTGCTAAGTCACATCATGATGACTGTTGCCCCCAAAAAGGATTATAGTGATGCTCTAAGAGAAAAAAGAGTAAAAAAGTATACTGAAGTTCATGGTGGAAATTTCTTGTGAACTGTTTAAAACTGGTAACTATTGTACATTTATTGTCAACTGCTGTAAATATATTGCACAGATCTGAAAAAGTATTATGAACTGCTCTGAATTTGAAATATGTCAAACAATTAATAACAACATACAAACCTATGTGAGAAAATAAACTCATAATGACATTACACACCTGCAAATGCTTATCTATGCAATCATTAGAAATGCGACAATGGAAACTCCAGGTAGGAATATCAACAATGTAGGAAAGACAGAGTGATACTTACCGTAAAGAAGACACATTATGTTGCAGGAAGGCACAATTAAGGCAAGTTTTTGCTTCAATCAATGACTTTTATCATTTCCTATAATAATGATCTTTCTTTGAAGAGCTATTTTAAAAATTGAATGGACCAATGCAGTAAGAAACAAAAATGTGCTAGAAAGAATAAGGATGACCTACAGTCTATGGAAAAACATTACCAGAAGAAGGGCTAAGTTAGCTTCCAGAAACCGCAAACCTGAATTAGTAAATCGTAGAGAGGAAACAAGGAAGCATTACAAGAGCAGAAATTGATTAAAATAAGCAAATAGATTACCGTATTTACTCGAATCTAAGCCGCACTCGAATCTAAGCCGCACTCGAATCTAAGCCGCACCTGAAAAATGAGACTCGAAATAAAGGAAAAAAAAAAAAAAAAAATTCCCGAATCTAAGCCGCACCTGAAATTTGAGACTCGAAATTCAAGGGGAGAGAAAAGTTGGTCCATTGTAATATGAGACACAATTTAGGTCGAATGAATGACGATACAGCTACAGTAGTTTGGTTCGAGTCGTAAGCTTAGCAGTTAAGCTTTACCAGGTAGTCATTGCTATGCGTCAGGCTCTCCGTCCGTATTTATATGGGTACCCTTCCTTTTTCACGTGCTTCGTCTGGTTTGAATCGATTGCTTATTTTGCTTTGATCTGATAAGTACCTTTTTCTTTGTTATCGGTGTTTACGTCAGTCACTCTAAGCTGAAAATGCATTACTGTACAGTGTCATGCATTGTTTGTCGCATTCTGATAGTGCGTGTTTACGGCCTCTCGCCGCTCGCGGCATGGCTTGCTTTTGTGCACGCTACCGCCGCTTACAATTAAAAAAAAAAAGAGAGAAATCGTCTCATTAGCGAAACAATGGCAAGAGACTGCTATTTGTTGTTACTTACACTGCTGCCTTCTTTGATAATGATCAACAAGAACCAAATAATAGACTGCGTATGATACAACATATTCTGAACGAGAGTTAGGCGAAAATTTTTCTCAGTTTGAAAATCTTTGCGCCCGCTTCTTTAGTACATCAAATTCTGCACAGAAATTAGAGTCATCTTAGATTTAAAAATCTAGTCAGTTGCCGTGCTTCATTTCTGACTGTATCACTATTAGGCATAAGAATAATACGAATACAACCATGACACGATACGTATATTCTTCCGCGTTTGCTATTGTCTCACTCAAGTTTCGTAGTTTATTAGGCAGACAGGATTTAAATGAGATAGCAGCAAACACGAAAGAATACATGGCAAAATGTTTATATTCGTATTATTCTTATGGTGAAGAGAATACTGCATGTGATTCACATTTCATCAGGTTCCTATTAGCAACCATCTATTCTCACAGGTAGGAAAAAATTCAGAACGTAGAGTTGGCCATATTGACAAACATCCCAAACAGTCTTGCCAGTCGGATTTTAGTAGTACATTTAAATTGTGCTACATTCGAAGATGAACAATATGGAATTTGTATTTGCTTCATTGGATAATGTATGAAAATGCAGTGGTTGGAACTCGGGGCGGAGAAAAAAAAGCTCGTCTTTCACCTTTTTTTTTTTTTTTAATTTATTTACTGACGCAGAGGTTTTGGCACCCGTATTTACCTTTGTGCCTACAAGGCATGCCTGTGTAGCGCTACATATATTCGACGGTAGAAGTTAGTTGTGGCGGCACCTACCAACATTTTTCTGAACTTCCGCTTGCTTTGCACTCGATTCTAAGCCGCAGGCGGTTTTTTGGATTACAAAAACCGGAAAAAAAGTGCGGCTTAGATTCGAGTAAATACGGTATGCAGAATCTTGGGTGTAATCGGTATGCAGAGATGAAAAGATCACCACAGAATAGAAGAGATGGAGGATTGCACCCACCCATTTGGAAGTAGCAAAAATAATATTTCATCCACTTGTAGAATAAGTACGTCTAGTGACAATATAAATAAGCTGTGCAGCACACTTACTTGAGTTGTTTGGGTTTTTTCAACAAACTTTGGATGCTCTTCTTACTATATACATGATTACACAGACGGTTGCGAACTGGATTCTCAAGCACTGTCATTGTTATAGGATCTATGATGTTGATCTGTGCATCTGTCATGACTATATCATCCTTTTCACTCACTGTAAGGTAAAAAAGAAAGGGAATTTAACAGTGATAAGAATTCCTAACTGCAGTGTGATATACTATATCAATAATGAAATAGTTTGGTGATATCTTGTGGTAAGGAGAACCTACTAACTACAATTTACATAAAATTTCACATTTGACGTGTTCAGACCATCATCCAGAAAAAAAACACAGATGTGGTCAGCCTTTCTGAAAGTTCACTGCCGCATAATTTTACAGGTCATTACCTTAATGTTCATTCTGTGTGTGTTAAAATGCTTCAAACACAACAGTGACTCTTAGTAGACACTGTATTGCAAGTATAGATCACTGGATGGTGCGAGCACATTTCAGAGGTGCGTGTATTTTTTCTTTTTGTGGATCTTTGGAGTGCACTGTTTCTGCAGTGCATGTGTTTAGTTGCATTAGTTTGACCCTTCATGAAATTAATCAGAGTCATATCTTAATTTAGAGTATTTTGCCACTGATTTTTCAGAATACGATATTGTAGACGACTCTGGGGATGATGTGAACTATAAAGAAATTCCAGAGAGTTCATGCAAAGAATGTTTGGAATGAAGCACATGGCATGTTTTTTCAGATTTCAGTTAAAGGTACTTTCAGAATGTAATTCCAGCGTGGTTTTATTTTTAAATGAGGATTTTTGTGGTAGAATGATTTGATAAAGATGGACATCATGCCACATCAAGGGTAAGCAGTGGCATTATTCCCCTGGATATCATACCTGAAGAGTGCAGAAGACAAAAATGAGGACAGGATATGAAGAAAGTTGGAAACTGTCACTGATTCAGGACAATAAGGACAGTGTAAAAAAAAGATTTTTTTGTGAATTCTAACAAATGCTTTGGCAAAACAGGAAGAAACCAACTAATTTGCATGCCCACAGAGTGTAAGAAAGTTATAAAACATGAACTCCTTTTCTTCTTTCAGTGTGCTATCAAAATAGAAATGTGTGATCTGAGGTTTTCCCAGTGTACAGAAATCTTGAAAATTTCTCGGGTATTCAGCCGGGTAGCATCATCCAAAAGGCGCGATATTTCGGCAAGCCGACTTCTTGCCATCTTCAGGCATTCTTGGTGTCTGATTGAGCTCTGACGGATGCCGACTTTATATAATCTCCACCCCTCTCCCGCAGCCTCTGTCTGGACACTTCCGAGCAGTTCGCGGCTGGTGGTGGGGGAAGGGCGGCGCTGGGTGGTGGAGGAAGTGCGGCACGCCACGACAGGTTATAGGCCACTTGGTTATCCAGGCCTGCCAACCCAAAGTTTGGTACAGATTTATTGATGACATCTTCATGATCTGGACTCACAGAGAAGACAAACTCCAGAATTTCCTCTCCAACCTCAACTCCTTTGGTTCCATCAGATTCACCTGGTCCTACTCCAAATCCCATGCCACTTTCCTTGACGTTGACCTCCATCCGTCCAATGGCCAGCTTCACACGTTCGTCCACATCAAACCCACCAACAAGCAACAGTACCTCCATTATGACAGCTGCCACCCATTCCACATCAAACGGTCCCTTCCCTACAGCCTAGGTCTTCGTGGCAAACGAATCTGCTCCAGTCCGGAATCCCTGAACCATTACACCAACAATCTGAAAACAGCTTTCGCATCCCGCAACTACCCTCCTGACCTGGTACAGAAGCAAATAACCAGAGCCACTTCCTCATCCCCTCAAGCCCAGAACCTCCCACAGAAGAACCACAAAAGTGCCCAACTTGCGACAGGATACTTTCCGGGACTGGATCAGACTCTGAATAAGGCTCTCCAGCAGGG
The DNA here is from genome assembly GCF_023864275.1 of Schistocerca cancellata. NCBI lineage: Eukaryota > Metazoa > Arthropoda > Insecta > Orthoptera > Acrididae > Schistocerca > Schistocerca cancellata. Next base: position 89,047,751 of record NC_064628.1, on the reverse strand, counting down.
ATACGACTTCCTCAAATCCTGCCCTGAAATGAGATCCATCCTTCATGAAATCCTCCCCACTCCACCAAGAGTGTCTTTCCGCCGTCAACCTAACCTTCGTAACCTCTTAGTTCATCCCTATGAAATCCCCAAACCACTTTCTCTACACTCTAGCTCCTACCCTTGTAATCGCCCACGGTGTAAAACCTGTCCCATGCACCCTCCCACCACCACCTACTCCAGTCCTGTAACCTGGAAGGTGTACCCGATCAAAGGCAGAGCCACGTGTGAAAGCACCCACGTGATTTACCAACTGACCTGCCTACACTGTGAAGTTTTCTATGTGGGAATGACCAGCAACAAACTGTCCATTCGCATGAATGGACACAGGCAGACAGTGTTTGTTGGTAATGAGGATCACCCTGTGGCTAAACATGCCTTGGTGCATGGCCAGCACATCTTGGCACAGTGTTACACCGTCCGGGTTATCTGGATACTTCCCACTAACACCAACCTGTCAGAACTCCGGAGATGGGAACTTGCCCTTCAGTATATCCTCTCTTCTCGTTATCTGCAAGGCCTCAACCTCCGCTAATTTCAAGTTGCCGCCGCTCATACCTCACCTGTCTTTCAACAACATCTTTGCCTCTGTACTTCTGCCTCGACTGACATCTCTGCCGAAACTCTTTGCCTTTACAAATTTCTGCTTGTGTGTGTGTGTGTGTGTGTGTGTGTGTGTGTGTGTGTGCGCGCGCAAGTGTATACCTGTCCCTTTTTCCCCCTAAGGTAAGTCTTTCCGCTCCCGGGATAGGAATGACTCCTTACCCTTTCCCTTAAAACCCACATCCTTTCGTCTTTCCCTCTCCTTCCCTCTTTCCTGATGAAGCAACTGTTTGTTGCGAAAGCTTGAATTTTGTGTGTATGTTTGTGTGTCTATCGACCTACCAGCACTTTTGTTTGGTAAGTCTCATCATCTTTGTTTTTATATATATATTTGTGGCGTTTTAGCACGTAAAACATCTAAGGTCATAAGTGCCCAGTATATAGAACCATAGACTGCGAGGGTAAAAAGCCTTTTCGAGGTCCAATACAGAAAGGAAGAAAAAACAAATCTAAAATGGAAGACGTTATGAAAGAGTACCTAAAAGTCGGCGACAAGACACCAGAGTCACCAGGCAGAAATAAAATCTCTTTTGTCATATTACTGCTTTTTAAAAGACTTAAAACACGAGCCACAGCTCGCACGTCATCCACTAAAATGTCCGCCAAAGTGGGCGACAGCCCAACCCTGAGACGTTAAAGTGGCTAAAATAGGGGCAGAGGATCAGGAAATGTCTGACTGTTAATGGCTGGCTACAGTAAGGACAGCTGGGTGCAGGGTTACTACTCAACAAGTGGCGGTGACTAAAGCGGCAGTGCCCTATTCACAACTGTGCTAACATTTCTTCCTCACCGCGTGACGGCTGGGAGGAAGTCGACCAGGCTGTGGGTCTGAGTTTGTTCCCATGAAGGGAGCACCAATGGTCATGCCAAAGTGACGTGATACGCCGATAGAGAAAAGTACGAATATCTTGTAAGGGAACAGAAGGACTGAGATGAACTGCGGCCTTGGCTGCACCATCATTCCAGGCACACCAACATGGCCAGGAACCCACGTGAACATCACTCGGGCTCCCCCATCCATGAACAAATGGAGGCAGTCCTGGATCCGACGAACAATGGGGTGGACTGGATCTGGGTCATCCAGACACTGAAGGGCACTGAGGGAGTCAGAGCGAGTGAGCTGGTGTCTTCAGACATAGTGAACAGCCTGATAGAGGGCAAAAGGCTCTGCGGTAAAAAGTGTGCACTGGTCGAGAAGCCAGTATTGAAACCTATCATCCCAGATGACAAAAGCACAGCCAACACTGTGGGAGGACTTGGAACCATCAGTTTACTAAAATATGCTATCAGCAAGTTGTGAGCGAAGTTCAAGAAATTTGTAGTGATAGGTCAGCTCGGGAGTCAAATCCTTTGGGAACGAGCTGAGGTCAAAATGAACACAAACCTGTGCCTGAAGCCAAGGTGGTGAAGGGCTTTCACCCATTCGGAAAGTGGCAGGAAGTGTGAACTGCAGCTGCTGAAGCAGGTGACGAAAGCAGATGCCGGGAGGCCGCAGAGAGGAAACTTACATCTCGTATTGGCAGTTAAGAATGTCATCAAAAAAAGGGTGGCCTGGCATGGAAGAAAGCCGACATGCATACCTACTGAGTAGGATGTCGCGCCAGTATGACAGTCGTAGTTCACTGGTTTCTGTGTAGAGACTCTGAACTGGGCTAGTATGGAAAGCACCAGTGGTGAGACAGATCCCCAAATGGTGTATTGAATTTAGACAGCATAAGATAGACCGCTGTGCAGAGGAGTAGACAATGCATCCATAATCCAACTTGGAGTGTACAAGAGATCGATAGAGGCGGAGGAGGACAGTCCAGTCAATCCCCCAAGAGGTACCACTCAATACACGGAGGACATTGAGGGACCAGGTGTAGCGTGCAGCCAGGTAGGACACTTGGGGAGACCAACTGAGTTTCCTATCGAACGTAAGCCATAAGGACTTCGTTGCATCCATGAACGGGAGAGCATTTTGGCTCAGTCACAAGGATGGTGGAAGAAATGCCTTGCACTGCCAGAAGTTGACGCAAACGGATTTGGTAGCAGAAAAGTGTAAACCATTTGTGACACTCCACGAATAGAGACGGTCCAGACAATGCTGAAGACAGTGTTGCAGGAGACACGTCCGCTGGGAGCTGCAATAAACAGTGAAGTCGTCAACGAAAAGAGAGCCCGAAATGCCAGCTGGAAGGCAGTCCATAATTGGGTTGATGGCTATGGCGAAGAGGATGACACCCAGTAAGGAGCCCTGAGGCACTCCGTTCTCCTGTGAAAAGGAGGAACCCAGATGTACCTGGAAAACTCGGTCTGTTAAAAATTCCCGGATGAAAGTGGGAAGACGATCGCAAAGGCCCCATGTGTGCATAGTACGTAGAATGTCTGTCCACCAACAGATATCGTAGGCTTTGTCCAAATCAAAGAAGACGGCCACTGTTTGTCGCTTCTGCAGAAAATTATTCATGATGAACATCGACAGGTTGACGAGATGATCAACCGCTGAGCAGCGCTTTCGGAACCCACACTGACCATTAGTGAGAAGATGGTGTAACTCCAGCCACCACAATAATCGACTATTGATCACGTGTTCCATCACCTTGAAAACGCTGCTGGTAAGGGAAATTGGATGATAGCTGGAAGGAAAAGATTTATCTTTGCCAGACTTAGGTGGGGAATAATAATAGCTTCACACCAAAACGTAGGACATACACCGTCAGTCCAAATATGGTTGTAGGTATCGAGGAGAAAGCATTTTCCCACAGGAGGAAGATTCTGCAGCATGAGGATGTGGACTGTATCAGGCCCAGGAGCAGAAGACCTGGATGAGGTGAGAGCATGCTCGAGCTCCCTCATAGTAAAAGCAGTATTGTAGCATTCTCGATTCAAAGAGAGAAAAGAAATTGCACGAGCCTCCTCCATCTGTTTCCAAGAAAGGAAGGCAGGATGGTAGTGGGTGGAGCTTGAAACCTCAGCAAAGTACCGGCCCAAAGCGTTGGAAACATCTACAGGGTCGACTATGACGTTTCCTGTCACAGTCAGACCAGGGATCGGGGAGTGGGCGGTAGTCCCAGAAAGCCGGTGTAGGCCACCCAAATGAGGAGGAGTAAAACTGTTGAACGAGCTGATGAAGGAAACCCAGCACGCTTTCTTGCTTTCCTTAATAGTGCGATGGCACTGCGCATGTAGACACTTGTAGCGGATGCAGTTCGTTAACATAGGATGACGGTGAAAGACATGAAGCGCACATTGTCGGGCATGAATTGCATTGCCGCACTCCACAGTCCACCAAGGGACCGGGACCCTCCGGGCAGAAGTAGTAGTATGAGGGATAGAGAATTCGGCAGCTGAGAGAATAACACCCACGAGGCGCTTGACCTGATCATCACAGCTGGGAAATGGCCGTTCGTCAAAGACTGCCAAGGTGGAATATAGCCTCCAGACAGCAAGAGAGAATTTCCAATGAGTGGGATGCTGTGACGGGGTATGACTGTATGCTGTGACGGGGTATGACTGTACAGACGAGTTACACAAGGGAAGTGGTCACTCGAGTAAGTATCAGAAAGAGCACACCACTCGAGATGTCGAGCGAGGTGGGCAGAGTGGATAGAGAGGTCTAAGTGGAAATAAGTGTGTGTGGAATCAGAGAGAAACGTGGCTTTACCAGTGTTAAGGCACACAAGATAAAGATGATTAAGAAGATCCGCCAAAAGATAATCTCTTGGGCAGGCGACAGGCGAGCCCCAAAAGAGGATGATGGGCAGTGGTGTTACTGAGGAGTAGAGAGGATGGAGGAAGCTGAGCAACAAGTTGCATCAGCTCCGCCCTAGTGATAGCAGAAGATGAAGGGATATAAATAGTGCAGAGGGAAAAGATAAATTCGGGAAGGAAAACACGGGCAGCAACTGCTTGCAGGTGGGTGTGCAAAGGGATAGGACGATGACAAACATCATCTCGTAAAAGCAGCATGACCCCACCATGAGTAGGAATCCCTGCCGTAAGGGGACGGTCCATCCATAGCGAAGTAAAATGGGAAAGAGCAAAATGGTCTTGAGAACGTAGCTTGGTTTCTTGGAGACAGGCTACAAGCAGATATTGTGATCGCAGGAGCAGCTGGAGGCCCGCCCAGTTAGACCGAAGGCCATGGATATTCCATTGTAAAAGGGCCATAAAATTTAGGAACACCAGAGGCGAGCCGTCAAGGGAGGATGGCCACGGGAATCCACAGGTGGAGGACCTTCGTCCATCAACTCAGCGGAGTCAACGGAGCTTCCTCGGCATCAGTCAGTTGAAAAGGACCAACAACTCGAAGAGGGGGAAGATTGATTGCCTTTGGATGATTGTTTTGACTTTTGGTGATTGGCAGAAGGGCCAGACGGCTGCGAACTTGAGGTATGCAAGAAATATTCCCGGGAATAATCCTTTTTGAATTGACGGTTCACTGGCTGCATTGCAACTGTCTTCGCCTGTGAGGGCGAAGAACGGGAAGTAGAATCTGCAGCCTGGGAAGCAGGAGACGGAGAGTCAGTTTGAAGGTGAGGCGACTTTGCCACCACTGAACTGAACTGTAAGTCACAAGTTTGCGTAGCCACGTTTTTCGTGAGACGGGGAGAGGCTAACACGGTGCTGTAGCTTACAGACTAAGGGACATCCGATTTACGGCTCGCCAACAGTTTCCAAGCAACAGGAAAAGGTACTTTCTCCTTAATCCCTTATCTCCTGAACAGCCCACTCATCTTGATAGACAGGACAAGAATGAGAAGAAGCAGTCCATGACAATAATTGCAGAGGGGGGAAGGAGGTGGACAGGCGCCCTCATGTGCATCCCTGCTACAAGTGACACATTTGGCTGTATTTTTACATGACGTGCTGGTATGATTGAACTGGTGGCAATTGTAACACCTCAACAGATTGGGAATGTAATGGCGCACAGAGATGACTTCATGGCCTGCCTTTATCTTGGTAGGAAGCGTTAACTGATCGAAATTCACAAACAATTTGCGAGTGGGCGCCAAATCGGCAGCTTCCCTCTTCATAACCCTTAACAACAGCAGTAACACCCTGACCCGACAGACAATTAGTTACTTCGTCCGCCGTCAAACCATCCAACAGTCGTGTGTAGATAACACCGCGGGTCGAGTTAAGTGAGCCTCCACTTTTATAGGGTATTAGTGAAGGAGTTGGGCCTTGAGTAGTTTCTGGGCCTGGAGAGCACTATCAATTTCCAAAAGCAGAGTTCCATTGCGGAGACAGGAGCATGACTCTGCAGGGCTGGTGATGCCATCCACACCTTTCTGTATAAAAAAGGGGTTTACAGTACCAAAAGTCTCATTGTCATCTAAACCTTTTGTAACATATAGAAAAAACGCAATAGGACTTGCAGGCTGCTGACTCGGTATGTAGACAATACATTCGTAATCTGGCCACACGGGTGACAACGCCTCCAAGACTTCAGCAGCATCTGAACTCGCTGCAGCAGAATATCAAGTTCACGATGGAGGTAGAAGAAAACAACCAGCTTCCATTTCTGGATGTGCTCGTCAAGTGAAGACCAGATGGCACACTAGGACACAGCGTATACCATAAGCCGACACATACAGATTTGTACCTGCATACCTCCAGCCGTCATGCTCCTTCACAGCGAGAGGGTGTTCTGAGCACACTGGTGCACAGAGCACACAAAATCTCGGACTGCGACTGCCTAGCAGCTGAACTGCAGCATTGCAGGCTGTGTTCCACACGAACGGTTACAACAAGTGGCAGATAAAATGCGCCTTAAGACTGAAGAAGCCGAGACCGCAGCCTTCTGTGGACGAAGACAAGCCGGTTGCGACAGTGATCATACCATATGTCGGGAACACATCGGCAAAGATCGGCAGAATACACAGAAAATATAATGTCAAGTGCTTGTTTCGCCCTCCATCCAAAACGGACAACATTATTAGGATCAGTCAAGGATGACTTAGGACTCCGGAAACCGGGAGTTTACAGCATCCCTTGCCAGTGCGGGAAAATGTATATAGGCCAGACCATCCAGACGGTACAGGAGAGATGTAGTGAACATCACAGAAGGCACAAACAACCAAGTCCACTGTGGCAGAGCACTGCATCTCACATAGACATGACATGAACTACGATGGCACAAAGTTACAGCAATCGAACACCTTCTGGGATTGTCTTCTCAAAGAGGCAATGGAGATCTGGCTGCATGATGAACTAATAAATAAAGACAGCGGTATCCAGCTAAGCAAAGCCTGGGATCCAGCTTTGAGTACGATTAAAACACAGCGACGGTCTACATGGAAATCTGCTCCTGTCGGGACACCTGAAGAAGAAGAAGAAGAAGAAGAAGAAGAAGAAGAAGAAGAAGCATTGTCACCATGATGGCAGAGTTCTGCAAGCAGCTGTAGCTGCGGAAGGACTGAGGCCCATAATCTGGCGCGGGGGGGCCGCACTTCCCCCCACCACCCAACGCCGCCCTCCCCCCACCACTAGCCGCGGACCGCTCGGAAGCGCCCAGATGGAGGCTGCGGGAGAGGTGCAGAGATTATATAAAGTTGGCATCCATCAGAGATCAATCAGACACCAAGAACACATGAAGATGTCAAGAAGTCGGCTTGCCGAAATATCGCTCCTTTTGGATGATGCTACCCGGCTGAACACCCGAGAACTTTTCAAGATTTCTGTACGCTGGGAAAAAGTCAGATCACACATCAAGTACCTCTATGGGGAGGAGATGCGCAGCAAAATCAAGTTTTGGAACAGGAAGGAGCGCCTTATGGCCTCCCTCGTCTTTCTACTGAGATGCCGAGAGAACCAAATCGTACCATCTTTTGTGAAGGTCACTCATCATATCAGAACCGCAGCCGCCAACCGAATCACCAGAAGAGCTAGCCTGGTCCCAGTCAGGGAACACAAACCCAGTCTCTCCCATCTACTCAATCTTCCACTTCCAGCTCCACTCCCTCCAAAACCTCAAAATTCCAATCAACACAATCTGGAACCACAACACCCCAATTCAGTAGTTAACCTTTCCTCCAAACCTCTCTCCCAATCCGAAACCTCTGTCCTATCCAAAGGCCTCACCTTCAGCCCCACTCCCAGATTTAACCAAACAGCCCTCGTCAAAGATTTACTGTCCTACACCCGTACTCTCTGCTGGAAATATCACTTTGCCAAGAAGAAAAATGATCCTAATCCTACTCCTAATGATCCAACTCCCCAAGACACTATCCAAATTGAACCCTGCCTGGAACAGTTCCGTCCTCCGTCACAGCGGGACCCACCTCCTCTTCCTCAAAATCGCCCTCTCCTAACCTTCCAGGAATTTCTGACTTCCAGCCTTGCCTCTCAATCCTTCTTAAAAAACCTTAATCCTACTCCCAACATCACCACTGCTGAAGCCCAGGCTATCCGTGATCTGAAGGCTGACCGATCCATCGTCATTCTTCCGGCGGACAAGGGTTCCACGACTGTGGTGCTTGATCGTCGGGAGTATGTGGCTGAGGGACTGCGTCAGCTTTCAGACAACGCTACTTACAAAGTTTGCCAAGGTAATCCCATTCCTGATGTCCAGGCGGAGCTTCAAGGAATCCTCAGAACCTTAGGCCCCCTACAAAATCTTTCACCTGACTCCATCAACCTCCTGACCCCACCAACACCCCGCACCCCTACCTTCTACCTTCTTCCTAAAATTCACAAACCCAATCATCCCGGCCGTCCCATTGTAGCTGGTTACCAAGCCCCCACAGAACGCATCTCTGCCTATGTAGATCAACACCTTCAACCCATTACATGCGGTCTCCCATCCTTCATCAAAGACACCAACCACTTTCTCGAACGCCTGGAATCCCTACCCAGTCTGTTACCCCCGGAAACCATCCTTGTAACCATTGATGCCACTTCCTTATACACAAATATTCCGCATGTCCAGGGCCTCGCTGCGATGGAGCACTTCCTTTCACGCCTATCACCTGCCATTCTACCTAAAACCTCTTTCCTCATTACCTTAGCCAGCTTCATCCTGACCCACAACTTCTTCACTTTCGAAGGCCAGACATACCAACAATTAAAGGGAACAGCCATGGGTACCAGGATGGCCCCCTCGTACGCCAACCTATTCATGGGTCCCTTAGAGGAAGCCTTCTTGGTTACCCAGGCCTGCCAACCCAAAGTTTGGTACAGATTTATTGATGACATTTTCATGATCTGGACTCACAGTGAAGAAGAACTCCAGAATTTCCTCTCCAACCTCAACTCCTTTGGTTCCATCAGATTCACCTGGTCCTACTCTAAATCCCATGCCACTTTCCTTGATGTTGACCTCCACCTGTCCAATGGCCAGCTTCACACGTCCGTAGACATCAAACCCACCAACAAGCAACAGTACCTCCATTATGACAGCTGCCACCCATTCCACATCAAACGGTCCCTTCCCTACAGCCTAGGTCTTCGTGGCAAACGAATCTACTCCAGTCCGGAATCCTTGAACCATTACACCAACAACCTGAAAACAGCTTTCGCATCCTGTAACTACCCTCCCGACCTGGTATAGAAGCAAATAACCAGAGCCACTTCCTCATCTCCTCAAATCCGGAACCTCCCACAGAAGAACCCCAAAAGTGCCCCACTTGCGACAGGATACTTTCCGGGACTGGATCAGATTCTGAATGTGGCTCTCCAGCAGGGATACGACTTCCTCAAATCCTGCCCTGAAATGAGATCCATCCTTCATGAAATCCTCCCCACTCCACCTAGAGTGTCTTTCGCCGTCCACCTAACCTTTGTAACCTCTTAGTTCATCCCTATGAAATCCCCAAACCACCTTCCCTACCCTCTGGCTCCTACCCTTGTAACTGCCCCCGGTGTAAAACCTGTCCCATGCACCCTCCCACCACCACCTACTCGCCTCGACTGACGTCTCTGCCCAAACTCTTTGCCTTAACAAATGTCTGCTTGTGTCTATGTGCGGATGGACATGTTTGTGTGTGCGAGTGTATACCTGTCTTTTTTTCTCCTTAAGGTAAGTCTTTCCGCTCCCGGGATCGGAATGACTCCTTACCCTCTCCCTTAAAACCCACATCCTTTCGTCTTTCCCTCTCCTTCCCTCTTTCCTGACAAAGCAACCGTTGGTTGCGAAAGCTTGAATTTTGTGTGTATGTTTGTGTTTGTTTGTGTGTCTATCGACCTGCCAGCACTTTCGTTCGGTAAGTCACATTATCTTTTTTTTTATATATATATATAAGTTGCTTTATGGAAGTACATGTTAATTGAAGAGCAAGATTTTACATACCACTTTATGTAAGAAAGCCCAAAGTTTTCATTAACATAAATATTATTGATGTAATGTAAACATTCTATTGAGTTCCTTGAAGCAAAATATTTTGTCACAACCACTAAAAATTTTATTTTTCACAATTTTCCAAAAATATCATTATCAAATGGCAACTGCAAACAGTGACCATATATAAATAAAATAAACATAAATGTAGGAAACATGAAAGAACAAAAAAGATAAGAGACCTCTGTCATGATAGGAAAAATAATCTTGCATCTAAGACTTTCATCATATGAATGCAATGGTCATGGAAAGCAAAATTTTATCAGTTGTGCTGAAAAGCATTCCTACAGCGTATTTAGTGTGACTGTGGCACTCTATAAAGGTAAACTCTGAAGAGTTATTATAGCTGACAATGTGTTTCAAAAATACAGGTTTTTGAGCATAGGTTTCCACATTACATCTCAGGAGCCAAAGTGTTAATCTTTTCTCGGTTTTTACTTCTCTAGCTCTGCAAAAAAGTAATCAGTATCTCTGAGGGCATAAAGCTTTTTTTTTATTTCTGGGCTGCATAAGAAAATTACAAAAATGTTCAAGGAAATACAGGAATATAAACTGATTAGGATTAAATACATAAGAATTGCAGGGAAGACAAGGTGAAATGGTTGCAAGAAAAATGTGAAGAAATTGGAAGGACAGATTCAGCATACAGGGAGGTCAAAATAACCTTCCATGAAGTTTAAAGTAAGGCCATCAACATTCAGACCACAGAAGGAATTCTGTTGTTAAACACAGAGGAGAGGGTAGATAGGTGGAAAGAATACTCTGAACATCTCTATGAGGGGGAGGAACAGTCTGCAGACTTGATAGAAGAGGTAATGGGAGGTGACACGGAAGATATAGGGGAACTAATATTACAGTCACAGTTCAGCAGAGCTTTGGAAGACTTGCAATAAAATAAGGCATAGATAACATTCCTCTGGAATTTCTACTATCACTGGGGGGAAATGGCAACTAAATGATTATTCAAGTTATTGTAAAGAATATGTGAGAGTCAAACATACCATTGGACTTTTGCAAAAATATCATCCATAAAATTCTGCAGATTCTAAGGCCAGGTAAGAATTATTGCATAATCAGCCTAACAGTTCAAGCACTCATGCTGCTGACAAAAACAATATACAAAGCAATGGAAAAGAAAACTGAAGATCTCTTAGGTGTTGATCAGTGTGATTTTAGGAATGTTAAAGGCACCAGAGAGGCAGTTCTGACGTTGCACTTGATAATGAAAGCAGATGTGATCTTTCTCAAGGCACCTCATTGGATCCATTGACCCAGAAAAAGTGTTCGACAATGTAAACTTATGCAAGATGTTAAAAATTATTAGGAAAATAGTTGTGGGTTATAGGGAAAGATGAGAGGTCTACAACATGTATATAAATCGAGAAGGAGCAATAAGAATGAAAGACCAAGAACAAAGTACTTGGATTAAAAAGGGTGTAAGACAGGGATGTGGTCTTTCACCCTTAACGTTCAATCTGTACATCAAAGAAACAATGACAAAAATAAAGGAAAGGTTTAGGAGTGGAGTTAAAATTCAGGGTGAATGAATGTCAACTGGAAACAATGAAATAGAAGAAAAGAAGAAATTCTGCTACCTTGGGAGCAAAATAAAGCATCAAGGATGAAGCATGGAGGCGATAAAAAGCAACTAGCACTGGCAAAGAGGACATTCTGGGTCAAAAGAAGTCTACTAGTGTAAAACACCAGCCTTAATTTGAGGAAGTAATTTCTGAGAATGTATGTTTTGAGTGAAGCATAGTACAGAAGTGAATCATGGACTGTGGGAAACTGAAGAGCAAGAGAAGTGAAGCATTTAAGATGTGATATTATAGAAGACTGTTGAAAGTTAGGTGGAAGTGTTTGAGGTGTGATATTATAGAAGGATGTAGAAAACTGGGTGGACTGACAAGATAAGAAATAAGGAGGTTCTCCACAGAATCGGCGTGGAAAACACCGACAAGAAGGAACAGGATGATACGACAAGTGTTAAGACATCAGGAAATAACTTACATGGTATTACAGGAAGCTGTAGAGGTTAAAGACTGTTCAGTAAGACAGAGATTGGAAAATACGCAATAAATAATGAAGAATGTTTGGTGCAAGTGCTACTCTGATATGAAGTGGTTGGCACAAGAGGGACAATCATGTTGGGCTGTATCAGACCTGTCAGGGGACTGACGATGGTGGTGGTGGTGGTGGTGGTGGTGGTGGTGGTGGTGATGAAGAAGAGGAAGGATGACGAAAAAAAGACCACGTTGTGAATCAGAATAATACCGGGTGATCAAAAAGTCCGTATAAATTTGAAAACTTAATAAACCACGGAATAATGTAGATAGAGAGGTAAAAATTGACACACGTTTGGAATGACATGGGGTTTTATTAGAAAAAAAAGTATTGCTAGATGTGTGAATGATCTCTTGCGCGCGTCGTTTGGTGATGATTGTGTGCTCAGCCGCCACTTTCATCATGCTTGGCCTCCCAGGTCCCCAGACCTCAATCCATGCGATTATTGGCTTTGGGGTTACCTGAAGTCGCTAGTGTATCGTGATCGACCGACATCTCTAGGGATGCTGAAAGACAACATCTGACGCCAATGCCTCACCATAACTCCCGACGCGCTTTACAGTGCTGTTCACAACATTATTCCTTGACTACAGCTATTGATGAGGAATGATGATAGCCATATTGAACATTTCCTGTAAAGAGCATCATCTTTGCTTTGTCTTACTTTGTTATGCTAATTATTGCTTTTCTGATCAGATGAAGCGCCATGTGTCGGACATTTGTTGAACGTTTGTATTTTTTTGGTTCTAATAAAACCCCATGTCATTCCAAGCATGTGTGTCAATTTGTACCTCTCTATCTACATTATTCCGTGATTTATTCAGTTTTCAAATTTATACTGACTTTTTGATCACCCGGTATATATAGGACTGATTCATCTTCCAGATTAGATTAACACTTCATGTACAGAATGAAATAGACAGTTATATTCAAATGTCTTTTGCATCATAAATATTAACAGAAAAGTATATCAGTTTCTATTACATGAACTTAAAAAGCTACATATTTACATCAAAATATGAAGTCACAAGGAAACTGATCTGCTCTTATTAATACATTCAATTTGACACAACTACAATGAAATACATACATAAAAATAAAAAAATAAAAATTAGTTACATGCCTCTGTCCACTGAATCCTTAATGGTTTTTTCTAACCTGGAATACATCTGATGTCTTTTGGGGTTTTGTCTGTTAGCTGCTTCTTCATTTAGAAGTCTTTCATACAACTGGAAACAAAATCAGAGTATTTTATTTTTCTGTGTTAACTAGTAACACTCATACCATAAAGATAGTCACTTTGTAAATTGAATTTATTTTCCAATCACATCACATCATCAAATGCTCAAATAGTGAGCAGAGTAAAGTAAGTGGAAGGGGGTGCGTGATGTGTTTGGAAAGGGAGAAGGGCAAGAACAAAGGAAAAAGAAGCCCATGGCTTGTTATAATGGCGCCACTTTATCAAATTAAGCTATTGCTTCACATCAAAAAGGTTGAAAGTGTTCATTTCTAGGCCATCTCATCCTATACAAAACAGAGGATGAGTGATATCAAGTTGAAGATTTATAACAATTCTCAAGGATGGAAAAGAAATTAAAAAAAGAGACAGTTACTATGATTGTAAATGTTTTACTGAAGATTACATTTTCCTACGAAAGTAATGTTTGTCTTGCTCCTAAAATCACATAATTTGTCCATCTCCTACAAGATGTGTTAGAGGAAACTTCACTGTAGTCCAAAATGTATCGAAGTGGTACAGAGTATGATCAATACTGATCTGATACTTGCAAACAGTCAGGATACTCTATGGTTAAAAATGTGCAAACTGGCATGAATGGTAAAACAATATTTTTTTAAATTCAACCTCATATTGTAGTGAATGTCATATGGAAACAAAGATAGAACATTCACTACAATGCATGAGCTACTTCTGAAGCATTGGAGGAACTGTGTAACTTCAACTGTCACTGGTAAACCTCTAAGTGTCTTAATTTGCAAAGATTCCAGTGCCTTGCCAGAGTCCAGTCAGTGCTTGTGGCAATAAAATGTTGCTGGTTGAAAAATAGACTATATTATTTGGCAACAGTAAACAGCACATTACCGCACCAATAGTGTAATGATTATAACATCAATATGATAGACATAAAAGCCTCAATAGTTATCATGCACCCTTCTCTCCTAAGTAAACCACAAAGACTCAATAATATTGATATCTGGTGATTATGGTGGCCAGGAGAGAGGCGACAATTCATTATCATGCTCAAAAAACTAGGCCTGGACAATGGGAGCTGTGTGAACACAGATACTAGTTATCTTGGAACACAGCATCACAACTGAGAAACAAACACTGAACCATGGGATGCACCTGATCAGCTAAAATGGTCACATTAGGAATAACGTGACATTGCAGAGTAACCATTTGGCCCACAGAATGCTATGGTACAGCTGCCCAAACCGTCACCAAACACCTGTCATATTTCAGTCTTAGAATGTAAACTCGGCCAGAAGTTAGAAACAGTGTGAACAAGATTCATCCAACCAAATTCTTCCACTGCTCCGTAGTCCAGGTTTTATGGCTTCGGCACCATGTTTTCCAGTTCTCCAATTATGATCATTTGCAACACTCATGGGTGGTTTTGGAATTCCAGCGCATCCTGTAATTCCCTGCTTGTGGAACTCTCTTTACGCTGCTCTGGTGCTGACAGGGTTAGTGAATGCCACATTCAGTTCTGCAGTGACTTTTGCAACTGTTGCCCCCTTTATTTTCTGTCACAATACTCTTCAATGACTGTCCACCACAATCACTCAACACAAACTTTCATACGGGTTGTAACTGTGCAGATAATGTTTTTCCACTTTCCTGGTATGTGGTATAAATCTTTGATAGGTGCCTCTCAAAACACCAAACACTTCAACTCCCTTGGTTATGGAAGCACCCACCATACAAGCACCATCAATCTGCCCACATTTGAATTCACTTAGCTTTGATATAATGTTCTCACAACCACACAGAATACTATTTGGACCGAACAGACACTTGCAACGTATTGAGAACATTGTGAAAGTGCCATTTGTGGTTAAATACAACAGCGCAACCTGCAGGCTTGGCTAGCATCAACATTTATGTCCAAGCATGCATATTTTGCGGTGTTTCCACATTTGTGCCCAGACCTTGTAAGTAAGTCTGGTAAACAACATGATTCAAGCAAAACTGAAGTTAAGCGTTTGTCTAAAGAAGGAGACAAAGATATGCCGTCAAATTTTACTTTTGCTGGCAAAAATTTTAGTGAAGGGAAATATACAATTGGTTTATTAATAATATCATTGGAAATAATATGTTACCAAAGTCATAGTTCAGACCTCTAGGGTTCTGATATTGAGAAGCCTTTTAATGTATACAGTGAGAATGTATTTAATTCATTACACAACAAGTTACACACTATTTATATATTCTGTGATCTGTCAAGGGCATTTTACTTTGTAAATCACAACATACTTTTAACTAAATTAGATGAGACAATGATAATGATTAGTGGTTTAGGGTACTAGGCGGCGAGGTCATCGGCACCCGAATAAATTAGAATATTAAGGTATTTTTATGCTGCAGCTTCGCCAGGAGTAATTACCCTGCAACTGTTCACATGGCACTGTTTCAGTGACCTTGAAGCAGCCAATCAAGATTCAAGTCTCAGGAGGTATGGTGATGGTCAAGGTACAAAATACAAACAAGACTGAGATAATCATCTGGCAAGGATCAGATCAAACAACAGAAGAAGCAGTGATGGTGCAGGTTAAATGGTCCAGTAAGACTCAGTGGGTTTGTTTCATCACTGCTCGGCCATGGTGGTGAGAAGACAGCAGTGAGATGGCAGCATAAATGCACCCTGTATCACTTTTCCCCCATAACGTTACCAGAAGCCAGGATTGTTTTGTCTGCAGGTGATACAAACATCGGAATAAATAGCAAATCCAGTACAGTTTTAGAAAGAGTAGTTACTGAAATTTTCTTTGACTTTAATAAATGGTTGCTAACCAATTCCTTGATTTCAACTTTGAAAAACTGCATCTGCATACATGCTCCACAAGACACTGTATGGTGCATGGCAGAGAGTTTTGTATGCTTGCTGTAGTGTCCATTCTTGTCACACAACTGAATATTAGCATCCCAGCAGAGCTTGTTCTTGAAAAAACTTGTTCTTTAGTTGAAGTCTCGATAATCGCAACATAATCCGAAATTTTGCGCGACATAAACACAAAAAATTCTATTCAGGTTTTCTTGATAGTGTAAAATTTGTTTAAAAAAAGACAGCTACTAGTTACATCAGTGTCTACTGTTGCAATAAAAGTGTAATTAAAAGTTTCTAAATTGTATTTAACTAACACATTTCGTATTGTTTACTAGTTAGATAGATGTGATCTAGGCCTGAACTTTCCGAGTTATAAACGTTTAAAAACCTGACCAAATACGCTTCATAACGTAAATTGTCTAAAAGCAAAGTAATTAAAAATTCATTCTTCTGTCATCTTATCTCTAAAACAGTACAAAAACAACAACCACTGCACGTAAGACCTTTGTGTCGTTTTTTGTTTACACACAGCCAATCTCGCTTCCTTGACAAATTTAAAACATTCTTTAAACTTAATTATTCCTTCCAAACTGATCATGAGTGAGAAATGTGGGAGCTGTTATAGAGTAGTGAGTAGAGGGATTTGTTGCCAATCTTGTAGAAAATATTTTCACTGGGGGCAGGGAGGGGGGGGATGCAGTGGGGAGAATGTTGGGAGAACAGAAGAGGCTCTCTCCTGGAACTGCAAAGTAGTATGCAGTAGGAACATTTTGATTGGGGAACAGGAAAGCAAAATCTGTGCTCTTCAGGCACAGTTGGAGGAAGCAAGGTAGTAATTCATAAGGATTAAGGGAAATAGGGAGGGGGGGGGAGGAGGAGGGTGGTTGGGAACTGGCAGCTGGTAAGAGGATAGGAAGAAAGAGAATGCGATCTGACAGTTTTATCATCAACACCAAAAACAGGTATCTACCACTGCCAGAGTTAAGCGCAGAAGAGCCTCAGGTAGAACCAGGAGCAGGAAATGTGCAGCACACTTCAACCACAGCCAAGAAGCTAGGAATGTACGAAGTGTTAGGAAGAAGAAAGTGCTGCTGCTAGGTAATAGCCATGGGCGAGGTGTAGGCCCTCAGTTACAGGAAAGTTTAGGGGCGGCATACCAGACCATCAGTATCTTCAAGCCAAATGCAGAGCTAAGTCATGTGATAGAGGACCTAGGGTCTTTATGTAAGGACTTTACAAAAGAGGACCATGTAGTGATAGCGGGTGGGGCAGGAAACAGTTTGGACACGGATGGGGCATATGACATAGGTGTTGACCTGGACAAGATAGCTTTCCTGACTCATGGCACCAACGTACACTTTGTTGAGCTGTTCCGGCGTCATTATCAACCACACCTTGATGGAGCTGTGAGGCAAATCAATGTGGGGTTAGGGATGGCTCTGAGGACAGCCAACTTTGCTCATGTTTATCTGGTGCCCGTTGGGACTATCAACAGATGGGGTTTCACTAGGCATGGCCTACGCCTAAACAGGACTGGGAAGGGAAGACTGGTACAGCTGATTCATGAAAGTAAGGGGTGGATCTTGGGCCACACATGGTCAAATACCTGTTGTCATAAGTACGTAAAGTAGGTCTTTTTTGGGATAAATCCAGACAACAGGTTCCCCTGCTAAAGAGTATCTCCAATAGTTTAAAAATACTGAAACAATCACTCACAAGACAGATTTTAACACTTCAGACATCACACAGACCAGATGCCACAAAGAAAAACAAACCATTGGAAGGAGTAACATGGGGCATTTCACAACAGAGTTAACAATCCTCCATCAAAACATGAAATCAATAAAAAATAAAATACAACTATTAGAAGTTGAGCTCCATTCTTTGAACTGCACAGTAGTTTGTATTGCTGAGCACTGGTGTAGAGACACAGAAATCCAACATATAGTATTATCACTATATGAAAGGGTAAACTCTTACTGCAGAACTAATTCCAGGGGTGTAGGATCATGCATTTATTTCAGAAAATGAACACAGTTCAAATCAAAACATGACGTCAGTTCAGTAAGTGAAGACAAACACTTTGAAATATCAGCTATTGAATTAACAGGGCTTGATATCACCAAGAAATTAATCATTTTGTGTATGTATAGATCTCCCAGTGGAAGTGTGGACACTTTTTTCAATAAATTAACAGAAGTTTTAGATAAAGTCTCAAGTACAAAGGTCAACATAATTCTGTGTGGGGGACATTAACACCACCACTAATATCATAAATGAATCCAGCAGCACCTTCATAAACACCCTGCAAAGTTTTGTCATGTCCCTACTGGTCAATAGCGCAACAAGGGTTACTACAATGACTGCATCAGTAATTGACCATGTGGCCACAAATATGGACAGGGAAAAATATGATGTAGCTGTAAAAGATCTCGGACTATCAGACCATCTCTGTCAAATAACAACAGTAAAATCAGGCATTGAATCATTCCCTAAACTACAAGCCTTCAAACGACATCTATCAGAAATGAAAATAAAAGATTTTTCAAAATAACTAGAATAATAAAGCTTGGACGAAGTGTATAAGGAAATCAATGAGAATATGAACTTCTCTAATTCTCCACATTGTTTAAATTGAACTTTGAAAGGGCATTTGAAAATGTAGGCATGTCTGTATCAACATCTCACAAAAACAGATGGACAACAGCAGGTATTAAGAAGTCCTCCCAAACATTTAAACACTTCAGTTCCATGAAAAAGATTCTTAATGATCCAGAATTCTTAAACTTCTATCACAGATCCAAAAAGATCTATAGGAAGGTGCTGATTGCTGCAAAAAAGTCATTTAATGACAAAATATATAATGCAGACAATAAAAGCAAAGCAGTCTGGTATGTTATAAAAAAGGAAATGGGGAGAGGCAAACAAACACAGAATAACATACTGCTAAGGGGGACGGGGATAAGGTAATAAATGATCCACAACACTTAGCAAACTATGTAAACAAGCATTTTTCAAGTATTGCAGAGAAGTTACAGCAAAAATTCCCCAAAACAAATATAACACCTATAAATAATGTTGCACTAAATACAATGATGTTACTTCCAACCACAGATAATGAAGTCAATAAAAATGTTCAAAATCTAAAAAATAAAAAGTCAGTAGGCTTAGATGAAGTACTGTGTGTACTGAATCAATGCATAAGGACTATAAAAACCCCTTTAACAAATATAATAAATTAATCCTTCACATCAGGGACATTTCCAGAGCAGTTAAAACAGGCAAGAGTTGCACCTTTGCTTAAGGAAGGTAATGCAAAAGACACAGAAAATTACCAGTCCATTTCCCTACTGTCACCATTCTCAAAATTAATAGAAGCAATTATGAAAGACAGATTAACAAATTAACTGAATAAATACAACCTTTTAAGCGAATCACAGTTCAGTTTCCAAAGCGGAAAAAATACGGAGTCAGCCATAGTAGAATTCACAAAAGTTGTACTTGATGCTCTTGATAAAGATGACTGTGTCACAGGCATACTTTAAGATCTTTCTAAGGCCTTTGATACAGTTGACCACAAGATTCTATTAAATAAATTATAAGCATTACGAATAAGAGGGGTAGCTAATGACTGGTTTCCATCATACCTAGCAGATAGGGTACAAACAGTAGAGATAACACATACTTCAAATAGATCTAAACATTTAGTAAAACACTTATCAGAACCAAAATACATTAATATAGGGGATCCGCAAGGTAGCATATTAGGACCAATAGGATTCCTGATATACATCAATGAATTTCCCAGTATTGTTGTTCATGGTGAAAAAATTCTCTTCGCTGATGACAGCAATATTATAGTCCCTGAGGAAACAAGAGAACTCCTTGCTGAGACAGCAAATGAAACTCTCAAGGACGTTTATGATTGGTCAATAAGCAATAAAGTGACAATGAACATAAAGAAAACTGATGTCACGAATTTCAGTTTGAAGAGGAAAAATGACAATGTTAAATTAAATGTAGATGACACCTCTATAGGCTGTGTAACAAATGCAGGATTTCTAGGAATGAATATTGATTCTCAGCTGAAGTGGTGTGAACACACAAAGGTACTTGCAAACAGAATGTCATCAGCATGTTATGCCCTTAGAATCCTATCATCAGTGTGTAACATGCAATGTCTTTTAGTTACATATTATTCATATGTACACTCAAATTCTTAGCTATGGCATTCTTTTTTGGGAAACAAACGCACAAAATATGAACACAATTTTCAAACTCCAGGAAAGAGCCTTAAGAATAATAACCAAAAATACTAGTCGAGCTCATTGTAAATATCTGTTCAAAACACTGAGGATTTTAACTGCTCCATGCGAATACACCCCCCCCCCCCCCCCCCCCCCCCCCCATGAACCATGGAACTTGCCGTTGGTGGGGAGGCTTGTGTGCCTCAGCGATACAGATAGCCATACCGTAGGTACAACCACAACGGAGGGGTATCTGTTGAGAGGCCAGACAAACGTGTCGTTCCTGAAGAGGGGCAGCAGCCTTTTCAGTAGTTGCAAGGGCAACAGTCTGGATGATTGACTGATCTGGCCTTGTAACAATAACCAAAACGGAATTGCTGTGCTGGTACTGTGAATGGCTGAAAGCAAGGGGAAACTACGGCCGTAATTTTTCCCAAGGGCATGCAGCTATACTGTATGATTAAATGATGATGGCATCCTCTTGGGTAAAATATTCCGGAGGTAAAATAGTCCCCCATTCGGATCTCCGGGCGGGGACTACTCGAGAGGATGTCGTTATCAAAAGAAAGAAAACTGGTGTTCTACGGATCTGAGCATGGAATGTCAGATCCCTTAATCGGGCAGGTAGGTTAGAAAATTTAAAAAGGGAAATGGATAGGTTAAAGTTAGATATAGTGGGAATTAGTGAAGTTCGATGGCAGGAGGAGCAAGACTTCTGGTCAGGTGACTACAGGGTTATAAACACAAAGTCAAATAGGGGTAATGCAGGAGTAGCTTTAATAATGAATAGGAAAATAGGAATGCGGGTAAGCTACTACAAAGAGCATAGTGAACGCATTATTGTGGCCAAGATAGATACGAAGCCCACACCTACTACAATTGTACAAGTTTATATGCCAACTAGCTCTGCAGATGACGAAGAAATTGAAGAAATGTATGATGAAATAAAAGAAATTATTCAGATAGTGAAGGGAGACGAAAATTTAATAGTCATGGGTGACTGGAATTCGAGTGTAGGAAAAGGGAGAGAAGGAAACGTAGTAAGTGAATATGGATTGGGGCTAAGAACTGAAAGAGGAAGCCGCCTGGTAGAATTTTGCACAGAGCACAACTTAATCATAGCTAACACTTGGTTTAAGAATCATGATAGAAGATTGTATGCATGGAAGAACCCTGGAGATACTAAAAGGTATCAGATAGATTATATAATGGTGAGACAGAGATTTAGGAACCAGGTTGTAAATTGTAAGACATTTCCAGGGGCAGATGTGGACTCTGACCACAATCTATTGGTTATGACCTGTAGATTAAAACTGAAGAAACTGCAAAAAGATGGAAATTTAAGGAGATGGGACCTGGATAAACTGAAAGAACCAGAGGTTGTACAGAGTTTCAGGGAGAGCATAAGGGAACAATTGACAGGAATGGGGGAGAGAAATACAGTAGAAGAAGAATGGGTAGCTTTGAGGGATGAAGTAGTGAAGGCAGCAGAGGATCAAGTAGGTAAAAAGACGAGGGCTAGTAGAAATCCTTGGGTAACAGAAGAAATACTGAATTTAATTGATGAAAGGAGAAAATATAAAAATGCAGTAAATGAAGCAGGCAAAACGGAATACAAACGTCTCAAAAATGAGATCGACAGGAAGTGCAAAATGGCTAAGCAGGGATGGCTAGAGGACAAATGTAAGGATGTAGAGGCTTATCTCACTAGGGGTAAGATAAATACTGCCTACAGGAAAATTAAAGAGACCTTTGGAGATAAGAGAACCACTTGTATGAACATCAAGAGCTCAGATTGAAACCCAGTTCTAAGCAAAGAAGGGAAAGCAGAAAGGTGGAAGGAGTATATAGAGGGCCTATACAAGGGCGATGTACCTGAGGACAATATCATGGAAATGGAAGAGGATGTAGATGAAGATGAAATGGGAGATACGATACTGCGTGAAGAGTTTGACAGAGCACTGAAAGACCTGAGTCGAAACAAGGCCCCGGAGTAGACAACATTCCATTGGAACTACTGACGGCCTTGGGAGAGCCAGTCCTGACAAATCTCTACCATCTGGTGAGCAAGATGTATGAAACAGGCGAAATACCCTCAGACTTCAAGAAGAATATGATAATTCCAATCCCAAAGAAAGCAGGTGTTGACAGATGTGAAAATTACCGAACGATCAGTTTAATAAGTCACAGCTGCAAAATACTAACACGAATTCTTTACAGACAAATGGAAAAACTAGTAGAAGCCGACCTCGGGGAAGATCAGTTTGGATTCCTTAGAAATACTGGAACACGTGAGGCAATACTGACCTTACGACTTACCGTAGAAGAAAGATTAAGGAAAGGCAAAGCTACGTTTCGAGCATTTGTAGACTTAGAGAAAGCTTTTGACAATGTTGACTGGAATACTCTCTTCAAATTCTAAGGTGGCAGGGGTAAAATACAGGGAGCGAAAGGCTATTTACAATTTGTACAGAAACCAGATGGCAGTTATAAGAGTCGAGGGACATGAAAGGGAAGCAGTGGTGGGGAAGGGAGTAAGACAGGGTTGTAGCCTCTCCCCGATGTTATTCAATCTGTATATTGAGCAAGCAGTAAAGGAAACAAAAGAAAAATTCGGTGTAGGTATTAAAATCCATGGAGAAGAAATAAAAACTTTGAGGTTCGCCGATGACATTGTAATTCTGTCAGAGACAGCAAAGGACTTGGAAGAGCAGTTGAATGGAATGGATGGTGTCTTGAAGGGAGGATATAAGATGAACATCAACAAAAGCAAAACGAGGATAATGGAATGTAGTCGAATTAAGTCAGGTGATGTTGAGGGAATTAGATTAGGAAATGAGACACTTAAAGTAGTAAAGGAGTTTTGCTATTTGGGGAGCAAAATAACTGATGATGGTCGAAGTAGAGAGGATATAAAATGTAGACTGGCAATGGCAAGGAAAGCGTTTCTGAAGAAGAGAAATTGGTTAACATCGAGTATAGATTTAAGTGTCAGGAAGTCATTTCTGAAAGTATTTGTATTGAGTGTAGCCATGTATGGAAGTGAAACATGGACGGTAATAGTTTGGACAAGAAGAGAATAGAAGCTTTCGAAATGTGGTGCTACAGAAGAATGCTGAAAATTAGATGGGTAGATCACATAACTAATGAGGAAGTATTGAATAGGATTGGGGAGAAGAGAAGTTTGTGGCACAACTTGACCAGAAGAAGGGATCGGTTGGTAGGACATGTTCTGAGGCATCAAGGGATCACCAATTTAGTATTGGAGGGCAGCGTGGAGGGTAAAAATCGTAGGGGGAGACCAAGAGATGAATATACTAAGTAGACTAAGAAGGATGTAGGTTGCAGTAGGTACTGGGAGATGAAGAAGCTTGCACAGGATAGAGTAACATGGAGAGCTGCATCAAACCAGTCTCGGGACTGAAGACCACAACAACAACAACAACATGTGAATACACTTACCAGTCAGTTGTACACATCAAAAATAACATTGGTAATTACTACACAAACAGCTCTGTCCATGACCATGCAACAAGAGATAGACTCAACTTACTTTTACCAAGAAAAAATAAACATAAAACTCAAAACAGCATTTTCTACCACAGAATAAAACTGTACAACAAATTACCACAAGAGATTAAAGAAATTGCAAAAATACACTTATTTAAAAAGGCAGCTAAAAAGAACCTGTTATGCAATATATTTTATACATTGATGTATTACTTAGATAAAACAGAGTAGGGTTTGATAAAAAAAATGTTATACAAATAAATAATAATAATAATAATAATAATAATAATAATGATTATAAAACATCCAACATTCCACGTAACACCTTCACTTTATGTTTTTTTCCTTCTGTTTTCCTTTTTAGAAATACTTACCCCCAAGCTACGCATAGCACAATACTAACACTTCTTCCATTTTCTGAGCTCAATAACTCACTTATTATGGAGGAACGCTGACTCAGTTTTTCAGGATGGCAAATGGGAAGTTGCGGTACAGAAAATGGCCCAGAGATCACCAGAGAGAGAGAGAGAGAGAGAGAGAGAGAGAGAGAGAGAGAGAGAGTGTATGTGTGTGTGTGTGTGTGTGTGTGTGTGCACGTGCGCATGTTTAGTGAGTGAAGTGTTATGAAACAATGTACGTATAGTGTGTGCAGTGACTGACAGTGAGATATGAGTGAAAAGTGTGGCATTACATTATTTAATAAGTTATCTGTAAAAAAAAAAAAAGTATTGTATACCAGGAGTAAATCTAATGATTGTCTCTAACTCGAAGTCTGTAAATACATGTGTATACAAATTAGCTCATTTTAAATTGGTCTAAATTTGTAAATATTTTGACATATCCTTGTAAAAAGAGATCTACAGATGAATAAAGTTGTTGTTGCTGCTACTGCTGCTACTGCTACTACTACTACTACTACTACTACTACTACTATCAGTGCAACAATGTTTGCTTCCTCAGCATTTTCTGAATTTTGCTATTAAATTATGGTGGATCTTTTCCAGCCTTAATCCACTGACTCGGTACATACTACCACTAAGCATGATTCACAAACTGTTTAAATTTTTTCCACAATTCCTTTACTTTCATCATACTGGAACTTCATGATGTCCATTCATTGTCCAAGTGGGATGCTTGTACCTGCTTATTTGCTCTTTGAGCAAAAATACTCTCCTAACCTTCTTGACCGATTTGCTAGCTTTAGTAACCATTGTCACTATAATGACATCATGATCACTCATTCCTGTCTCTATACTGATACCATCAGCAAGGTCAGGCCTGTTTGTAGCTAGAAGGTCTAAAACATTTGCACTGCATGTGCGTTGTTGACTTAGGTGCTAAGACAGTTTTCAGAAAACTGTGTTCAAAAGCACTTCGCAAGACTGCCTGTCCACACCTCCTGCAATGAATCCATTGATTTCTCAGTCTATAATCAGTAGGTTAACGTCAGCTCCAACTAATATTGCATGATCTGGATATTTCCACACTACTGAGTGTAGACTTTCTTCGAATGACTTTAAAACTGTCATGGAAGAATTGTTATGCATGTCCAGATAACTCAAAATCAACTTCATTAGATACAATATTTTTGTCGATTGCAATACACATCCACCTGTTATGGCATCTAATCCGTCTTGCTGATATATGTTCCACGACTCCCTAAACATTTCATAGCTTTCAACTTTGGGTTCAGCCAGTTCTCAGTCCTGAGGATAATATGAGCATGACAAATTTCCTAGACGGCAGTCAATTTGGGAACCTGGTTATGAATACTTCAACAATTTACTGATAAAATTTTGACAGTCAAAGTGTCTTTACACTGAACATGGCTGATTTTGCTATCTGCATGTCGACTGGCGAGTGTTCATCTGAGTTTCTCAAACTACCACCTGGCCTTAAAAAAAACCAAGTGCACTCCACAAGTAATCTGCTACCTGAGTAGATACTTCCTTTGTATAACGTACAACTCACCTATGAAGTGAAGTTCTATAACTCCCTAACTGACACAAAGGATCCAGAAATCTATAGCAAAGAGCATCACAGAGTTAATAAAGCTGCTCACTGAGACTCTCTACTTGAATCCAAACCGAAGGACCCCAATCAACTTTGGGAACAATACTGAAAGTAGTGAGCTGTGCTTGTATCTCAACTTTGGGAACAATACTGCAAATAGTGAGCTGTGCTTGTATCTCACGTGCGAGACCAACATCCTTCGCCACTTCTGCCAGCCATCTGTATGAACTGAGGATGGCCTCAAAATTTGAGTTACATGCGTCACTGGTGTCGATGTGAGCCACAATTTTCACCGACTGCACCCTACATGCTTGATAGCTGCATGCAAGGCCTCCTCCACACCTTAGATAAAGCCCCCACAAGACATACAGAGTGCACATTGGCTTTCTTTCTGGTCCTGAGTGCTACTTCCCTAAGAGGCTCCAAAACATGCCTGACGATGTAGCTCTCGATAACTAGCAAACCACTCTCCCCGTGTGCCTGCTCAGACACTGCTGAAAGAATTCGAGCAGGCAAAGGTGAAGGAGTGGCCACCTGTCCACTCACACTCTGAATGGGTGAGGCTAGGCTGCCAGCCTCCACACTAGCCCTCTGCCTCGAATGATGAAAACATGTTACCACCTGTCACCCCCATGTTGGGTTCATTGGAAGTGGTCTCAACAGCAGAGCCCATCCACAAAACAAACGATGCCTGAGGCGCCCCACGCAATGTACCACATGCCCCAACACCGCTACACGCTGAGGCAGCAACCTGAAGATGGCTAACTGTAGCCAAAAGTGCCTTTTGCCATTTGCAAACTGCGGCCAGCTCCTCCTGCAACCACACAGCATGCACACATCCTGTTCATCTCAGTACTACTAAGAAAACATCGACAAAGCTAAACATAACTTGCTGCTCTGCAGGTGTGTAGCAGGTGACAGCTGGAACCTGACTCAGTGGAATGAAATTACAGTAACGAATTGGGCAAATACTTGTATCCTCTGACAAAAGTGTAACTGATTTGAAAAGATACAAGGAGAAACTGCACAAAGAAATTGATGCGATGTTTAAAGCTAAACAAAAACAAATTATTGTGCGCACCACTAGCACTGTGAGTGATAATCATCTATGTGTTTGTAAATATCAGTCATTCAAGGTTAGATTAGGTTAGTGTTATTTTAACGTCCCATCGACAACGAGGTCATTAGAGACGGAGCGCAAGCTCGGGTTAGGGAAGGATGGGGAAGGAAATCGGCCGTGCCCTTTCAAAGGAACCATCCCGGCATTTGCCTGAAATAATTTAGGGAAATCACGGAAAACCTAAATCAGGATGGCTGGAGACGGGATTGAACCATCGTCCTCCCGAATGCGAATCAGTCATTCAACCAACAAGCAATATGCACCTGGTTGCATTTGTAAAACAGCTTAGAGATGCACTTGTAAATTAGAATGAACAAAAATGAGTCTGTGTTGGCTGTGGTTGCAGAGCGAGTGATGAATATGAATTATGAACAATTGAAAGAGATGTTTCTGAACAAGTATTGGTCATAAATAAACAATGGTCAATGAAATTGTCACTCTTGGCTCCCAACATTATTCAAATTGAACTAGAAAGAATTTATAAAAAAAATCGGATGCACAGCCACACTATTCAGTAAGCGAAGAACAGACAGATTTTGATTCCAAGGTTACCTATGCCATGCATGGAAAAGTTTCACTGTTGCATCACAAAATTCAGTAAATCAACCGACACATGGAGGACAGTAGTGAAATGATCACTGTGAAGTTTTAAATGATAGATACAGGTCACTAAACCAACCAGCAGAAAGGAATATCTGTGGAGAACACATGATAATGCACCAAGAATCATAAAATCAAAAAAAAGTTTCTAATGCAACCTGGTTGGGAATGAACACAGGAAACAGTTCACTTTCCATCATGACCATAAAATCTGAAGACCAGAAGGATGTATGGAAAGATCTGTAACACGAAAACGAAGTACACATACCGAATTTTTATACCTATTTTAGAGACTGAAATATAAGTAATAAACATAGATATTTTGGCTGACACTGGCAGTAAGGCCAATATAGTCTCAGCGATTTTATATGACCAGATAATGAATACTGAAAATGGCCCAACTTGTCCAGTCAGTGGAATTTGCAATGTTAATAGCAGTAGGGGACATGAGCAAACAGATAAAGGGGAAGCTTTAATATGATTTGAGACTTGAGAGAGATAATTTAAGAACACATTAATTGTACTAGGATTATGTGTCAGTTTAATACCTAGAGCAAAGTTTCCCAAAAGGAAATGTGCCACACTTTTTTTTAATAAATAAAAGCTTTTCATCAAAGATGGTGAAAGGAATGGAATTGTAATTTCAAGCATTCTGTAGATAAGAGGAAGAGATTGCTGCAGGTACAGAGATAAAATCAATGCATGTGGGGGGAGACATAAGTGTTAAAGATAATATGGGAAGGAAAGAAGGTATCATGATGAACACAGAGAAGAGAGATAAGTGTCAAATTTAGTATTGGAAGGAAAGAACATATCATGATGAACAAGATGTCACTAGGGAAGTCAACACACTCAATCTAATTCAGCAGAATGTGTAAACACTTGCTGAATTGTCTAAGGTGCAATGATTCTCCACGAAAACTGGCAAGAAGTGGAGATCCACATGCAAATTCCAAATTGGAGGGGACAAACTGTTTCCAAGGAACGCTATATTCAATAATATCAGCAAAGAGAAGCAGTAGAAGCACAAATTCAAAAAATGCTGAAAGATGATGTAACTGAGACATTAAACAGAGGGTGGCATGGTGGTGTATAGCTTATCATCTATGTGTGAGTAACAAATAAAAGAAGTTGCCACAATGGGATGACCCCGAGAAGACTGAGGAACTACCACAACATTTCAGAGACATACACTACTTAACCAGTCTGGACTTAATATGCAGCCAGAACTGGATTCTAGCTTTCATAAAAACACAGCTTTGAAGCTGAGTGCTACCAATATAATGTGACATAATATGGACGAAAAGTGTTGGCTTTGGTGTTTATACAAGTGTTACATCAACCACTGGGATATTTAAAATTAGAGAAGATGATGAATTATACTGAAACACTGATACATAATAGAAGAAGAATTACAAATATTCAGAGCTGGAGGAGAGAAACTGAAGGAGAGAAACTGAACTCAGATAAATTGGAGTCTGCAAAGAAACATCTATTATATATATATATATATATATATATATATATATATATATATATATATATATATATATATATATATATATATATATATATATATACACTCCTGGAAATGGAAAAAAGAACACATTGACACCAGTGTGTCAGACCCACCATACTTGCTCCGGACACTGCGAGAGGGCTGTACAAGCAATGATCACACGCACGGCACAGCGGACACACCAGGAACCGCGGTGTTGGCCGTCGAATGGCGCTAGCTGCGCAGCATTTGTGCACCGCCGCCGTCAGTGTCAGCCAGTTTGCCGTGGCATACGGAGCTCCATCGCAGTCTTTAACACTGGTAGCATGCCGCGACAGCGTGGACGTGAACCGTATGTGCAGTTGACGGACTTTGAGCGAGGGCGTATAGTGGGCATGCGGGAGGCCGGGTGGACGTACCGCCGAATTGCTCAACACGTGGGGCGTGAGGTCTCCACAGTACATCGATGTTGTCGCCAGTGGTCGGCGGAAGGTGCACGTGCCCGTCGACCTGGGACCGGACCGCAGCGACGCACGGATGCACGCCAAGACCGTAGGATCCTACACAGTGCCGTAGGGGACCGCACCGCCACTTCCCAGCAAATTAGGGACACTGTTGCTCCTGGGGTATCGGCGAGGACCATTCGCAACCGTCTCCATGAAGCTGGGCTACGGTCCCGCACACCGTTAGGCCGTCTTCCGCTCACGCCCCAACATCGTGCAGCCCGCCTCCAGTGGTGTCGCGACAGGCGTGAATGGAGGGACGAATGGAGACGTGTCGTCTTCAGCGATGAGAGTCGCTTCTGCCTTGGTGCCAATGATGGTCGTGTGCGTGTTTGGCGCCGTGCAGGTGAGCGCCACAATCAGGACTGCATACGACCGAGGCACACAGGGCCAACACCCGGCATCATGGTGTGGGGAGCGATCTCCTACACTGGCCGTACACCACTGGTGATCGTCGAGGGGACACTGAATAGTGCACGGTACATCCAAACCGTCATCGAACCCATCGTTCTACCATTCCTAGACCGGCAAGGGAACTTGCTGTTCCAACAGGACAATGCACGTCCGCATGTATCCCGTGCCACCCAACGTGCTCTAGAAGGTGTAAGTCAACTACCCTGGCCAGCAAGATCTCCGGATCTGTCCCCCATTGAGCATGTTTGGGACTGGATGAAGCGTCGTCTCACACGGTCTGCACATCCAGCACGAACGCTTGTCCAACTGAGGCGCCAGGTGGAAATCACGTGGCAAGCCGTTCCACAGGACTACATCCAGCAGCTCTACGATCGTCTCCATGGGAGAATAGCAGCCTGCATTGCTGCGAAAGGTGGATATACACTGTACTAGTGCCGACATTGTGCATGCTCTGTTGCCTGTGTCTATGTGCCTGTGGTTCTGTCAGTGTGATCATGTGATGTATCTGACCCCAGGAATGTGTCAATAAAGTTTCCCCTTCCTGGGACAATGAATTCACGGTGTTCTTATTTCAATTTCCAGGAGTGTATATATATATATATATATATATAATAGAAGGAAACATTCCACGTAGGAAAAATATACCTAAAACCAAAGATGATGTGACTTACCAAATGAAAGTGCTGGCAGGTCGACAGACACACAAACGAACACAAACATACACACAAAATTCAAGCTTTCGCAACAAACTGTTGCCTCATCAGGAAAGAGGGAAGGAGAGGGAAAGACGAAAGGATGTGGGTTTTAAGGGAGAGGGTAAGGAGTCATTCCAGTCCCAGGAGCGGAAAGACTTACCTTAGGGGGAAAAAGGGACGGGTATACACTTGCACACACACACATATCCATCCACACATATACAGACACAAGCAGACATATTTAAAGTATGTACAATTTGGAAATTAAAAAAAAGACATGCTAAGATATCTCAAGAATTTTACTTTTACATGAAAGCCTGTACCTTAATCTATGCACTGACGCCATTACAGTCTGATTCTTCCTCATTCGTGAGATCTGTGCAGTTTACAGAGAAAACATTATGAGTGATGGAATGGTAAGAAAGTGGGTGAGAGCATTTACAGATGGCTGCACAAATGTGCATGATGAACAACGGAGTGGGCGTCCTTCGGTCGTTAATGAAAGTTTGGTGCAGGAAGTGGACAATAAGGTGAGAGAAAACAGACACTTTACGATTTCCTCCTTGCGGGATGACTTTCCTAATGTTCCTCGTAGTGTTTTGTATGGCACTGTGACCGAGCACTTGAATTACTGAAAATTGTGCGCACGTTGGGTACCAAAAATGTTGACGGATGTGCACCAAACCAAACGTTTAGACAGCGCATTGAGTTTCCTTGAGCAGTACCACAATGACGGTGATGATTTCTTAAGCTAAATTGTTACGGGCGATGAAACATGGGTGGCCTACATCACACCAGAATCAAAGCAACAGTCCATGGATGTTGAGCAAGGGCATCGTTTTGCTGCAAGACAATGCCCGTCCGCATGTGGCGAATCAGACCAAAGATCTCATCACATCTTTTCAATGGGAAACTCTAGATCATCCTTCGTACAGCCCCGATCTTGCATCCAGTGACTACCATCTGTTCCTGCACTTGAAGAAACGCCTGGGCGGTCAGCGTCTTCAAGATGATGACCAAGTCAAAACAGTGGTGATGCAGTGGTTAACAAGTCAGGCAGCAGACTTCTATGAGGAGGATATTCGTAAACTGGTACAATGTTATGACAAGTGCCTCAATATTGATGGAAATTATGTAAAAAAGTAGGTTAAGGTACAGGCTTTCATGTTATTGTTGTTGTGGTCTTCAGTCCCGAGACTGGTTTGATGCAGCTCTCCATGCTACTCTATCCTGTGCAAGCTTCTTCATCTCCCAGTACCTACCACAACATACATCCTTCTGAATCTGCTTAGTGTATTCATCTCTTGGTCTCCCTCTACGATTTTTACCCTCCCCGCTGCCCTCCAATACTAAACTGGTGATCCCTTGATGCCTCAGAACATGTCCTACCAACCGATCCCTTCTTCTAGTCAAGTTGTGCCACAAACTTCTCTTCTCCCCAATCCTATTCAATACTTCCTCATTAGTTATGTGATCCACCCATCTAATCTTCAGCATTCTTCTGTAGCACCACATTTCGAGAACTTCTATTCTCTTTTTGTCCAAACTATTTATCGTCCATGTTTCACTTCCATACATGGCTACGCTCCATACAAATACTTTCAGAAACGACTTCCTGACACTTAAACCTATACTCAATGTTAACAAATTTCTCTTCTTCAGAAATACTTTCCTTGCCATTGCGAGTCTACATTTTATATCCTCTCTACTCCGACCATCATCAGTTATTTTGCTCCCCAAATAGCAAAGCTCCTTTACTACTTTAAGTGTCTCATTTCCTAATCTAATTCCCTCAGCATCACCCGACTTAATTCGACTACATTCCATTATCCTCGTTTTGCTTTTGTTGATGTTCATCTTATATCCTCCTTTCAAGACACTATCCATTCCATTCAACTGCTCTTCCAAGTCCTTTGCTGTCTCTGACAGAATTACAATATCATCGGCCAACCTCAAAGTTTTTATTTCTTCTCCATGGATTTTAATACCTACTATGAATTTTTCTTTTGTTTCCTTCACTGCTTGCTCAATACAGAGATTGAATAACATCGGGGAGAGGCTACAACACTGTCTTACTCCCTTCCCAACCACTGTTACCCTTTGATGTCCCTCGACTCTTATAACTGCAATCTGGTTTCTGTACAAATTGTAAATAGCTTTTCGCTCCCTGTATTATACCCCTGCCACCTTCAGAATTTGAAAGAGAGTATTCCAGTCAACATTGTCAAAATCTTTCTCTAAGTCTACAAATGATAGAAACGTAGGTTTGCCATTCCTTAACCTAGTTTCTAAGATAAGTCGTAGGGTCAGTATTGCCTCACGTGTTCCGATATTTCTACGGAATCCAAACTGATCGTACCCGAGGTTGGTTCTACTAGTTTTTCCATTCGTCTGTAAAGAATTCGTGTTAGTATTTTGCAGCCATGACCTATTAAACTGATAGTTCGGTCATTTTCACATCTGTCAACACCTGGTTTCTTTGGGATTGGAATTATTATATTCTTCTTGAAATCTGAGGGTATTTCACCTGTCTCATACATCTTGCTCACCAGATGGGAGAGTTTTGTCAGGACATGCTCTCCCAAGGCTGTCAGTAGTTCTAATGGAATGTTGTCTACTCCCGGAGCTTTGTTTCGACTCGGGTCTTTCAGTGCTCTGTCAAACTCTTCACGCAGTATCGTATCTCCCATTTCATCTTCATCTACATCCTCTTCCATTTCCATAATATTGTCCTCAGGTACATCGCCCTTGTATAGACCCTCTATATACTCCTTCCACCTTTCTGCTTTCCCTTCTTTGCTTAGAACTGGGTTTCCATCTGAGCTCTTGATGTTCATACAAGTGGTTCTCTTATCTCCAAAGGTCTCTTTAATTTTCCTGTAGGCAGTATTTATCTTACCCCTAGTGAGATAAGCCTCTACATCCTTACATTTGTCCTCTAGTCATCCCTGCTCAGCCATTTTGCACTTCCTGTCGATCTCATTTTTGAGACGTTTGTATTCCTTTTTGCCTGCTTCATTTACTGCATTTTTATATTTTCTCCTTTCATCAATTAAATTCAATATATCTTCTGTTACCCAAGGATTTCTACTAGCCCTCGTCTTTTTACCTACTTGATCCTCTGCTGCCTTCACTATTTCATCCCTCAAAGCTACCCATTCTTCTCCTTCTGTATTTCTTTCCCCATTCTTGTCAATCGTTCCCTAATGCTCTCCCTGAAACTCTCTACAACCTCTGATTCTGTCAGTTTATACAGGTCCATCTCCTCAAATTCCCACCTTTTTTGCAGTTTTTTCAGTTTTAATCTACAGTTCATAACCAACAGATTGTGGTCAAAGTCCACATCTGCCCCTGTAAATGTCTTACAATTTAAAACCTGGTTCCTAAATCTCTGTCTTACCATTATATAATCTATCTGAAACCTGTCAGTATCTCCAGGCTTCTTCCATGTATACAATCTTCTTTTATGATTCTTGAACCAAGTGTTAGCTATGATTAGGTTGTGCTCAGTGCAAAATTCTACCAGGCGGCTTCCTCTTTCGTTTCTTACCCCCAATCCATATTCACCTACTACGTTTCCTTCTCTCCCTTTTCCTACTGACGAATTCCAGTCACCCATGACTATTAAAATTTCGTCTCCCTTCACTATCTGAATAATTTCTTTTATTTCATCATACATTTCTTCAATTTCTTCGTCATCTGCAGAGCTAGTAGGCATATAAACTTGTACTACTGTGGTAGGCGTGGGCTTTGTATCTGTCTTGGCCACAACAATGTGTTCACTATGCTGTTTGTAGTAGCTTACCCGCATTCCTGTTTTCCTATTCATTATTAAACCTACTCCTGCATTACCCCTATTTGATTTTGTGTTTATAACCCTGTAGTCACCTGACCAAAAGTCTTGTTTCTCCTGCCACCGAACTTCACTAATTCCCACTATATCTAACTTTAACCTTTCATGTAAAAATAAAGTTATTGAGATACCTTAGCACATCTTTTTTTTATTTCAAAATGGACTTACTTAAAAAACACGCCTTGTATTAAGAATCATCCTGTATAATTGAGCTAATCTCAAGTACTAATGTGAAGATTTTGTTATGGATTTCACAAATAGATGGACTCATTCATGAGGCAGGTTCGTGTATATAATTTGTAAATATGTCATGCAAATTGGCTGAACTATGACGAATGTCATGTCGGGCTGGCTCAAGCTACCCCAACCTGGAAGCTGGTGCAAGTTACCACTTGCTTCCAAAAGGACATGTAATACAAGACATATAAGTGGCACATATACAAAATCCGCTATATGCACTATAAGAAAGTTTTGGGTGCTGATTAAAAACCTGCACAAACTATCAGAAACCTAACTGACAGCTGATTCCTTTTAATAAAAATAGCTTATTAATCTATGTAGTAGCCCATAACCACATGAACATTGGTAATCAAACAATGGAAAAATCCAGGATGGTGAGTAACATTGGTAATCAGCTATTCAAACATTTCTTGAACACATAGTGGGTTTTGTTAATGCACAATGCATTTACTGGGTTTTGCATGACAATGGGTAGCCATTTTTTTGTTTTTATTTTTATTATTATTTTAACGAAATGCTCCTGTCAGCTTAACATCCATCTATAGGTAAACTACTAGAAGTTCACACGTACTAACTGAAAAATTAAATAATATTGTACTATTATAGTATGACCCACCAATGTGGAGATATATAAGTCACCTGATATCCTTCGTTTTGGTGTCCTTATTTGAAACCCCTTTTCAACACCTTCAATGCAACTATTTTGTCCAAAGGAGATGCTTAGTCACAGATAGGCACAGAAAAAAGACTGTCACAAAAAAGCTTTCGGAGAGTGTGGTTTCAGTTGCCTGAGACTGCAGTCGTGTGTGTGAGTTGTGCTTGCATGAGTGTCTGTCTCTGTCTGTGTTCCCTATTTTTGATGAAGGCCTTACTGGCCTGAGGGTTTTTTTTTGTGAGAGTCTTTTTTATTGTGCCTATGTGCGGCTCAGCATCTCCACCATATGATGAGTAGTAACTTTCCTTTTCATAACATTGTTACATTCCATCCTGGATTTTCCATAGTGTGATTGTTCTGCCCAAAGGATCTTTTTTCTTTTTCTGAACAGACTTTTAGGTTCACTTATGCCAATGTTGATCACCTCAAACTAAAGTCACCTCCTTGTTATTGCTACGCCTGATTGTAGCTTTCTTTGACTTCTGGAATTTGACATGCCATTGGCCTGGCTGTTTGAGGATTCCATTGGAGCAGGATTTCTTGACTGCACAGCTTTGCCCAAGTAGATTACCATACCGTACCTTTATATCAGATTTCTGTACTCTTCTGGGCACTCAATCAGATCCCTGTGCTTGAACTGTCTTTCCAGTTTACCAAAAAAGCTGTCTGGTGGAATAAATGAGTGTCCTACAATGGGAAACCACATTTCAACAGTTTTGACATTTTGAGTAGCTTCGGAAAATAGCCAGTGAGACAATATTCCCAACATGCCTTTATTCTTACTCTGACCACCAAAACATTCACAAAATAAACATACTATTAAAAAATCCTCTAAAGCAAATCTGCATAACTGTGACTGCACCCTTTGGTACAATAAATTTTTCTTTTTGTAATACTACTGAAGGTTCTTCTGCTTCTGCAAGTGGCTTTTCATTCTACTACAAACCGTATCTCTAGCAAATAAAATCAGATAAACAACTCTATCAACACAAAAGCAGAATGGCTGCATTGTCAAGCATGTGTATTGGTGGACTCTGCAGAAAAGAAATTACAACCTGACAAGCTATTTCCTTGACAGAGTAAAGAAAAATTCCATCTTCTCTCACTGCCTACTGCCCTTGCTGACTGCAGCATAAAGATAAATTTTTATTTCCAGATAGAAGAGATCAATAGAGTGGTAGAAAAATTAGCTGATTTTGCATCTGTTAAACTCAATGACAAGGCTGTGGCAATATAGGTACAGTAAATACAATGGCTTTTGCACTTCTGCGGGAATATAGCAGGCTTTGCAAGTGCATGACTGAGCCACATAGCACACTTTGCAACTCAGTGCATTTTTCTTTACTTGTTTTAGAAGGCTTGTAGTGTGCTTTGAAACCCAGATTACAGCAAAATCTGTAGGTCAAAGGTAAAGAAGGCTGCAGGATGAAAAACCTGAAATTGAATTTTCTATCATATAGTGGGTTTTGCAAATAGGCTACACCTGTCAGGTATTAACCTGATAAGAACATTTTTTGTATAGAATTAATGTTTAAGTGATGTGAAGGGAAAAGTAGGCAAAGGGGAAACAGAAAATGTAGCTCACGCAATCTAGTGCTAGACTTGGAAGGCCAACCTACGCAGTATTATATATTGCAGCTCTCATCACTGCTACGAAATGTCACTTCAGTGCCACTTAAAAATGGAACAGATAACATTCGTCCCACCTGAGAAAGTTTCTGGAGTGTGCTGCCTTAAATTGTTTAAGTTAATTGGAAGTGATTATAAAATTACAATAACTATTAAGATTTAAACTATTCTATTTTAT
This sequence comes from Schistocerca cancellata, assembly GCF_023864275.1. Classification (NCBI taxonomy): domain Eukaryota; kingdom Metazoa; phylum Arthropoda; class Insecta; order Orthoptera; family Acrididae; genus Schistocerca; species Schistocerca cancellata. The sequence goes on along the minus strand of NC_064628.1, from coordinate 89,010,501 downwards.
CAATTGCACTTTCTTATCAGAAACCCACGTCACTGTGGGTCAGCCATTCCAATGCTTCAGTGGTGAGGTCATGGACATCTTGTAACACACCTCTGAAGGGTATATCGGAGCAAACTAGGGCCAGGTGGGTGATTGTTTGCTCTTTGGCTTCACTCTGGGGGCATTATAAAGCTCTCCACTGAGTGAGACTCTCATTGCAGGTACCATGGTTTGTGAGAAACCTGTTGATGTTGCACCACTGTCTTCTGGGAAGAGAAAAGCCTGGTATCTTGAAAGTTGGATTTGTCATGAGGTTCATGACATTCTGATCTTGCCAAAGGAATGTACAGTGATTGCTGATATTGAAACTGTTGAGTTGGTTGGCAATTGCTACAGGTTGATGTCTTGACTTCACTCTCTGTTGCTACCATTTAACACTTCGGAGGCCACGCCCAAGCACAGCTTAACTATAGGTTGGGCCGTGATTTTCTCAGCACATGAACCACCTGTCACTCAATAACTGGATTCATTTCATATGAGAACAAAATACGGGTATCTTGCTATCGAATGGTTGAGCCAATATGATCACACTGGCAATTTCGTATGTGTACTCCTTAGTTTCGCAGTTTTCTGTGATTCTGCAACAAATACATCACGTTTGTTGTGAGCAAGAAATTGCTCAGCAACTCATATCACACTTTTTTCTTGGTAGGATAATTATACTTTCTGTAATCATTATTTTAAAATTTGTTATCTATCAAAGAACTAAAGAAAATATGAAAAATAAATCTTGAACTTTGGTCCTGTTTTAGTATGTATTGCCCTGGAAGATATATCAATCAAATATGTGCCACTAATACTTTAAATAATGGCATAAATGTCATTTTCCTAGGTGTGATATTCTTCTAAGTGGACAGTTTCCAAAGTGTTAAGGAACTGTGCATTGACATGAGTCGGAAGGGGTGGGATGGCATAACACTTTCCCAATTTTGATTTGAGGGTTGCCAGTCATCTAGTTTTTGGGAAGGTGTTATATTACTCAGTAATAGTAACAACTGCAGTGGAGTTGTTCCAATAATTCCAGTTAAGGTTTGCATTGCTGGTTTAGGTGTGTGTGTGTTTTGTTTTTGGTAGTCACACACACACACACACACACACACACACACACACACACACACACACACACACACCACACCACACTTTTTACAGTACGTATTTATAGCCTAAGGATTTTGTGCGATACTACAGTTGCTTCGCAATTGCTAAGTATGTACTGGAACTGGACATACATCCTAAACTCCTCCACCTCCCACTCTGACCATCTCTTCCTCCTTTCCCCCTCCCTCTCTGTGCATCACCACATTTACCCTCTCTCGGCCCTTGAGCTTTGTTTATTGTTACTGCAAACAGAACTGAAGTCACTTAAAATGAAGGGTAAGCTGGTTGGGATCATTAGTATATAGGGTATGACTGAGACCTCTTATGCTGATGCATCTGTGAGGATAGTAGCTTCAATAAAAGTATTTCGCATAGTTTTATTCCATGAATGTGAAGGATTACAAAGTTTTGGATGATTCAGATTCTGTAGTAGTATTCTAATCGTAACCAAACATAATTAAATAAGCCATATATACACCATTCCTGTTTTCTGTAAAACTGGCAGCAAGGAAGAAAACAAAGCAGCAATTTTTGCCAAATAGGGTCATGCGTAACAACTTCAATTCCTCTTCTTTCCTTGTTGTTTTTCTATTTTTCCAGCACACTTTTCCCTGTGCTGTCTTTTCCTTTCTTCTGTTCATGTTGTTCCCAATTTCTTATTTCTTTTACACTGAAAGCCTTCTAAATTTAATATTTTATTCTTCAAAAGATTTATGTCTGTTATTTCTGATTCATCAATGTTGTTTCTTGCGAGATCTTTGTTTATTTCTGCAATCCAAGCTACTGTTGACTTCTTCTTCGAGAAGTACAGAAATATTTGTTTTATGAGCCCGTTCTCAGTCATTTGGCAGAGGGGTCCAAAAAAATATTAAGCTTTTTAAAGTGATTACTTCATATATTTTCTCTATATTTTTGGAGATCCACTCATTACTTCTCATTTTCCAACTATCTGTAGTTTGCATTCAACCATCTTTAGCTTGCATTCAACCATCTGTAGTTTGCACTGCACCCATTATTTTTCTAACTATCCATCCTTTAAGTATCTCTATTCTGTCCAGCGTATACTTCATTGTTAGGCATTCACATGCATGTAAAAGTTCTGGTCATACCGCTGTGGTATAGTGTTTCAGTTTGGTTTTTCTAGATATACATTTCTTGTTGTAAATACTCTTTTTTCAAACTATATGCTCTCTCCATTTTGATAACTCTTACATCCACTGCAAATTTTTCTAGTCCACTCTGTTGTATACTTTCTACAAGATATATGAATTTACTTACTCACTCTATTTTTAAATATTTGTGTTTCTATGAATTTTGGTGCAATTTTTATATTTGCCATGAATTTTGTTTTTTCAGCTGAAATTTTGAGACCAGTTCTATATGCCATTTCTTTGAGAAGATTTATTTGGATAACTGCTGTCAGATTTTCCAAAAGTACTGATTGCAAAATAGTCTGCAAAAGACAGGCAGTTTACCTTAATTCCATTTGCTTTCCTCCCTAGAATTATTGGTTCAAGTTTGTGATTCTTTAGCTCCCAATTACACCATCCCTTGTCTAACACCAGTTTTTATTTAAAATGGCTGAGATTGTTCTCCAATAAATTTAACTTTATATATTGTCTTTGTTAGAGTTTCATGAATTACATTTGCTAATTTTGCTTTAACACCAAATTCTCTAATGATTTTATCTATTGTCTCTCTGTCTACTGAATCAAATGCTTTTTGAAATCAATAAATGATACTATTTTAGGTTTGTGGTTGAAATACTGTAGTGAATTATTGATTTTAGGTTAAAAAATTGTTCTGTGCAGGATCTTCTCTTTAGAAAACCTCTGTGATATTCTCCAAACTGGTTGTCTAAAGTTTCTACCTTTCTGACCAGGAGAATTTCTGGCAATGTTTTGCATGCCACTTGGAGAAGTGACACTCCTCCGTAATTGTTAACACTTTGTTTGTCTCCCTTTTTGTATAGTGGGTGGATAATGCCAGTTTCCACTCTGCTGGAATCTTTTCAGTTTTCAAAACGTTCTCAAAAAGTAGTTGTAGATCATTGGTTCTGACTATTTTAATAATTTGCAGTAATGGAGTCTCCAACATTTGATTTGTTGTTTTTGAGTGATTTTATGAATGTCTTGCTTTGTTGATGGTAAATCTTCCTCCAAATTTTGTGGTACTGCTTGAAATTCCAATTTAAATGTTGCAACTGGACAGTTAAGTGCCTGTCAATAAATTTTGCTAGTATTTCTCAATTGTCTTTGTTATTTAATTTTATTTTGGCGTTTTCATCTTTGAAACAAGTACTTGCTCCTTGATACACTTTAAATACATGTTCAAAAGTCTGGTAAAAATTTCTAGTGTTATGTTTGGTAAAATTTTCTTGTACTTCCATAAGCTAAGTTTTTCAAATGTTCCTTTGATTTTCCAGATTATTTTTGATATTTCTTACATAGTATGTGCGAACAATTTCTGTTTGAAATTATATATAAGGAGAAACAATAAATATATCTGAGAAACAATTTGTCTAATGATTTACATGTCTTGCCGTTGTAGCTGAAAGTGACTGTGAGGAAAACAAAAAACTGAACATTTTCACAATGCAGTGTTTTCTTTCTTACAGTCGGTATTAACAGAAAACCCATATTGTTGTTTAAAAAAGTTACAGCCTTTGTCCATCTGAATGTTTATTACTGTACCATGTAAAAATCTGGAGCAAATAGGTCAAAAACTTTTCGAGACTTGTGGTAACAACATTTCTGTTTTATATTACATATATATTTATTTATTACATTTATTTAAAAAAATATACAGCCTTTGTGTGTCTGAATGTTCATTACAGTATTGTGTAAAAATCAGTAGAAAAATGGTAAATCACTTTCTGAGATTTTTGGTAATAATTTTAAACAATGACCTGTCTTTATACAGTTGTATAGATACTGATATACAGATGCTTTGCTTTGTTTTTTGTGTGAATAGTAATACTTCCTAAGGCTTTTGGGATGATTTACCACTATCCTAGAATATTTACAAATTATGTAACTAACTATTCTGCAATTCCAGAAGAATATTTTTGGTTTTCTATTTTCAAATATATTTTTTACTAAAAAATTAAAATTTCTGCTATGGGGAGATGTAAAATATGTAATATCCACAATTGTAATATAGCACTGGACAGCATGTTCACTTGTATCAACAATGTCAGAAGTAACCATTGCGTATCAACAAAGCAAGAGTTTGCAGGTTGCAAGTTGCAAGATGCCAGCATCACTTTTCTTCGGTCTCTCTTATGTGAATTTTTGCTGATTGTCTTGGGCTGGCACGCTCGAGTTCTAGTGTTAGAATCACTCTCCCTCTAGTGTTCTCCTTCTAAATATTCATAGAAAAGTTGCTTTGCTTTAAGCATTTCTTTAGTGGTACACAATGTGGAACTGCATGATGAACAAGTGCTAATAAATATAACAAATCTTGCTGTTTTTGCAGTGTTGGGTTGTTAGTCAACCAAGGAGTCCTCATAATTCAAGTGATAGATACTACAAATAAACTTGTTGTGGTGTACTACAGATCATCTTGCTGTGGTACCCCTCTCAATGTATTTTGTAGGATAAGGATGTGTTGTATTGTCAACAACTTTTCTGGCGTTATCTATTTCAAATCAAAATACAGCAATCTTCTCCTCCTGTGACATTATCATGGTATCTATTACACTGGCAAATGGCCTTTATGCAGTGATAACACTGGTTCTCATCAGATCATTGAAGTTAACTGTTATCAGGTTTGGCTTGCACTTGGACGGTGACCGTTCGGGTCTACTGAGTGCTGTTGGAAACTGGTGTTTACTCAGCTCTTGTGAAGCCAACTGAGGAGCTATGTGACTGAGTAGTAGTGGCTCCATTCATAAAACCTGGCAGCAGCTGGGAGAACAGTGTGCTGACCATACGCACCTCCCTATCCTCACCCAATGACACCTATTGGCTGAGGATGACAAGGCGGTCGGTCTGTACTGTGGGTCTTCCACGGCCTGTTTGGACGGAGCATATCACATCGTCTATAAAACCACATATGAGCTTCATTTTTCTTTCTCCCATTATCCAACCCTACACACACACACACACACAAACACCTCAAATAAAAAAAAAAAAAAAAAAAAAAAAAAAAAAAAAAAAAAAAAAAAAAAAACCTATAATAACTATCACATCAAAAGTAGAGCCCAGTATCTTACAATAAGTCGAGCACTTCCCATTCATGGTACACTATAATAATGTCCAATAATAAATTAATGAATTACTGCCCAAATACAAGAACTTGCTTTCAAAATTATGCCTAAACTCCTGAGCAAATTTGTTGAATCAGAAGAGTGATACCTCTTGGCAGATTAAAACTGTGTGCCGGACCAAGACTCGAACTCGGGACCTTTGCCTTTCATGGGCAAGTGCTCTACCAGGTAGAGCAGTTGCCCGCGAAAGGCAAAGTTTCCGAGTTCGAGTCTCGGTCCGGCACACAATTTTAATCTGCCACGAAGTTTCATACCAGCGCACACTCCGCTGCAGAGAGAAAATTTCATTCCAGAAAAATGACATTCACATTATCTCATGTAAATATGTACAAGATAATATAGGAATATACAGCATGACTGCCTTGATCCTAAGCTTTCCATATGTCATGTGAGAAGAGTGCGAGTTAGGTTTCACATGATCGATGCTTCCAGAATTCATGCTGGTTGGCACGGGGAAAGCCATTCTGTTTGAGATATCTCATTATGTTTGAGCTCAGAATACAAGGTGTGATTCAGAAATTTCAAGACCAATTCATTGCTGAGTAGGGGAGCGCGCACGGACCGGTTCCGCCGGGTCGGGGATGTAGTGGGGGGTCTCAGGGTATGAACTGACACTGTGGCAGTTGCTTCCAGAACCCTGGGGAGTGCGCATCCCTTGCAGCATGAGTGCACGTCATTGACCTCAGTCGAAAAGTGGTAGAGGCGAAAATGGAGCAGCACTTTAAGCAGTGTTATGTGATTTAAGTTTTGCATGCGACTGAACAAAACCACCACGGAGACTCTCGGTATGAATCAAGAGGCCTTTAAGGAAGAAACCATGTCCTGTGCAATGGTTTTCATGTGGCACAAACGTTTCAAAGATGGACATGGAAATGTTGAAGGTGACGACCACTCTGGGAGACCATCATCAAGCCACATGAATCAAAATGTGGTGAGAGTGCGGGAACTTTTAAACAATGACTATCGTCTTAATAATAGATTAACTGCAGATGAACTGGGACTCAGTCAGAGTATGGTGTGGAAGACTGTGACGGAGAATTTGATGATGCGAAAAGTGTGTGCCAAACTGGTGCCAAAATTTTTGTAGGTGGATCAGAAGAAACGGCGCATGACTGTTTGCCAGGAAATGCTCCAACGGTTGAATGTTGATCGGAACCTTCTGGAGAAAGTGGATACTGGTGAAGAGACCTGGGTCTACAAGTATGACCGTGAGTCGAAGTGTCAAAGCTCAGAATGGCACACTGCTTCATCGCCGAAGCTCAAGAAGGCTCGCATGAGCAAGTCGTGTGTGAAGTGCATGCTGATTGTTTTTATTTTATGGTAAAGGAGTGATTCACAAGAAGTTTGTTGCTTGTGGACAGACTGTCAGAGGTGACTTTTATGCTGGAGTGCTCTGCCGCTTGAGGGATCGAGTTCGCCGCGTCCGCCCGGCGATCGAGGGCGATTGGATTCTTCACCACGACAACGCGCCCGCTCACACGTCACGCACCACCGCCAAAGTTTTGGTCAAGTTCAACGTGACAACACTGCCGCAGCCACCCTACAGCCCCGACTTGGCTATAAGTGACTTTTTCCTCTTCTCCCGAATTAAGACAGGCCTAAAAGGGAAGCAATTTGACTCTATCGATATCATCCAGCAGGCTTCGACAGCATGACGCCCGAGGCCTTCCAGAAGGGCTATGAACACTGGAAGACACACTAGCAGCACTGTGTTGATGCTGAAGGATCATATTTTGAAGAATTTTAGTCCGTTGTACTTAAAAGTCCAATAAATTTCTAGTTCTGGGTTAAGTCTTGAAACTTTTGAATCACACCCGGTATGTCCTAAGATTCTACAACAAATAGATGTCAAGGATATTAGATAGTACTTTTATGAATCACTTCCACTACTGTTCTTGTAGATGGGTGTGACCTGTGCTTTCTTCCAAGAACTGGGCATGGTTTTTTGTTTGAGGGATCTATGATAGATTATAGTTAGAAGTGGGGCTAACTCAGCCTCAAATTTAGTACAGAATCTGATAGGGATTCCATCAGGTCTTGAAGCTTTGTTCAATTTCAATGATTTCACCTGTTTCTCATTACCACTGACACTAATACTCATTTCTCTCATTGGGGCAATTCTCCTACGTTTTCTTTTGTAAAGGAACATTTCAAAATGGAATTAAGTATTTCAGCTTTTGCTTTGCTGCCCTCAATTCAGTTCCTGTCTCATTCGCTAGAGACTGGACACTAACTTTGATGTCACTACCAGCCTTAACATAAGACCAGAATTTCTTTGGGTTTTGTGAATGATCATTTGACAACATTCTGCTATGAATGTCACTGCCCTCTTGACTGCCAAATGTATTTCACTCAGCATCTCTCTGTCAATAGTCCTACACTTGGTTTTACACCTATTACGCAATAATCTCTATTTCTTTTCTGTGACTGTGTACCATGGAGGGTCCCTCCCATTATGAGCTGTTCTATCAGGTAAGATATCAATCCACGGTCAACTATTCTTTTAAATTTGAGCCATAGTTCCTCTACATGCTCCTGCCCTGTGCTGAAGGTTTCAAGTTTCTCACTGAGATATGGCTCTACTGATTTTTTTATCTAGTTTACTGAACATATATTTTTTTCTCATTTTAGTTGTCCTTTGTATTTTGGTAATCACTGTTGCCACAACTGCATTATGGTCACTGTCACTAGTTTCAATGTTGAGATCCTCAAAGAGGTCAGGTCTCTTTGTTGCCATTAGGTTCAATATATTTCTACCATGAGTGGGGTTTGGAACTATCTGATCTACGTAGATAGTTTTCAGAGAAGGCATTTCGTAATGTTTCACAGAATGTCTTATCACACTCAACACTAACAAAAATGTAATTTTCACAATTGATTGTTGGATGATTAAACTCTCCACTGATGGTTACAGTATGATTGGGGATCTTACGTACAAGTGAACTGAAAGGTTATTTAAGGTTTTCAGTTACATCGGAGACGAGTCTGGTGCATGACAGAAGGACCCAGTTATCATTTTATGTCCACCCCTGGTACTGTGTCTTGCCCAAACAGTCTCACATGCAACTTCATTCAAACTCTGGTTCTTCATTGCAAATGTTTCGGCAATTAACTACTAGTGGGAGGCACTTCTTTCGTTCATACACTGATACTTCTGGGTTTCCTAAAGCTATTGTTACATGGATTGGATGGAGAGTCGCCTAATATAAAAAGCCCTTGTGTGCACCCCACAATCACAGTCAGCTACCTGATTAGCAGCATCTTACATATTGTGCACACCTATGGTTCTCAACCCTAGAGCATAAGTTCAGGAACTTGCAGGCTAGCTTGTCACAGAACCTTCTAAGTCTCTGATTCAATCCTTCCACTGAACTCAGAACCAAAGGGCCATGATTCGTTCTGGGGAAATATTGCAAATTGTGGGCTTGGTTGAAACTCCACATGCAAGGCTGGTCTTCTCTGCCAATTGCTGGAATGACCCTACTATGACATTGGAGTGCAAACAACAGACATCATTTGTTCCAGCATGTGCCACAATCTGCAGCTGGTTGCAACTCATTTCCTTAATGGTTGCTGGAGTAGCTTCTTCAATATGTTGAATAAGGCCCCCAGGCATACACACTGAGTACACCTGGTGTCCTTTCCTGTTACTTGCTGCCATTCCCCTAAGGGCATCATCCACTGTACATTTAACCTGTCGACGATTAATAGACCCCTACCTGTTTGAGTTTACCTTCTCTTGACACCGGACAAAACGGTTTCCCCCAAAATAGGGGAAGTGAGTCCCACTGGCTTAGTTTCAGGTTCAGTGAAAGACAGCACCTCGAACTTCTGGTTTAGGAAGATCAGTATAATACCCCAAGTCCTCCCCAGTCCCTGACCACCCTGTAAAGGATACCTAACTCTTCCACTGAAATGCCACTCACAGTCAAGTGTATGTGTAGCAACAGATCTCATACTTTCTGCAGAGGAGTCAGGTATACAGGAGCAGATAGTACTCGAGGTACCTTTGGTACCAGTACCACAGGTACATGACTCTCAGTAGCTCTTCCAACACGACGACTTGCAGCAGCTGACAATCGTTTGACAGCAGTCAGGGAGATTTCCAGTTGCTTACAAATGTCGACCAATTCATTCCGTGTTTTCGAGAACAGAATTCACATTGGGGCTGCATTTTAGCTTGTGTGATGTAATTCCATCAATGATTTACAATAAATAACCTCTCTCTCTCTCTCTCTCTCTCTCTGTGTGTGTGTGTGTGTGTGTGTGTGTGACAGAAAGAGAGGGAGAGAGAGGGAGAGGGAGGGAGAGAGAGGGAGAGAGAGGGGGGGGGGGGAGAGAGAGAGAGAGAGAGAGAGAGAGAGAGAGAGAGAGAGAGAGAGAGAGAGAGAGAGAGTGTGAGAGTGTGTGTAGGGGGGGGGGTGTCAAAAAATACAATTAATGCAGTGAAACAGTTAGCCAGTAAACAACAATAATTAGGCACAAGCTAGAAAATTACTAAGTCAGTAAGACAAAACAGCAAAAGATAAGAATTATACAAATGAATTTACAAGGAGACCATATACTTAATTTGAAATACTGACTTTCTTGAAAGATTCTACTTCAGAAGAGTCTCCTGTAGTAGCTTTCTTCTTCTTACTTTCAATTCTCTTAGTAGTTCGAATCATTTCATCATGCCTTATATCTAATTCGCAAGTGTCCTCCACCATTTGTCGCATTTTATTCAGTAGTTCATCTCTCTCTTCCCCTGTAAGTAGATTTGAGTTTATGTTTAAACAGGTTACTTGAGAAGTTTTACATATTAGAGAAATTTAAGTACTTAATAATGTAACTGGATAGTTAAAAAAAATCTTTTAGCCAAGCAGTGGCAGGAACAAACACATAGAAAAGTTAAGGAAATGTGCAAGCTTTTGTAGTTCGTGACTTGTTCTTTTACCAGGAAGGTCTAAGTGAAGGAAAAGGGATGAAAGAAGTGACCTGGTGAGGTTTAGGAAATGAGATTGATGGAAAAGTTGCCTACAGCCCCGAGTCAGGGAAGACTTAATGGACAGATTGAGAAGGACAGACTGATTGTTGAGACTGCAGAAAAGCTAAGTACACTATACGTGGTAGAGGAAGGGGGGGGGGGGGGGGGGGGGAGGGATAGAAAGGTGAAAAAATAAGGATGTAGAAAACTAAGAGAGATTGAAGAAAGGAACAGCTACAGAGAAGGAATGCTGAGTGCGAAGAAATTAACATAAACTTAGGCCTGGTGGGTGGTGAGAACGGAGGACATGTAACACCAGTTCACACTTGTGGAGTTCTGAGAAACTGGAGTCCGGTAGGAGAAACCAGAATTCATGTGTGGTGAAACAGGTACTAAGATCAAGACTAATGTTACAGAGCATGCACATGTTACCACCAAGTTAGTTAGGATGAATAGACAGAGTGTACACTGGCAACACAATATCCCGTTGTACCACATGCTCTACCACAAGACAGTCGTGACCTCGATGCCCGTTTCACCACACGTGCTATCTGGATTCTTCCCCCTGACACAAGTTTCTCAGAACTCTGCAGGTGAGAACTAGCATTACAACATGTCCTTGGTTCTTGCCACCTACATGGTCTTAATTTATATTATTTTCTTCAGACTCAGGCAATTTTCTATATCTTTTATTTTCTTGCCCCTCTCTCTTTTCTCATCCCCTATCCCTACCATTAATAATGTACTTAGCTTTCCACTCTTATTAACTGTTGCACGATGCTTGGTCAGTAATCTCTGTCTTACTTATTACCCTATCTTCCACCTTTAAGATATAGGGTTTTCAAATTTCTTCCAGTCCAGTCTCCAACAATCTGTTTTCCTTCTCATCCTGTCCAGTAAGTCTTCCCTATCACTGGGTTGTGGGTAACTTTTCCATAAATTTCCCCATTTCCTAAACCTCACCAATCCTTTTCCTTCACCCCTCTTTCTAGTACCTTCCGCCGCGGAAGTCGAACATGCGCCAGAACAAATGTCAGCCCATAGAGGGCTCCGCCTCTGCTATTCCACGCAGCAGCTCTCACGCAGCGATTGCGCCACGTGCAGACAGCGGCCAATAGCCGCTCCCTCCGGTTTCGTATATAGGGACCTGCTCTGCCCTAGTCCAGTTGGTCTGGTACTCACTCTGGATTTCGTTTCTATCTCGGCGGTACTGCGTCCTGGTTGTTGCTCGTTGTTGACATTTGCCTGGCTCTGGTTCCGAGTGGATTTACTGTTGGTGTTTGGTGTTGTGGTTTCCACAAGCCTCCGTTGTTTATCTCTTCCTTGTTGTGTCGGTCATAGTCGGTTGTGGTCGGTTGTTGTCAGTTGTCGTTGGTCTGTCGCCCGACTCGTACTGTGTTTACGCGGTGGTGCGTGCTCCACCGCCGGCGGCTTCCCCGCCTGGCGGCTCCGATCCGCAGCCCAAGGCGTTCCCGCAGCTGGTTTGGTTACTACACTCTTCTTCCCTTCCACTTTTCTGGTAGAAGAAGGAGCCACCGACTCCGAAAGCTTGCATAGTTCCTTAACTTTTTTCATCCTATCATTCCTTGGTGAGTAGATTTTTTATCTATTCAATTATATTATAGTTAGAAAAACTGATTACTTATATATATAGCCACCAGCTTAGAAACTATGCTATGAACAGAGTGACAGAGATTGTAATTCAGCTGCTGGAGTATTTGAAAATTTGCTTTTAGGTATGATACTGTTAGAAGTTTCTACCTGCTCACTGCCACTAGTGTAGTTTTCATGTAACCCAATCCCTATAACTCACATTAGACCCATCCATCACTCATCCATAAACACTGTTCTGCAGGTATCATTATGAAGGAGAATTCTCAGGGATGTGAAAGACTACACATATACTCAGTCCTAAAAAAAAAAAAAAAAAAAAAAAAGAACTTAAGCCCCATAGTTGCTGCTCACTGTTATTTAAACAGATTTATTAGGTTTGATAGGTGCAGATTTCTATTTTGGTCAATACCAATGTTAAAATTTTAACATTTCTATTTTGTTACAGTGAAGCTGTATGATCAGATATACAAAGGTGTAAGCGCAGCTTTGTGCTCCTGTCATCCATTCTCAGTATTCTAAGCATAAATGAACAAATGTTTCATTCGTTGATGACAAGTATAAAGAAAAAGTTGGAGGATAAAGGCTGGGACAGATGGCACCAAAGTATAAAATATTTTCCATTCTTGCTACATCACATTAGAGATTTTGACAGTCACCCCCACTGTCTTTATCAAGAACAGTTGGCCGCTGTCATGCTGCCCAAGATCATCTTGATACCTGTTGGACATGTGAATTTTCCTGTTGTTTCTTAAAGCTGAGAGCTCAATTTGTGAGGCTGTGGTTAGCAACCATAGATTTTTCTAAATTATGATTTTAAATGCACAGTTGGTGTTCTGCACAATGTTAGGGAACTGTATAGACAATGTGAACAATGTAGTCACTTCAGGACTGAGAAGGAATTATGTAAATTATGTGGACCCTGAAGTAAAGATTGCCTTTAACAAGGTGCAGGTCCTCTTTAACCTTCTTTGGTGGTAGTAAAATAGGAATAATGTCTTGTCTGCCCAGCAACGTATCTATTTTGCTAGAGGCAATCCACAGAGAGGAAGAAGTACAACTGGTGGATATGTTTGTAATTTCTGAAGATCTTCATGTGTGTTTCTTGAAAAGGATTAACTTAGTATCTTGATCTCTTCAGTGGTATTTTATGATAGCATACTTTAATTATTTTATCTCATAATCCACATTGTCTTTCTCAGAATTAGTTATAGATCGCCCTTTTCTGAGATGTATGGTGGAAGCTCTGGGCACTGAGATATAAGTCAGTGTTCACTGACTTGTGGTATACCAAGCGGCCGAGTTGCCTGGATCTGGTTTATATTCTACCAAAATCTCTAATTGCAGCAGCTTGCCTTCTGTCTCCATTACAATGTGAAGTGGATGTTAGGGTGCATGCTACTCATATGAGTGAGAAACTGAAGAGCTTTAACAGCATGTGGCGATCAACAGAATTATACAATGTAGACGAGCAAAGGGGACCAGAATTAGTCCACATTCCTCAAAATGTTCCATAACGAGAATAGACACTTTTGAAAACACTGTAGGGCCCGTGGGCATTTCATAATTCATTTCATAAAATTTAGCATTACACAGATAGCAAACCAGGTTGGATCCTAGGAAGATAAGAGATAAAACTTGCTTCCCATTTACCCAAGAAGAAAGACATTCTGCATCTGATTATCTTTTATTGGTTACGCACAGTCTTGAAAGCAGTGTTCCTTAAAAGAGTAGAAACAATAATAAGGAGTAAGGCTGGAGCACTTAACACCACCACTGATATTTAACTTGCATACTGAAGAGGCAACAACTGAAGAACTAATTCAATTAAACAATTGTTTGTCACAGGCAGCAAAACTGCACGACATAACGACTGATAATATGACATGTTCAAAAGTGAAAAGGAATCAAGTTGATTGGTTGAATTAAATCGAATGCGTGCTAGCAGAAGTTTATAATAAGCACACAAAGAAAAAGCAAACTACTCTCATGGTGCACTCAGCAGATGGACATGCCGAATGGATAAATGTTAAATTTATGCACAAGAGGATACACGAAAGATGTAATAGCTAGGTTTTCCTCAAACGAAAACAGTTGCTAAAATCCAATAATGCTGCTTGTCCACCAATAAAATGGGGGCACAAAAGAAAATGATGCAGCACTGTGGATTATTAATCTTCTTGAAGACACCAGGTGCTTTAAAGAAATACATAATGACTACACCTATTATCAAAATGACAGATCCTAATTTTACTGAGAGAGTCAGAAGGGAGGTGGAAGATGTACATATTTCAATAAGTTTATGTGAGACGCTTCTATGATTTCAGAAGTTGTTAACTTTTAACTGGAAACATGTACCATATCATGATGAGTGAATGTAAAAAAAAAATTACTTTACACATAAATATTTGAGAATGTGTGAAAGAGGAAAATTACAGGGCAGAACTTGTTGGCAAGTTAGTAAACAGGTTGTATGCCATTGCCGCTAAAAAAATGAATATGTGACATGAGGGTTTAACCTTCTTAAGCTGTTACTAATCTGAGAGAAGAGATTTGTTAACACTTTTATGGACTCAATGACTTGGAATGTGTGTTTTACAGCAACTAATGAGTTAACTTGAAAAATAGTACCCAACAGAGCTTGCAAAAGGGATACAGAATATGGATGGGAACTACTGATGGTATATATATATATATATATATATATATATATATATATTAAAAAAAAAAAAAAAAAAAAAAAAAAAAAAAAAAAAAAAAAAACATGGCATGGAATGTTGTGTGCATGATGATACAGAAATCATAACACTTAAATATTATGCAGTCACAGAATGTGTTGTGTGATTTCATCAATGAATTTCACTGCTAATTACACCTAATACAAAAACTGACGCGTATAAAGATGTAGAACTATACCATATTGGTCTGATGATTGCTGACTTTAATGTTTGTTGTTGGTCTTCCACTTAAACAAACAGAACCTACATAGTTTTGTGTGTGTGTGTGTGTGTGTGTGTGTGTGTGTGTGTGTGTGTGCGTGTGTGGGAAGGGGGGGGGGAGCGCTAGTTCTTTAACTCGGATTTGGACTGTTATAATTTTCAAGAACGCAGGCGGAATTGAGAAAATGTTCCACAACTAAGTTTCGACTGGTGTTTTAACCTATGTGAAGATCTGAGTTCCTGAGACGAATCTACTAGCATGATTATGTCGACTATAAGTGTGTATTGGAGCAATACACTGTGCCGGTGTCATACATTTAGGGCAGACCGTAAACACAACGTATAATTAGCAACTGACAGCCCACATGCTTGTTTCACACCAGATTCTCAACCCCCAAGGGCTTATGACACTTGAAACAAGGGGTTTCCGAAAAATGAGTAACATTACCTTGAAAGTAAACAGGGACGGGTTCGCTTAAAGTAATCAAATATTCCATAAACCGATTCTTGTGTGTCTGCCATTCTTCTTCGAATTCCCTCAAGTATGCCGCCATTATTAGCTTATGCCTTATAGCTTCCTTACACTTTGTTTACATACTGAGCGCTTGCATTCAAAACACGAAACTCGCCATAGATATTGCACCAAATCGTAACATCATCTTCCGTATTTGTAGATTCGTAATGGTAGCCCTGGAAAGCTTTGTAGTACTCAACAGTTAACAACACTGTAGCGACGTGATAGCAAACAAGAGAAGATGAGACAGAATATGGCAGGAGTGAACGAATGGTTCGGTATTGGGAGTATAGTGGTCTGTAAAACATGTTACAACAAAGAAATTGAAGGAGAAGTGCTGGCATTTGATCCAACAACAAAAATGTTAATTCTGAGTATCCTTTTAGTGTTTTAAGAGCGCGTTAATTGAGAATGATAGTTTTTTCTCATACTGTTACTGTTCTCTGCAGTTGATCGCGCGTGTTTATTGAAAGTTTGTAGGCTAGTTTGTATTGTACACAAAACGGAAATGTTTGTTACTGTGCGCCAGATAGTTGTGCTGTGAATAGTGACGAAATCTGTGGGTTCCCTCTTTTGTTGCTTGCTGCTGCTGTGTTTATTACGGTGCGATTTAATCAGAGTAATAGCAGAAGATAATATTCTCGAATAACAAAAGAAATAAAATCAGCCCTGCAGCAAAATCACTGGTAAATACAGACATAGTAACAGGATTTGATAAAAGAATATGTTTTTGTTTGTCTGCTGATGCTTTACGAACCAGTTTATATGTTGATTTGCATTTTTTCCTTGTGTCTTTAAAGGAGAAGTCATATGAAATATTAATTTTTATCTTTAGTCATACAGTAACTCATCAGGGACACGACGCGCGTCGTTCCTGTAGTCGCTTCAGAATAAGACAAGACAAGATTTAGTTTGTATTTTGCTAGAGTGCTGTATAAACACGGATGCCTTTTATGTATGGATGAGTTGAAATGGGAATTACTTTTCTGTAAACTCTGGTAAACTGTTGTAAGCTGATGGTAGTGGTACCTGTAGGTGTTCAGATGTTGCAGAGTAATGTTTCAATAGAAATAGTAGTGTTTTTATCTTAGTACATACATCTTTCGGACTACTTTAAAGCAATTGATTTAATGACAGTTCATAATTAAGTCCTAGGTAATAGAATTAGGCAGATTATATTACGCCCTCTGTCGTTTTAACATCTCACAGAATAATATTATAATAGTTAGAAATGGGTGTATATTCTCATTTTCTGAATATAGTATTATTTCATTTACATTCTTACTTTGGTTGCTGAAATGTATACTGTTATCAAGCTTTCAAGTTTACCTGTACATTATCTCAGTAACATTTAACACTGATAATGTTCTGCTGTCTTAATGTGGTGTCAGTTCATCCCCATACTTTTGTTCTACATTCCTCATATCCTACCCAGTGATCTCTGTCATTATTTTAGACCATTTCCTCCCTCAGTCTTATGTTGCCATGGATTTCACACACACACACACACACACACACACTGGCTCTCTCTCTCTCTCTCTCTCTCTCTCTCTCTCTCTCTCTCTCTCTCTCTCTATATATATATATATATATATATATATATATATATATATATATGAGAGATGGCTTCTGTGTTTAGTCTGTACTTTTTATTTTTGTTGTGATCTTCTCATTTGTATGCCTGTTGGGATATATTTTTTGCTATTTTGACAAGCAGTTAGGTGAATGTGTGTAAGCCTACCTTGAATCCACATACTATTATGATGTGGCACTTGCCAGTTGAGTCACAAAAACTACATATTTTTGTAATCTTTATGTGGCAGTGAGTATGGGTTCCAACTCAAATACATATATGGATTGCAGGTAACATTTTCATGTGATACATTTGCTTTCCCTCAAGCCATTTTCTCAGTATAAGAAACAGAACTATATCAACATGAAAGGAAATAGTGGCTGGTGAAATGTTTAAGAGTACTTACAATGCACTTTTACTTTGCATTAGCCCTTATGTGAGAGGTATAGTGTCATTGTGTAAGAACACAGTTTTTTTACATTCATCTTCAGCAACAGCACACAATGCGAATGGTACTGTAATATTGTCTTATAAGACTTTATTGTATTGCCACTATCCAAATAGTAAAATATGATGAAACACTTATCTGACTTATCAGCTATCAACACTATTCCTCTTAGCAAAATAGTTTTGGTTCTGTATATGTGCACTCCCTGTGTTGCCACCATTCTGCTTTAACTGCAGTTGTGTTTTCAATGGGAAGGCTATTTTTGAATTATTTATTTGCACAGTAAAATAGCATTGATGGAGAAACACTGTTTAGGAACATATACTTTACTATTTAATGAGTGCACAGCTGAACAAATATTTTTGTTTGCTGACAGCAATCTTGAACACACCACCAGCTCAAAGCACTATGCATGGAACTTTATTTTGTTAAGTCATTCAGTTTCTGGAATTTATTTTTAATGAGAGACTTGTTCGATAAACATTTATTCAGTACACAAATAGTTTACTGTAATGTCCTCTTGTTTTATATGGTACCTAATAAAATGGTGCCTCATATTAATGAACTTGGATTGCACACTTGTTATTTGGTTCTGAGCTAATTTCGTAGTGCTCTTGTTGTTGTAAAACACGTAGGTCAGCACAGTAATTGTATGTGGCTCAGTTTCACCTATTGGAGTCCTTGAAAATAGCACTTTTTGTATGGTGAAAGACAATGCATATACTCAGTGTCATCAGGAATCAAAGGCACTATTCTTTGCTCCTTGCAAGACTAGGGTATTGGTATTCCCATCAACTTGAAACAGGTATTTGTGATAGAATGCCAGTTATACAGTTAATTTCCCAATCTGCATCACTGTAAAACTCCAGATTCTAGGTTCTTGTCTTACATTACCTTAATTTGTAATCAACAATTCCTTTTAAATATCTGAATGTTCTTTTAACAGCAACCCAATGTTTAATTTTAGGGTCTTTGTAAAATTTGCTGACAATATTAGTTGCAAAGGCAGTATCTGACCTGGAAGTTTGAACTAATTATAAAAGACTTCCCACTGCCTCCAAGTAAGATACTGGACTTCCTTTGTACACCTTTTATCATCTCTACTACTGACATCTTCACTCTCAGTTCCACAGGTGGGGAAACTGGCTTACAATTCTTCATTCCAAATTTTTGTCAAGTAGTCTCTTTGTGTAGGCTACATTGATTGGTCAATTGACAATTCTTCTCCATTGTCACTTCTTATGGTCTTTATAGAGAGATACTGTTTCACTTCACCTAAAACATGCATATCGAATTCAGACTGAAGTTGTTTCTGGAAACGGTTTATTGAGCTTCCACTTTTTGTCAGAATAAAAATATCATCAACCAATATGGCCAAAATTACAGTTTATTTTTCATTTCTTCTGTGATACGCACCAGGATCAGCTGCTCACTGATTGTTGTTCATCCTTGCTAATGTTTTACGTAAGCACTGATTGCAACAGTATTATCTCTGTTGAAGATCTTACATGCTCCTTTTCAGACACCAAATTTTATTATCTTCTTGAGGAGTTTTCTTGGCTTCCTGAGGTGGAATCATAAAAATTTCTTCCTCCAGTTCTCCATCAAGAAATGCGGTCTTGGCGTCCATGTGGTGGATTAATAAATTTTATTTTACAGCAGCAGGAGATATCTTACAAAGCATATTTCACTGCGAGTGAGAATGTTTCTTTATAGCCTATGCCCTCTGTCTGAGACCAGCATTAAACTAACAGACAAGCTTTAAAATGTGGTTTTACTTCTGGGATTTTAGTACGAAAGACCCATCTCACACAGGATGGATTCTTTCCTTGTGGTGCATCAACCAGTTCAGAAATATCTTTTTGGGAAAAAGACTTTAATTCCTTTTCTATGGCTTTCTTCCAGTTACGTGCATTTGGGCAGGCCAAGGCTTCTTCAACAGTAAGAGGTTCATGTTTTAGCGGCCTTGTACATCTCATAACCTGAATACAGCTTAAGTTTTATTATTTGTGATGAAGACCATAAAGTTACCTCCTCTGCTGCTGGAGTTTCCTGAATCTCATTACCCATTTCAGTGTTGATAAACATATCTAATTGTTCTTGAGCAACTTCTTCAGTTTCTCCAGTTTCTAAATTTAGTGGTTCCTTTGCATGTTCATGCATGTCTTCATCTGTAACCTTTGGAAACTTCACAGTATCCAAAATATATGATTTAGAGACTTTTTCTTCCAAGTTTTTACAGCAACTTGTATATGGCCATATATCAGAAAAATTCTTTAGATTGTCAAGATCAGTGTTCTTTCCAGTCCAAACTTCGTATGGAGTCTAGTTTGGAACAGCTTTAGTAGATGATCTGTTATTTAGAAACACTGCAGTTGATACTGCTTCTGCCCAACAACATTTTGGTAAAGCTGCATCCTTTAACACACTCTTTGCTCCCTCTGCAGTTGTTCTGTTATCCTGTTCTGTTACTCTGTTTTGAGCAGAATTATAGCAAATTATAGATTGCTGTCATTGTTGCCTGAACTGTTTTTTGACATATTCGGTATCAGTGACTGATCTGATAACTTTTATCTTCTTACCAGTCTGTCTTTCAACCATGGTGCAAAAACCAGCAAATAGTTTGCTCAATTTGTGGTTCTAAGAATATAAGTGTGGGTGTATCTCAAAAAGTTGCCAATCAAGGTAAGGAAATAACAATTGTACCCTATAGATTCT